>NC_044558.1:139081424-139392191 GCF_007565055.1 Rhinopithecus roxellana | reverse complement strand
GTGCAATCTCGGCTCACTGCAAGCTCCACCTCCCAGGTTCACGCCATTTTCCGGCATCAGCCTCCCAAGTAGCTGGGACTACAGGCGCACGCCATCACGCCCGGCTCATTTTTTTGCATTTTTAGTAGAGACAGGGTTTCACCATGTTAGCCAGGATGGTCTCGATCTCCTGACCTCGTGATCTGCCCTCCTTAGCCTCCCAAAGTGCTGGGATTGCAGGCCTGAGCCACCGCATCTGGCAGGAATAAATTTAAGAAGTGCAAAATGTATACAGACGCGCCTCAACTTGTGATGGGGTTACATCTCAATAAACCCATTGTAAACTGAAAATATCATGAGTATGGCCAGGCACAGTGGCTCATGCCTGTAATCCCAGCACTTTGGGAGGATGAGGCGGGCAGATCACCTGAGTTTGATCAGGAGTTTGAGACCAGCCTGGCTGACATGGTGAAACCCTGTCTCTACTAAAAACAATTTTTTAAAATTAGCTGAGTGTGGTGGTGCACGCCTGTATTCAGCTACTCAGGAGGCTGAGGCACAAGAATCACTTGAACCCAGGAGGTGGAGGTTGCAGGGAGCCAAGATCGTGCCACTGCACTACAGCCTGCGCGACAGAGTGAGACTCCATCTCAAAAAAAAAAAAAAAAAAAAGAAAATATCATAAGTCTAAAATGCATTTAATACACACAACCTACCAAACATTATAGCTTAGTCTAGCCTACCTTAAAAGTGTCCAGAATACTTATGTTAGCGTACAGCTGGGCAAAAATAATCTAACTCAAAGTTTTTTTTGTTGTTGTTTTTTTAAGACAGGGTCTCACTCTGTTGCCCAGGCTGGAGTGCGGTGGCACAATCTCAGCTCACTGCAACCTTCGCCTCCCAGGTTCAAGTGATTCTCCTGCCTCAGCCTCCCAAGTAGCTGGGACTACAGGCGCACACCACCACGCCCGGCTAATTTTTGTATTTTTAGTAGATACAGGGTTTCACCTTGCTGGCCAGGCTGGTCTCGAACTCCCAACCTCAGGTGATCCACCTGTCTCAGCCTCCTAAAGTGCTGGAATTACAGGTGTGAGCCACCACACCCAGCCCCTCTCAAAGCCTATTTTATAATAAAACGTTGACTATCTCATTTAATTTATTGACTACTGTACTGAAAATGAAAAACAGAATAGTTGTATAGGTACTCAAAGTATGGTTTCTACTAAATGTGTATTGCTTTAACACCACTGTTAAGTCAAAAAGTTTAGTCGAACCATCACAAGTCAAGGACCATCTGTACTCTGAAAATTTTTTTTTTTTTTTGAGACGAAGTCTTGCTCTGTCGCCCAGGCTGGAGTGCAGTGGCCGGTTCTCAGCTCACTGCAAACTCCGCCTCCCGGGTTTATGCCATTCTCCTGCCTCAGCCTCCGAGTAGCTGGGACTACAGGCGCCTGCCACCTCGCCCGGCTAGTTTTTTGTATTTTTTAGTAGAGACGGGGTTTCACCGTGTTAGCCAGGATGGTCTCGATCTCCTGACCTCGTGATCCGCCCATCTCGGCCTCCCAAAGTGCTGGGATTACAGGCTTGAGCCACCGCGCCCGGCCCATGTACTCTGAAAATTATAAAGCATTGTTGAAAGAAATTAAAGAAGACCTAAATAAAGGGATAAATAGCCTCTGTTTTTGGGTGAAAAACTGAATGTTAAGATGGCAATACTACCCAAATTGATTTACATATTCAATGCAAACTCCAACAAAATTTCAGCTGGATTCTTTGTAGAAACTGACAAGATGGTCAAAAAATTTATATGGAAATGCAAAGAACCTAGAATAGCCAAAACAGTCCTGAAGAAACTTCTTGAGAAAGAACTAGCAAACTTTCCTATTTCAAAAATTGCTACAAAAAAACTATAATCAAGATACTATAGTATTGGCATAAGAACAGACATATAAATTAATGGAAGAGAATTGAAAGTCTAGAAATAAGCCTACATATACATCTATGACCAACTGATTTTGGACAAGGTTGCAAAGATAATTCAATGGGGGAAAGAAGAGAATAATAGTCTTTTCAACAAATGGTGCTGGGACAACTGGATGCCCACATGTAAAATAGTAATGTTGATCTCTTCCTCACATCATATTCAAAAATTAAGTCAAAATGGATCAAAGACCTAAATATAAGAGATAAACATAAAATTCTTAGAGGAAAACCTAGCCATGAATGTTCATGACCTTAGATCAGACAACAGTTTTGTACGATACCAAAAGCACAAACAACAAAAGAAAAAAAATAAACTAGACACATCAAAATTAAAATTTTTTTTTTAGCTGGGCATAGTGGCATGCGCCTGTAGTCCCAGCTACTCAGAAGGCTATGGTGGGAGGATTGCTTGAGACCAGGAGAGTCCAGGAGTTTGAGGCTGCAGTGTGCTATGATTGTGCCTATGAATAGCCACTGCACTCCAGCCTGGGCAACATAGTGAGACCCCATCTCTTTAAAAAAAAAAAAAAAACTCCTATGTACATCAAAGGACACCTTCAAGAAAGTGAAAAGACAATCCATAGAATGGGAGAAAATATTTGCAAATCATAAATCACTTTTATGATAAGGGATTTGTATCCAAATCAGTAAAGAACTCTTTCAACTCAGAAATAAAAAGCCCAGCCAAAAAATAATCTGAATAGACATTTTTCCACAGAAGATATAAAAGAGCCGATAAGCTCATGAAAAGATGCTCACAAGGAAATACAAGGCAAGATGATAATGAAATACCACTTCACATCCACCAGGATGGCTATGATTGAAAAGGCACATAATAGCAAGCGTTAGTGAGAATGTGGAGAAATCTGAACCCTCATACACTGCTGGTGGGGATATAAAACGGTACACTCAATTTGTTTTCAAAACTAGCAGTTCCTCAGAAGGTAAAACATAGAATTACCATATGACTCAGCATTTCCAGCTCTAGAATTAACTCCCCCTGGGAATTAAAACGTATGTGCACACAAAAACTTGTACACAAATGTTCATAGCAGCTTTATTGAGAATAGCTAAAAAAATAGAAACAACTCAAAAGTCCATCAACTGATGAATGGTTACATGAAATGCAGTATATCCATACCATGGAGTATTATTTGACAATAAAAGAAATGAAAATGAAGTGCTAATATATTACAGCATGGATGAACCTTGAAAATGTTATGCTAAGTGAAAGAAGCCAGTCACAAAAGGCCACACATTGTATGATTCCATTTATTTTTATTTTATTTATTTATTGAGACAGGGTCATGCTCTTTCACCTAGGCTACAGTGCAGTGGCATGGTCATGGCTCACTGCAGCCTTGACCTCCCAGGCTCAAGCAATCCTCCCACCTTAGCCTCCCCAGTGGCTGGGACTATAGGCACGCATCACCGTGCCCAGCTAATTTGTTTCGGTATTTTTGGTAGAGATGGGGTTTTGCCATGTGGCCCAGGCTGGTCTCAAACCCCTGGCCTCCAGCTATCCTCCTGCCTTGGCCTCCCAAAGTGCTGGGATTACAGGTATGAGCCACTGCGCCCAGCTAGTTTGTAAAGGTAATCTCTAACTATAAAATCTGTAATAGTTTAACCACTTAAGTTGTCAACTTTGTACTAGGAAATAATTATACTTGTCACTTTAAATTTCAAAACCCAAGAACTGACCAATCTTGTTTTAATTAATATCATCCTATAAATATTCTGTGAGTCTTTAAGCAGAGATAATATTTGACTTGTTCAACTCTCTGTGTAGCAACTCCACTTACTAGATTTTTGACCTTGAACTAATGACATAACACAGTCGTGCCTCAGTTTCCTTATCTATAATATGAAGGTAATACCCTCTACCCCATACAGTTGTTATAAGCAGCAACCAATTGAGCAAATATATAAAAATTGCTTTGAACTCTTATGGGACATATAACAAATTACCATCACTACTTAACATCAATCATTATAGAAAAAATTAAAATTAAAATTAAAAATTAAAATTGCCTTTAACAGAGTGGATCAAAACATAATAGGAATCTATTTCTTCCACATCCATGAAGATGCAACAAAATATATTAATTTTAGTTTTACAGAAACATTACTGTCTTCTCATACTACATGTGAAATTACATATCCAATGTAATACTGAAAAAAAAAAAATTCAGAGTTTTCCCCTGCTTAGTTTGACTCTATGCAGATGTAAAGTCAGAGGCTATTTATCAAAGACAGAAATTTCAGCACAAGCATACAGGACTCCTTTAAATGGATTCAGTAATTTAGTTAGTATTTCCAGACAGTATCTACTTATTTTCATTCTAATGAAACTAATTAAGGTATTTGACTGTCACTGGAAAATGTCAATTACAACCTATTTGAAATAATGAGGTCTTGAGGGCACCAAAAAACCAAAATAATTTATCCAATAAAATGCTGAAAAACTTCTCTCATGAATAGAGGATGACACTCATTGAGCTACTCACTATCAAAGACTGTTGTCAAGTTTATAGAGACTCTGAGGTTAATCAAAATGTTTTCTTACTATAATTTTTGTGTATATGTTTCTGTGTTATGTAAAACTTAGCATGATTAGCTAAGTTTAAAATATTCCTGTATTTTATTCCATAACCTAGGAAGGCATACAGTTCAGTAAAATATTCACTCTAATTTGTTCTGGGAAAAAGTTCTCCCAAATTTAGATAGAGGTTTACCATCACTTGCCTTTCCCATACATTTTATAATTTATGTATTGACTGTTTATACAAAGTGATACTGGGGACCTTCTTGGCATCTCGGAACCTGATGGCAGTTTCCAGGACAATAATAATTTACAAAATGTTATGACTTATACACAGTTTCATATTTACCATCCCATTTGGTCTTCACAATTCTACAGAAGAGGCATGGCATTATTACCAGGGCTTCAAAGCAGAAGTCTGCAGTTGTATGTCAACAACTCCAGGAGGCACTATTTAAATTGTAGTCACTATAAATTGTCAAACTTGTTATTACCATTTCCCAGCAGATGGCAGTAGGAGTCTCCTTGAAGAAGGAGACCTGATTTTTGTTTTGTTTTGTTTTGTTTTGTTTTGTTTGTTTGTTTTGTTTTGTTTTTTCTATAGTTTTCTCCAACAAAGGCATGGCAGAGACTAGTGGTGGGGCTAATTTATTACCTTCCCCTTTTGAATGAGCCTCAGAGAAGCAAAACAACTCACTCAACATTCCTGATAATTAAGGCAGAGGGGAGGACTAAGCTCTGATTTTTTTTTTATCTTGCCCAAATTCCTATTTAAGAGGTCTGAGGAGTCATGCCCTACAAACCATAAATTCTCATGGGATGGGTTTTATTTAACCCTGTATATCAAGATTTACTTTCCAATCTGACACTGGCAAAGGAAGAAAACCAAAATACATTTCCTTACCATACCTTGAAATTGCCCTGAAAAGTCTCTTGTGGGAAAAATCCACATTCTGTAGAGAATCCCCTTTCCCCTTTGTTTTCCTTCCTTCCTTTCCCAATCCAGGAGATAATCAGCTAAGAGCCAGGCACCCTTCTAAGTGCAATAAGAACATTTTACAACCTGCTGTCTCTGAAGTCTGCTGAGAGCTTCCTCTGCACAATAAAACTTGGTCTCCACAGTCCTTTATCTTAACCTGAACATTTTCTTTCCATTGATCCCAGGCCTTCAGATAAACTCAACCAATTGTCAACCAGAAAATGTTTAAATTTACCTATAGCCTAGAAGCCCCCGCTTTGAGCTGTCCCACCTTTCTGAACCAAACCAATGTATTTCTTTCTTTTTTCTCTCTCTTTTTTTTGACAGTCTTGATCTGTCGCAGGTTGGAGTGCAGTGGCATGATCTCGGCTCATTGCAACCTCCGCCTCCTGGGTTAAAGCGATTCTCCTACCTCAGCCTCCCAAGTAGCTGGGACTACAGGCACGCACCACCATGCCTAGCTAATTTTTGTATTTTTTTTAGTAGAGACAGGGTTTCACCATGTTGGCCAGGATGGTCTCAATCTGTTGACTTCATGATCCACCCACCTCGGCCTCCCAAATTGTTGGCATTACAGGTGTGAGCCACCACACCATGCCCAATGTTTTCTTAAATATATTTAATTGATGTCTCATGCCTCCCTAAAATATATAAAACCAAGCTGTACCTCGACCACCTTGGGCACATGTTCTCAGGACCTCCTGAGGGCTGTGTCATGGGCCACGGTCACTCATATTTGGCCCAGAATAAGTCTGTTAAAATATTTTACAGAGTTTGACTTTCTTCATTGACAGAGACATTTTTTTTCCCCTGGAACCAGGTTAAATAAATATCTATGGATGGGAAAACATAATTCATGTGCATAAATTGAGCCTTGTAGGAGAAGAAAAGGCCGAAAGGGTATGGAACTAGGTATGCTGTTTTCAAAGGAGTTCTTTAAAAAAAAAAAAGTATTTATTTTAACTGACAAAAATTGTACATATTTATTGTGTACAACATGATGTTTTGAAATATGTAGGCAAAGTGGAAATTGAGCTAATTGTGACATGCATGACCTGACATACTTACCATGTTTGTGGTGATGTAACTGAGCCTATATTATCAAAATCATTAAACGTTTGTTTTACTTATTTTCCTTTCTCTTTGTCCTTTTCTTCCTCCATGCATGACTGCTTGCACGTAGTCATTCGGTAGATGGTAGTCACTCATAATTGACTAACTTTGCATCCTAACCCTGGCTGCCAGTAAGATTAATGAACTTGTTTTCCTTTCAAAGAACAATGATCCTTAGGTCATGCAGACTTCCTGGATGGCATCCAGAAGTTTGACTGAGCTGAGGGACGCAAACAACTTTGATCATTGGGGGATTTCAGCTCCTGCAAAGCTGCCTTACTCACAAAAACCCCCAGTTACGTTCAAAGGCAGGTAGGATTTGACAGATTGTCTCTCCCACAATGTCATTTTTGGCCAAAATGAATACACCTTTCTCTACTGCTAAGCACTGATGTGTCAGTATTTGGCTTACTGCCCATCCAGCACACAGACCTACATTTGGGGGTTCTACAACACGGAGAACACTTAAAATCTACTCTTTAATTTTCAATACAATACACTGTTACTAACTAGAGTCACCATGTTGTACTATAGATCTCTTCAACTTACTCCATCAAAGGGGGACTTGATCAAAAGGAAGAAAATCTGAAATGCTGCATATCACCTGGATCAGGGTGTTATAGCCTTGCCTGTGCCCCTCTACACTATCATGAGCTGTTAGCTAAGCGCAGCTGTTGGATTTAGAGGCACAAGGCCTTCTCTCCCGTGCAGTGTTTTGGATCCAGGCCAGGAGAAATCCTAAGAGATAAGGGAACTATGAATATACAAACTGCTCAGGGATAGCATTAGGAGATACACCTAATGTAAATCACAAGCTAATGGGTGCAGCACACCAACATGGCACATGTATACATATGTAACAAACCTGCACGTTGTGCACATGTACCCTAGAACTTAAAGTATAATAAAAAAAAGAGAAAATACAAACTGTCATGTCCCAAGTATGTTGACACTGTAAGCTGAAGTGCGCAAAACTGACAGCTGCCCAACAGGACAGTGCTATTCCAACAACACCCGCAACTCCAAAATCCAAAAAGCTCAAAATCAAGTTTGATCAAACTCACTTGGTTATGATAAAACTCACTTGGCAATATTCAGACAGTCCTAAACTCCCAGGGTAGCCAAGCTGCACCTGACTGGTGTGAGGCCTTTAATGGTTCTCATCTTATTCTTAGTGTGAATACTCATGTTTCACTGCAGAAATGTTAATATTACTTGATCATTGGATGCTGCATCTGATCCCAGTGGAGATATCACAATCTATATGGTATATACTGCATACTACCTTTCTATAATCTGAAACTTAAATTTAAAACACACCTGGCCCAAGCATTCCAGATAGCTATACTTAAAGTACATTTGACTGGTTCCTCTTCAGAATTTCCAGGACAATGGTACTGACACGTATATAGTTCAGGTGTATAGTACTCTCATTGGTCAGAATCGTCATATTATTTTTAATCCTTATTAACATCAAAGCTAATTACAATGAATTCTAGGGAATGTATCCTGTAATGTTTTTGTAATGTGTTTATTTAAATGTGTTTATTTACATAAATTTAACCCAAAAAGATGTGTGGCTAAGGAAAAAACTGTATTACAAAGAAATAATTCATGAGAAGGTATACTTCTCATGAATTTACTCATTTGAATGAAATATATTCTTAGGAAAAGCTGATATGCTTTTTAAAAATGCTGATTACAAGAAGATAAATGGATATTCCACCCCCAAAAATATTACAGTTAGTGTTGTTAGTATGAGATTGGAAGCTGCAAAGCCCTTCCTGTGTTGAACCTGGTTTTCACAACTAAATCTGGAGCAAACTTGGGGATATAAGGACCTACCTGTGCCCCTCTACATCTTTGCAAACTGTCAACATCAGTTAAGGGTTGATGAAAGATTTGAAGGGACACAGCCTTCTGGTAGACTGACGGAGGGTTTATCCAGCAAAGTTTTTCTCACCCTAACATTTTGCTAAATGAATATCCTTTTTCAGACCTTCTTGCACCATGAGACTTAACTGTTATTTTTCTATATTCCTGCCAGTATCCACCACATTTTGAGCTAATAGCCCAAAAATAATAGTTAATAATAATTATCTAAATTATTATAAAGTGAGTACCCAATAAATTAAAGGACCAAGGGAGTTGAAATAACGATAATAGTTCCTAATTACTGAGCATTTACTGTGCGCTAGTCCCTGTTCTCAGCACTCTGCATAGAACTCATAAACCCTCATGCCACTCTAATGAGGAAGGTATTATGTATCCTATTCCATGGGAAAGTAAAGTGCTGTCCTCTAAGAATGACTGTCAACTACTGGCTGACTCTCAGAGCATTTGAAATACATGGGGAGTTTCTGGTCATCACTTCAACTGAGGAAATGTAACCAGCATCTCATGAGTTGGGATCAGAGACGCTAAACCTTCTCAAGGAAGAAAACATTCTCTGGCAATGAGGAACTGTCCCAACCCAAACGAAAACGACAGTCTATTGAGAACTCAGGAGAGCCACTCTCCTGCTGAGAACTTACTTGTTTTCCACCATTCTTTTTATTGAACTTCTCTTCTTTTTAGACTTTTGTATTACCCAATTCAGATCACATTTAGAATTAAATCTGAGCACAGCTCTGAGCTTTCAGCCAACAGAAGACCTGGCTGAAAATTGTGCTGTTTTATGCATGGAAGTCTCTTTTCCCAATATCTTCTGCACTGCCACCAAAATAAAAAGAAACAAAAAGTCTGAACCCACTAACTTTGTATCTCAAAGCCACCAACGTAAGAGTTAAAAAAAACTCCTATAACTTCTATTTAATGCTATTCAATCTGGGGGGCACAAATTCTTATGAATATATCTGTCATATAAAACTTTTTCACAAGGAAGTATGTTTTCTGTTTCAATCTAGTCATATTAGTGTAAAGTGAGCAAAAAGACAGAAAATAAACGGGTTAACAAATCAACATCATTGGTTCTCTATTCTCTTACTTTTTTCTGTCAATTTCACTTTTTTCCAGTTATTTCTGTGGAGGCAGATGACTAATTATCAGCTATACATGAAGAACCTTGGAGGGATAAGATTGAGATTGAAGATTAAGTCTCAAATGTAATCCCCTAACAAGCTTGTTAGACCAGATTTCTAGTTCAGTAGATCTACATGGAGCTCAACAATTTGTATAAATAAGCCCCCAGGTGATGGTCATACTGCTGTTCCTTAAACAACATTTCCATTAAGTGTGGCAGGAAGGCAAGACTCTAAACTAGAAAGCGATTTCACAAGGAAATAAGGTTAAAGGCTGGGATTCTTCACAAGACATTTGATTTGAAGACGCTAAAAATTTAAGGTTTAACTCATGTTGCAATAGGAATCCTTTGGTCTTAGATTATACCTGTTCTGTATTTTTAATCATATGGTATCCTGGATAATTTGTACATAGGAAGTCCTTTATGTCTTTTAAGGCTTCAAGTATTCCTGTGAAATGTAACCATAAATCTGGAAGCTATATACACAGTTGCTTGTGATGAAAAACTGCATGGTTTCCATTATTTTACTTGTATATAAAGCTTTTGAATTCTTTTGTTAATCAGAAATGCATTAAGGCTCTGTCTTTTCTTTTTTCATTTTCTTTTCTTTTTTTTTTTTGAGATGAAGTTTCATTCTTGTTGCCCAGGCTGGAGTGCAATGGTGATCTCGGCTCACTGCAACCTCCACTTCCTGGGTTCAAGTGATTCTCCTGCCTCAGCCTCCTGAGTAGCTGCAATTATAGGCACCCGCCACCACGTCCAGCTAATTTTTTGTATTTTTAGTAGAGTTGGGTTTCACCATGTTGGCCAGGCTGGTCTTGAACTCCTGACTTCAGGTGATCCGCCAGCCTTGGCCTCCCAAAGTGCTGGGATTACAGGTGTGAGCCACTGTGCCTGGCCCAAGGAACCATTTTTTCTGTCTTTTCTCAGACTTCATTGGAACTCAATTTGTGGCTCTCAGAAGTTCATTTCTTGAAGTGATGCAAATGAGAGATTGCATCTCTCTTTAACACCCCTTCTGTCATGTCTTTTTTAAATATTGCACTTTCAAAGTTTCTAATTGAAGAAGCAATATTAGAAAAGAAATCTGGGGCTGGGCATGGTGGCTCACGCCTGTAATCCCAGCACTTTGGGAGGCTGAGGCGGGCGGATCACGAGGTCAAGAGATCAAGACCATCCTGGCTAATATGGTGAAACCCTGTCTCTACTAAAAATACAAAAAATTAGCTGGGCATGGTGACAGGCACCTGCAGTCCCAGCTACTTGGGAGGCTGAGGCAGGAGAATCGCTTGAACCCAGGAGGTGGAGGTTGCAGTGAGCTGAAATTGCACCACTGTACTCCAGCCTGGGCAAAAGAGCAAGACTCTGTCTTGAAAAGAACAGAACAGAAAAGAAAATAAAAAAAGAAAAGAAAAGAGAAAAGAAAAGAAATCTGGAAGTGAAATGCGAGAATCAGGAGTCCCACAACATGCTACACGCAATCTAAAAGAAATTCACTCTAGCGGCCTCAAACAAAGTTCTTACCTGCATAAGCTGCTGCTTCAATTTCTGTATTTCTGAAATGTTCAGCTCACTAAATAAGTCAGAGACAGGGTTCAGAGACTCTCCTTTCCTTAAGGTGGGAGTCCGATAGTCTCCATTCAGTTTCACAAGAGGCCCATGGATATGACCGTTCATTTTGTCATCATTGTTTGGTTCACTCCCATCCTCGGCAAATTTGAGTCCATCTACTGAGATGCTGATATGGTTATCATTGAGGCTGATATACTGGGAGAGCTCCTTCCGCAGGTTGTTCTTTTGCTCTCTTTCATTTTTTAAAGTCTCGAGGGCTTCTTCTAGTTGGTGCTCAGCAATCTCTTTCAATCGGATGGCATCTTCCAGCTGGCTGTTCAGCAGTACCGTCTCCTCCTCAAATCGCTTAATCTCATGCTTTAAGCCTTCGTATTCAACCTGAATCAGACGGGATAAAGAAGATTCATAAAACTAAAATGTGGATCTTACAAAACTGCCATTAAACACTCTAGTGGACCTAATCGTTTAACATGAGTCTAAAAGATAAATAATAAAAAGCACACAGTATATCCTTAAAGTTATATAAGATAGTTTCTTTAGAAATTATATACTATATATAAAATACATAATTACATATTACAGTGACATAACATAAATATGCTATATATAATTAGATATAATATAAATCTATATAACTCTCTATATAATTAAATTTTTAGCAGAGATGAAAAGTCTATTGTCTTAGGATTTCTTTTATAGGATCCAGTGGTCAAAAGGGGGCACTGTTTGCCTAATAAATAGGGAATATTTTTTGTAACAATTTATGAGAATATTCGCAATCTAAGAAAAGATTGTATCATCACCATTACTTTGTTTTAATTCCTTATTAATAATGAAGAAATTTTTATATCCAGAGATAAATTTGCTGAACGATCATAATAACATAATCTCAGTAAAATGTTTGAGAGTAAGATGAAAATGTAAAGATCATTGTTATGTGCTTAAAGGATAGACAGAATCTCAAAGAACAGTTACATAAACTATCCAGTAACAAAAAATACCAACATTGTTTTTGTTTGTTTGTTTTGAGACAGGGTTTCGCTCTATTGCCTAGACTGGGGTGCAATGATATGATCATGGCTCACTGCAGCCTCAACCTCCCGGGCTCAAGTGATCTTCGCATTTCAGCCCCTCAAGTAGCTAGGATCACAGGCATGTGCCACCATGCCTGGCTATTTTACTGTTTTTTATTTTTATTTTTTTGCAGAGACGGGTCTCACTGTATTGCCCAGGCTGCCCTTGAACTCCTGAGCTCAAGCAATCCTCCGGCCTTGGCCTCCCAAAGTGCTAGGATTATATGTGTGAGCCACTGCACCTGGCCATATATTGTTAGTGAGGTAATATTCTTTTGAATTGCAATCAAAATAAACCTGCTCAAACAACCTCTTCCTCATGAAGGCCCGCGGGTGACAGGGGTAACTTCTCTGAGCCAACATGCCTCCTTGGGATCTTTTCCATGGCACTTATCACACGCCACCTTTTAAGAAACATTTTATCTCCACAAGTACACTGTAATCTTCTTAGAGAAAGGAAGTATTTTTTTATCCACCTCATTGCTCCTCATAGTGCTTCAGCATTCCCTCATGGTGTTTAAAACAGAAGTCTGCTGTTCAGTGTGTATTTGGCTGAATAAAGAACAACGAGGAGTAAAAAAATAAACTAGAAAAAGTACAATAAAGTAATCATGATATTAGATGCTAATAGAAACTATGTGCTTAATTTCATATTTATTTTAGCATATATATTAGTTTGAACTTGAATTTTAAAAAATATTTTAAAAACTGAAGAATAGGGAACATTGACCAGTATCATCATCATATATTTCTCTTTCTCCCCCCACTTCCCTTTACATAATCTCAATGCAATGGTTTGTCTTGCAAAGATTAGGGTAGAGATTTAGCTGGGATGTAAGCTTACTGATGTAACAGACACCTAAACAAGAGTGACTTAGTCAAGATGGAAGTTTTTCTCTTTTTGTTGGGGGGGATGGAGTCTCGCTCTATTGCCCAGGCTGGAGTGCAGTGGCGCAATCTCGGCTCACTGCAAGCTGTGCCTCTGGGTTGATGCCATTCTCCTGCTCAGTCTCCCAAGTAGCTGGGACTACAGGCGCCCGCCACCACGCCCAGCTAATTTTTTGTATTTTTTGTATTTTTTTTTTTTTTTGAGACGGAGTCTTGCTCTGTCGCCCAGGCTGGAGTGCAGTGGCCGGATCTCAGCTCACTGCAAGCTCCGCCTCCCGGGTTCACGCCATTCTCCTGCCTCAGCCTCCTGAGTAGCTGGGACTACAGGCGCCCGCCACCACGCCCGGCTCGTTTTTTGTATTTTTTAGTAGAGACGGGGTTTCACTGTGTTAGCCAGGACGGTTTTGATCTCCTGGCCTTGTGATCCGCCCACCTCAGCCTTCCAAAGTGCTGGGATTACAGGTGTGAACCACCACGCCCGGCCAGAAGTATTTCCCTTATGTAACAGTATGGAGGTAGACAGTCAAGGACTAGTAGGGAATCTCTGCTCCATAAGGTCATCCAGGAGACAGGCTCTTTCTCTGTTGTTGTATGGCCTTCTAGCCAAACCATACTATCTAAGGTGGCTTGCCATTTGATAATGTTCTAAGTGGTGGGATGAAATAAGGGGCACACTCTCTCTTTAAAAGTTACCCACATCACTTGTTATATACCATTGGCTGGTACTAGTCTTATGCAATTTGGCTGTCAGGAGGAGTGAAGAATGTAGCCTTTACTCTGGGCAGCACTGGGCCCAGGTAAAAATTGAGAAATACACTGGCAGAAGGGAACAATGAAATCTGATGGTAAACCAGCACTCACTGGTCACTGGAACACTGTGGTGCTCTAATAGAATGCAACTCATAGAGACATACGTATAGCAGATGTTTCTAACAATGCTAGTTGTATATGTGAATATGGATACTGTTATTTCAGTGAAAGAATGTGCTCACCACACTATGGTGTGTGAAATGAATTATGAGGGCTGGGCACGGTGGCTCAGGCCTGTAATCTCGGCACTTTGGGAGGCCAAGGCAGGTGAATTGCTTGAGCACAGGAGTTTGAGACCAACCTGGGCCACATAATGAAACCCTATCTCTACAAAAAATAAGAAAATTAGCCAGGTGTGGTGGCATGCACCTAAAGTCCCAGCTATTCCGGAGGATGAGGTGGGAGGATCACTTGAGCCCAGGGATCAAGGCTGCAGTGAGACCTGACAGTGTCACTGCATTCCAATCTGGGTGACAAAGTGAGGCTCTGTCTTGAGAAAAAAAGAAAAAAAAAAATACATTATGTACAAAACATGCCTCTAAGGCAAAAATAAATAAATAAATAAATAAAAAGTCATTGGAATTTCAACATGTCCCTGATAGAATTACTCAAAAGAGACAATATTGGAGACCATTATTTATAATGTCCATTATTTAGAATGAAAACTAGAAAGTGCTAATTGTTCTACCATGAATACGCATTTGAATAAATATAACAAAAAATTAACAAATCTATCAATGGCATACTACCAATAACTGCCTCCTAATCAAGTAGGAATTTCTGGGTTCATATCAACTACATTACTTAAGATGATGAGTACTTCATGGGAGAAAAATCACACTTTGGGAAAAATGATAACTGGGCACTATAAACGCATGTTACAAACATGATGGCAGGGAAATGAAATAACTTTTCAAAAGTCCAAGAACTTATTACTTGGCCTGGGACATATAATAACTTGACAGCCCCTGGCTATCAGCGACCTGCTCAAAGGCATGTGTCCCTGTGTTTGCATTCTGTACTCTAGTGGGCTCCCCGGGCAGGTGTGTGCTCCCATGTCCCTTCCACCAATTCAGATATCAGATGCTTTACAGCAGAGATCACAAGTGGTGCCCACAGACCGTCGAGCCTATGGATGTGCTTTATTTGGCTTGTAACATGTTATAAAACTTTTGGAATTGATTGCCAATATTTAGAAAACTGATGATTTCACAAACATTTGAAAACTTCTAACTTCTTTTTTAAAAAATTCAAAAGTTGGGCTGGGCGTGGTGGCTTACGCCTGTAATTCCAGCACTTTGGGAGGCGAGGCTGGCGGATCACAAGGTCAGGAGATCAAGACCATCCTGGCTAACATGATGAAATCCTGTCTCTACTAAAAATACAAAAAAATTAGTGGGGTGTGGTGGCGGGCACCTGTAGTCCCAGCTACTCGGGAGGCTGAGGCAGGAGAATGGCGGCAACCCAGGAGGCGGAGCTGGCAGTGAGCCAAGACTGCGCCACTGCACTCCAACCTGGGCGACTGAGCAAGACTCTGTCTCAAAAAAAAATAAAAAATAAAAAATAAATAAAAATAAAAAAATAAAAAATTCAGGCAACACCGGGCCTACCTTCACAGAAGACAAAAATCACCTGTAAGTGAGCACTGGCTGTTCCTTTTGCATCCACTTTTTCTTTTGTTTGTTTGTTTGTGACATGGTCTTGCTCTGTTGCCCAGGCTAGAGTATAGTAGCTTGATCACAACTCACTACAGCCTTGATCTCCCAGGCTCAATCAATCCTCCCACCTCAGCCTCCTGGGTAGCTGGGATCACAGGCGCATACCTCCATGCTTGGCTTTTTTCCTTTTTTTCCTTTCTTTTTCTTTTTTTTTTTTTTCTGTAGAGACAAGGTTTTACCATGTTGCCCAGGCTGGTCTCAAACTCCTGGACTGAAGCAATCCTTCCACCTCAGCCTCCCAAAGTGCTGGGATTATAGGCGTGAACCACTGCATTTGGCCTCTACTTTTTCTTTACATCTTATGCTTAATGCTATTTATGAGCTGCTTGTGGTCATTTGAGTTTGCTGCTCCTGCCCTGTGACTGGCTCTCTTCAACCTTTTCCACCTAGCAAACAACCTTTCCCACACTACAGGATCCAGCCACCTTTCCTTTACACTTGCTGACTGACTGCATTTCAACTAGGTTGTTACCCCAAGCAAAAATGTGCATTTTTCACTTTATCTCTGGTAGTGAAATGAAAGGTTCATTCTCTGATTATAGGAATCTCAATTGTTAGCAAGGAAGCAGGGGGAAACAGGATGAAGTGTAGAGGAAGAGAGGCATCCATAAAAGCACGCTCAACATGATTAACTGTTTTGCAGGTGACTTGGGATTAAGGAGTATGGAAATCAGAAGGGCCTTTACCCCCTTATGAAAGGAGAAGCAAGGATTGCCCTCAGTGTGGTTATAAGAAAGGCAACTTGGAAATTCTTCGGACAACAGTGTGTTTTCTTGTGTCATGGTTTCTTCCAGGCCTGCTTAAATACTGTAAAGTCGGGCCGGGTGCAGTGGCTCGCGGCTGTAATCCCAGCACTTTGGGAGGCTGGGGCGGGCAGATCATAAGGTCAGGAGATAGAGACCATCCTGGCTAACACGGCGAAACCCCGTCTCTACTAAAAATAAAAAAAATAAAAAATTAGCTGGGCATGGTGGCAGGCGCCTGTAGTCCCAGCTACTTGGGAGGCTGAGGCAGGAGAATGGCGTGAACCCGGGAGGCAGAGCTTGCAGTGAGCCAGGATTGTGCCACTGCACTCCAGCCTGGGCAACAGAGCTAGACTCTGTCTAAAAAAAAAATACACACACACATGCACGCACACACACACACATACTGTAAAGTCATCCTCCTCCCGACCTTTCCTTTTTCTTCCCAGGACAACATAGGACACCTCTTTCCAACCTTTCCTAGTATTTCAACCAACCCTCTGACTGCCCCAGATTATGTGATAAGCTTATATTTGGAGACATTAGTTTGCACTGTAGACCTGTTATGCTGCAGTCTTTGTTAAACTGATGGCCTAGACCAGAGGTTGTCCAACAATAGTATGTACTCTGGAGCAAATCCACCCCACGACCTATTTTTGTGTAGAAAGTTCTACTGGGACACACTCCCATTTATTTGTTTACATATTGTCTACAGCTGCTTTTTTTTTTTTCTTTTTTTTTTTTTTTTATTATACTTTAAGTTCTAGGGTACATGTGTATAACGTGCAGGTTTGTTACATATGTATACTTGTGCCATGTTGGTGTGCTGCACCCATCAACTCGTCAGCACCCATCAATTTGTCATTTATATCAGGTATAACTCCCAATGCAATCCCTCCCCCCACCCCCATGATAGGCCCCAGTGTGTGATGTTCCCCTTCCCGAGTCCAAGTGATCTCATTGTTCAGTTCCCACCTATGAGTGAGAACATGCGGTGTTTGGTTTTCTGTTCTTGTGATAGTTTGCTAAGAATGATGGTTTCCAGCTGCATCCATGTCCCTACAAAGGACGCAAACTCATCCTTTTTTATGGCTGCATAATATTCCATGGTGTATATGTGCCACATTTTCTTAATCCAGTCTGTCACAGATGGACATTTGGGTTGATTCCAAGTCTTTGCTATTGTGAATAGTGCCGCAATAAACATACGTGTGCATGTGTCTTTATAGCAGCATGATTTATTATCCTTTGGGTATATACCCAGTAGTGGGATGGCTGGGTCAAATGGTACATCTAGATCTAGATCCTTGAGGAATCGCCATACTGTTTCCCATAATGGTTGAACTAGTTTACAATTCCACCAACAGTGTAAAAGTGTTCCTATTTCTCCACATCCTCTCCAGCACCTGTTGTTTCCTGACTTTTTAATGATTGCCATTCTAACTGGTGTGAGATGGTATCTCATTGTGGTTTTGATTTGCATTTCTCTGATGGCCAGTGATGATGAGCATTTTTTCATGTGTCTGTTGGCTGTATGAATGTCTTCTTTTGAGAAATGTCTGTTCATATCCTTTGTCCACTTTTTGATGGGGTTGTTTGTTTTTTTCTTGTAAATTTGTTTGAGTTCTTTGTAGATTCTGGATATTAGCCCTTTGTCAGATGAGTAGATTGCAAAAATTTTCTCCCATTCTGTAGGTTGCCTGTTCACTCTGATGGTAGTTTCTTTTGCTGTGCAGAAGCTCTTTAGTTTAATCATATCCCATTTGTCAATTTTGGCTTTTGCTGCCGTTGCTTTTGGTGTTTTAGACATGAAGTCCTTGCCCATGCCTATGTCCTGAATGGTACTACCTAGGTTTTCTTCTAGGGTTTTTATGGTATTAGGTCTAACATTTAAGTCTCTAATCCATCTTGAATTAATTTTCATATAAGGAGTAAGGAAAGGATCCAGTTTCAGCTTTCTACTTATGGCTAGCCAAGTTTCCCAGCACCATTTATTAAATAGGGAGTCCTTTCCCCATTTCTTGTTTCTCTCAGGTTTGTCAAAGATCAGATGGCTGTAGATGTGTGGTATTATTTCTGAGGACTCTGTTCTGTTCCATTGGTCTATATCTCTGTTTTGGTACCAGTACCATGCTGTTTTGGTTACTGTAGCCTTGTAGTATAGTTTGAAGTCAGGTAGTGTGATGCCTCCAGCTTTGTTCTTATGACTTAGGATTGTCTTGGCAATGCGGGCTCTTTTTTGGTTCCATATGAACTTTAAAGCAGTTTTTTCCAATTCTGTGAAGAAACTCATTGGTAGCTTGATGGGGATGGCATTGAATCTATAAATAACCTTGGGCAGTATGGCCATTTTCACAATATTGATTCTTCCTATCCATGAGCATGGTATATTCTTCCATTTGTTAGTGTCGTCTTTTATTTCACTGAGCAGTGGTTTGTAGTTCTCCTTGAAGAGGTCCTTTACATCCCTTGTAAGTTGGATTCCTAGGTATTTTATTCTCTTTGAAGCAATTGTGAATGGAAGTTCATTCATGATTTGGCTCTCTGTTTGTCTGTTACTGGTGTATAAGAATGCTTGTGATTTTTGCACATTAATTTAGTATCCTGAGACTTTGCTGAAGTTGCTTATCAGCTTAAGGAGATTTTGGGCTGAGACAATGGGGTTTTCTAAATATACAACCTTGTCATCTGCAAACAGGGACAATTTGACTTCTTCTTTTCCTAACTGGATACCCTTTATTTCTTTCTCTTGCCTGATTGCCCTAGCCAGAACTTCCAACACTATGTTGAATAGGAGTGGTGAGAGAGGGCATCCCTGTCTTGTGCCAGTTTTCAAAGGGAATTTTTCCAGTTTTTGCCCATTCAGTATGATATTGGCTGTGGGTTTGTCATAAATAGCTCTTATTATTTTGAGGTACGTTCCATCAATACCGAATTTCTTGAGTGTTTTTAGCATGAAGCGCTGTTGAATTTTGTCAAAAGCCTTTTCTGCAGCTATTGAGATAATCATGTGGTTCTTGTCTTTGGTTCTGTTTATATGCTGGATTATGTTTATTGATTTGCGAATGTTGAACCAGCCTTGCATCCCAGGGATGAAGCCCACT
The DNA here is from genome assembly GCF_007565055.1 of Rhinopithecus roxellana. NCBI lineage: Eukaryota > Metazoa > Chordata > Mammalia > Primates > Cercopithecidae > Rhinopithecus > Rhinopithecus roxellana. The sequence continues at coordinate 139,372,665 of NC_044558.1, read as the reverse complement.
TGATCATGGTGGATAAGCTTTTTGATGTGGTGCTGAATCCGGTTTGCCAGTATTTTATTGAGGATTTTTGCATCGATGTTCATCAGGGATATTGGTCTAAAATTTTCTTTTTTTGTTGTGTCTCTGCCAGGCTTTGGTATCAGGATGATGTCGGCCTCATAAAATGAGTTAGGGAGGATTCCCTCTTTTTCAATTGATTGGAATAGTTTCAGAAGGAATGGTACCAGCTCCTTTTTGTACCTCTGGTAGAATTCAGCTGTGAATCCATCTGGTCCTGGACTTTTTTTGGTTGGTAGGCTATTAATTATTGCCTCAATTTCAGAGCCTGCTATTGGTCTATTCAGGGATTCAACTTCTTCCTGGTTTAGTCTTGGAAGAGTGTAAGTGTCCAGGAAATTTTCCATTTCTTCTAGATTTTCTAGTTGATTTGCGTAGAGGTGTTTATAGTATTCTCCGATGGTAGTTTGTATTTCTGTGTGGTCCATGGTGATATCCCCTTTATCATTTTTTATTGCGTCTATTTGATTCCTCTCTTTTCTTCTTTATTAGTCTTGCTAGCGGTCTGTCAGTTTTGTTGATCTTTTCAAAAAGCCAGCTACTGGATTCATTGATTTTTTGGAGGGTTTTTTGTGTCTCTATCTCCTTCAGTTCTGCTCTGATCTTAGTTATTTCTTGCCTTCTGCTAGCTTTTGAATGTGTTTGCTTTTGCTTCTCCAGTTCTTTTAACTGTGATGTTAGAGTGTCAATTTTAGATTTTTCCAGCTTCCTCTTGTGGGCATTTAGTGCTATAAATTTCCCTCTACACACTGCTTTAAATGTGTCCCAGAGATTCTGGTATGTTGTATCTTTGTTCTCATTGGTTTCAAAGAACATCTTTATTTCTGCCTTCATTTCATTATGTACCCAGTAGTCATTCAGGAGCAGGTTGTTCAGTTTCCATGTAGTTGAGCGGTTTTGATTGAGTTTCTTAGTCCTGAGTTCTAGTTTGATTGCACTGTGGTCTGAGAGACAGTTTGTTATAATTTCTCTTCTTTTACATTTGCTGAGGAGTGCTTTACTTCCAATTATGTGGTCAATTTTGGAATAAGTGCGATGTGGTGCTGAGAAGAATGTATATTCTGTTGATTTGGGGTGGAGAGTTCTATAGATGTCTATTAGGTCCGCTTGGTGCAGAGATGAGTTCAATTCCTGGATATCCTTGTTAACTTTCTGTCTCGTTGATCTGTCTAATGTTGACAGTGGAGTGTTGAAGTCTCCCATTATTATTGTATGGGAGTCTAAGTCTCTTTGTAAGTCTCTAAGGACTTGCTTTATGAATCTGGGTGCTCCTGTATTGGGTGCATATATATTTAGGATAGTTAGCTCTTCCTGTTGAATTGATCCCTTTACCATTATGTAATGGCCTTCTTTGTCTCTTTTGATCTTTGATGGTTTAAAGTCTATTTTATCAGAGACTAGGATTGCAACCCCTGCTTTTTTTTGTTCTCCGTTTGCTTGGTAGATCTTCCTCCATCCCTTTATTTTGAGCCTATGTATGTCTCTGCATGTGAGATGGGTCTCCTGAATACAGCAGACTGATGGGTCTTGACTCTTTATCCAGTTTGCCAGTCTGTGTCTTTAAATTGGAGCATTTAGTCCATTAACATTTAAGGTTAATATTGTTATGTGTGAACTTGATCCTGCCATTATGATATTAACTGGTTATTTTGCTCATTAGTTGATGCAGTTTCTTCCTAGCCTCGATGGTCTTTACATTTTGGCATGTTTTTGCAATGGCTGGTACCGGTTGTTCCATTCCATGTTTAGGGCTTCCTTCAGGATCTCTTGTAAGGCAGGCCTGGTGGTGACAAAATCTCTAAGCGTTTGCTTATCTGTAAAGGATTTTATTTCTCCTTCACTGATGAAACTTAGTTTGGCTGGATATGAAATTCTGGGTTTAAAATTCTTTTCTTTAAGAATGTTGAATATTGGCCCCCACTCTCTTCTGGCTTGGAGAGTTTCTGCCGAGAGGTCTGCTGTTAGTCTGATGGGCTTCCCTTTGTGGGTAACCCGACCTTTCTCTCTGGCTGCCCTTAAGATTTTTTCCTTTATTTCAACTTTGGTGAATCTGGCAATTATGTGTCTTGGAGTTGCTCTTCTCGAGGAGTATCTTTGTGGCGTTCTCTGTATTTCCTGAATTTGAATGTTGGCCTGCCCTACTAGGTTGGGGAGGTTCTCCTGGATGATATCCTGAAGAGTGTTTTCCAACTTGGTTCCATTTTCCCCCTCACTTTCAGGCACCCCAATCAGACGTAGATTTGGTCTTTTTACATAATCCCATACTTCTTGCAGGCTTTGTTCATTTCTTTTTCTTCTTTTTTCTTTTGGTTTCTCTTCTCGCTTCATTTCATTCATTTGATCCTCAATCGCTGATACTCTTTCTTCCAGTTGATCGAGTCGGTTACTGAAGCTTGTGCATTTGTCACGTATTTCTCGTGTCATGGTTTTCATCTCTGTCATTTCGTTTATGACCTTCTCTGCATTAATTAGTCTAGCTGTCAATTCTTCCACTCTTTTTCAAGATTTTTAGTTTCTTTGCGCTGGGTACGTAATTCCTCCTTTAGCTCTGAGAAGTTTCATGGACTGAAGCCTTCTTCTCTCATCTCATCAAAGTCATTCTCTGACCAGCTTTGATCCGTTGCTGGCGATGAGTTGCACTCCTTTGCAGGGGGAGATGCGCTCTTATTTTTTGAATTTCCAGCTTTTCTGCCCTGCTTCTTCCCCATCTTTGTGGTTTTATCTGCCTCTGATCTTTGATGATGGTGACGTTCTGATGGGGTTTTGGTATAGGTGTTCTTCCTGTTTGGTAGTTTTCCTTCTAATAGTCAGGACCCTCAGCTGTAGGTCTGTTGGAGATTGCTTGAGGTCCACTCCAGACCCTGTTTGCCTGGGTATCAGCAGCAGAGGTTGCAGAAGATAGAATATTGCTGAACAGCGAGTGTACCTGTCTGATTCTTACTTTGGAAGCTTCCTCTCAGGGGTGTACTCCACCCTGTGAGGTGTGGGGTGTCAGACTGCCCCTAGTGGGGGATGTCTCCCAGTTAGGCTACTCAGGGGTCAGGGACCCACTTGAGCAGGCAGTCTGTCCGTTCTCAGATCTCAACCTCCGTGTTGGGAGATCCACTGCTCTCTTCAAAGCTGTCAGACAGAGTCGTTCGGGTCTGCACAGGCCTCTGCTGCTTCCCCTGTTGTTTTTTAGCTGTGCCCTGTCCCCAGAGGTGGAGTCTACAGAGACAGGCAGGTTTTCTTGAGCTGCTGTGAGCTCCACCCAGTTCGAGCTTCCCAGCAGCTTTGTTTACCTACTTAAGCCTCAGCAATGGTGGGCGCCCCTCCCCCAGCCTCACTGCTGCCTTGCGGTTAGATCGCAGACTGCTCTGCTAGCAATGAGGGAGGCTCCGTGGCCGTGGGACCCTCCCGGCCAGGTGTGGGTATAATCTCCTGGTGTGCCCGTTTGCTTAAAGCACAGTATTGGGGTGGGAATTACCCGATTTTCCAGGTGTTGTGTGACTCAGTTCGCCTGGCTAGGAAAAGGGATTCCCTTCCCCCTTGCGCTTCCCAGGTGAGGCAATGCCTCTCCCTGCTTCACCTCTCGCTGGTTGGGCTGCAGCAGCTGACCAGCACCGATCGTCTGGCACTCCCCAGTGAGATGACCCCAGTACCTCAGTTGAAAATGCAGAAATCACCGGTCTTCTGTGTCGCTCGCGCCCGGAGTTGGAGACTGGAGCTGTTCCTTACAGCTGCTTTTACCAGAGCAGAGCTGGGTAGTTGCAAGAGAGATCATATGGCCTGCAAAACCTGAAATACTTACTATCTGGCCCTTTACAGAAAAAGTTTGCTAACTCCGGGCTTGACTTGAAGACATTAATTTAGTTTGCATGGCAGAGTTTAAAATTCAGTAGTATTTATTCAATTGATGGCCTAGATTTCCCGTAAAACCTGATCTCTTGCTGTGTCACCCAGGCAGGAGTCCAATGGCATAATCATGGCTCGTTGCAGCCTCAACCTCCTGCACTCGAGTCATCCTCTTGCCTCATTTTTTAAATTTTTTTGTGGACACAAGGTCTCACTATGTTGCCCAGGCTGGGCTCAATCTCCTCAAGTGATCTTCATGACTTGGCCTCCTAAAGTGTTGGGATTACAGGTGTGAGCCACTGCGCCCGGCCCTGATCTCTTTCTGTCTGGGCAGCTTCACTCACACCACTCACTCAAATGTGGTACAAGCTCCTACTATTCACCCAGCTGTTTCATGTTTCTCCACCTGGGAAAAGGCTGTCACCTGGAAAAAGCTTATTCCTCTTTTAAGACCTAAGTTAAGAATCTCATCCTAACTGTGAAGTCTTTGGTGCCCACTAAGGCAAACTCATCACTCCTTTCTGTGCCATTATTGCGAGGCTGCACTATATGATTAGAGCCCCAGCAAGGCAGAGGAAGCAAGAAACAGAACAAGAAGGGACTTAAAACTGGTGTTTGATATTTTAAAGACAACATCAAAGCAGTCATCATAGGAAAAATAAGTGCTTTATTAGCATTCCTTATAGCAACTTCATAGTTTAATTACTTTATTTTTAACTACATGAGGGTCAAGGTTAGAAATCACAATCCTTTCAGAGCTTAGGAACTCTAAAGATCTTAATCTATCCCTATGTCGCGAAACCTAACATATGGCTTTAATATTCATTTACACAAATTGCTACGAGTCCCTACTGGGACTACAAGCTCTTTGAGCCAGTGACTATATCTTTTGTCTCTAAAAAGTAAATGATCTCATAGAGAGATACCCCTGAAATACTGGTTAAATGAAATAAAACTGAATTGAATACATTTCCTAGGTTTTTTATGATATTACCTTATGATATTCTTTCTTTTTTTTTTTGACATGGAGTTTCACTCTTGTTGGCCAGGCTGGAGTGCAATGGCATGATCTTGGCTCACTACAACCTCCACCTCCCAAGTTCAAGCGATTCTCCTGCCTCAGCCTCCCTAGTAGCTGGGATTACAGGCATGCGCCACCATGCCTGGCTAATTTTGTATTTTTAGTAGAGACAGGGTTCTCCATGTGGGTCAGGCTGGTCTTCAACTCCCGACCTCAGGTGATCCATGCGCCTCGGCCTCCCAAAGTGCTGGGATTACAGGCATGATCCACCACACCCGGCCTTTTGTTTTGTTTTTCTTTGGCGATAGATCGGCGTCTCACTCTGTCACCCAGGCTGGAGTGCAGTGGCGTGATCTCAGCCCACTGCAACCTCTGCCTCCCAGGTTCAAGTGGTTCTCCTGCCTCAGTCTCCCGAGTAGCTGGGACTACAGGCACCCGCCACTACGCCCGGCTACTTTTTTTTTTGGTATTTTTAGTAGAAACAGGGTTTCACTATGTTGGCCAGACTGATCTCGAACTCCTAACCTCGTGATCCGCCCACCTCGGCCTCCCAAAGTCCTGGGATTATAGACATGTGCCATTGCCCCTGGGGCGATATTCTTATATATTATTACCTGACATTGGAGGAAATGTTTCATAATAGAAGTGTGAATGAATTGTTGGTTTTTTTTTTTTTTTGAGACAGGGACTCACTCTATTGCTCAGGCTGGAGTACAGAGGTGTGATCACAGCTCACTGCAGCCTCAACCTCCCAGGCTCAGGCAATCCTTCCATCTCAGACTCCCAAATAGCTGGGACCACAGGTGTGCATCATTACACTTGGTTAATTTTTTTTTGTTGTTTTTGGTAGAGATGAGGTCTCCCTACGTTGCCCAGGCTGGTCGCGAACTTTTGGACTCAAGTGATCCTCCTCAGCCTCCCAAAGTGCTGGGATTACAGGCTTGAGCCACAGTGCCCGGCCAGTTTTTTTATTCTTTCAATATGTATTTATTTAATATCTACTATGGATCAGGCTCTATCGTAGGTGCTGTATGTTAATGGAAGGAAATGGAATGTAAACAAATGAATAAATAGACTATAGAAAGAGGTGTTACTTAAACAATAATTATACTGTACTTAGAAAATAATCAATAAATAGCTAAAAGAAAAATAATACTTCAGAAGGGAAAATTCTTTGAACTAAGCATTTTAAAATGGTAATAGCTTTGATGTTTAGAGAAACATCAAACCAGGCTGAAGGACTATACCACGCATGGGGACCCTCAGTACAAAGTAACACAACCCAATTTTGTGACTGAATGCTACTCATTACCACCTCTTTAAAAAACTCTGTGGCATTTGTACATAAAACATTGTACTTAATACTTCATTCATTAGGGCCAGGCATGGTGGCTCATGCCTGTAATCCCAGCACTTTGGGAGGCCGAGGTGGGCGGATCACTTGAGACCAGCCTGGCCAACATGGCAAAACCCTGTCTCCACTAAAAATACAAAAATTAGCTGGGCCTGGTGGCACACGCCTGTAATCCCAGCTACTCAGGAGGCCGAGTCACAAGACCAGGAGGCGGAGGTTGCAGTGAGCTGAGATTAAGCCACTGCACTCCAGCCTGGGTGACAGAGCAAGCCCCTGTCTGAAGAAAACCCAAAAAACCAAAAACCTTTATTGATTAGAAAGAGTTTATGATAGATGCTAGCATCTATAAATAAAGATCAATTACAACAGGAAACAAACACAGCATTTTCTTAGCTGGGAGAGACTTGTGGCATTTCAGTTCCTCCAATTTCAGGGAATAAACCAGAATGGCGCTCTGTGTAGAAAATGATTTTGAATGAATTAATTAGACCCTTAATTGGGAAAATTAGCATATGGCATGTTGGAAATAAAAAATGTGTAAGTTCCCCCTCCTTTTTAAAAAACTTCTGAGTTAACCATTGGATCCCATGTTTCAATTACTGGAAGGAGGGCATGGGGAAACTCACAACAGGAATGACAGTACAAATTCTCCCAGAAATGGCATCTGGGTTAATGAATACTCAAGGGATACCTTGGCAGTCTTTCAAGAATATCTAATACTGGCCTTCATTAACCTCCTGAGTCCATCAGTCTACACATGCGGTCATGGAAGGCTCTCCAAGGAGGCTGCTGGTGGTGCTCTCACCATGCTCTAGAGAGCAGGGAGGAGTGTAGGAATCGGGAAAGAAGGGCCACTTTAAATAGTTGCACTTCAAGTAAATTTGTTTCAAATCCTCTATGTGCTTCATCAATAACCAAAAAAAGGACCACAAAAAATACCCTTCTTAGGCCAGGCACGGTGGCTCATGCCTGTAATCTCAGCACTCTGGGAGGCCGAGGTGGGCGGATCACGAGGTCAGGAGATGGAGACCATCCTTGCTAACACGGTGAAACCCCGTCTCTACTGAAAATATAAAAAATTAGCCAGCACATGCACATGTGGCACATGCATGTAGTCCCAGCTACTCAGGAGGCTGAGGCAGGAGAATCGGTTGAACCCGGGAAGCAGAGGCTGCAGTGAGCCAAGATCATGCCACTGCACTTCCGCCTGGTGGAAGAGCAAGACTCCGTCTCAAAAACAAACAAACAAACAAACAAACAAACAAACAAAACTCCTCTTATTTTAAAAAGTATTTGAGAAGCATCTTTACAAATGTATTTTTCTAAGTCTACATTTCTCCACTGTGCGCTCACTTTTCCCAGCCAAATCAAGACCTGGGGAGCCTCTGGAATGGCCAGCCCTCAGCACACATATGAGGATTCAGAGCTTACAGAAGGAATGAGGCAGAAACACATGGGGATACTCCAGTAGCCCTTTTTTGATGGACTGAAACTGTCCCCCTACACGCCTTCCCCTCAGCACTCCAAATCTGGGGGAAGTGGCAATGATCAGAAATCAAATTTTGGCCAAGCGCTGTGGCTCGTGCTTGTAATCCCAGCACTTCGGGAGGCTGAGGCGGGTGGACTGCTTGAGCTCAGGAGTTCAAGACCAGCTTGGCCAACATGGTACAACCCTGTCTTTACTGAAACTACAAAAATTAGCTGGGTATGGTGGCTCATGCTAGTAATCCCAGCTACTCGGGAGGCTGAGGCAAGAGAATTGCTTGAACCAGGAGGTGGAGGTTGCGCCACTGCATTCCAGCCTGGGCAACAGAGCAAGACTCTGTAGCAAAAAAAAAAAAAAAGAAAAAAAAAAAGAAATCAAATTTTAATTGTGCCACTACATGGATTTTTCTCTTCTAGATTTTTTTTTCTTTTTCCTTTTAACGCTTATATCTATCAAAACATTATATCTATCTATCAATTGATCAATCAATCTATGTATCATGTAGATACCAACTCAGGAAGGGAGTGAGGTAAAAGCATACATCTGGGCTGGCTTCTAAGTTTACACAGGACAAGAATCATGCCCTACAGATTCTTGTGTCTGTCCAGCCTAGCACAGCACCTGGCACATAGGCTGTTGATCTGAACTGAGAGGTGGCAACGGTGTTTAGACCAGAATAGAGGTGTCGCTGAGGAGGCACCTTGAAAAGAACTCGAACATCCAATTCACCTTTGCTTAACTACTTGATTCAACTGTATTCATAAATAAATTCTTCTAAAATTACAGATTCAATATTTATTAATAGCTCTGAAAATCCACAATGCAAACCAATCAGGAAAATTAAGCTATCAAAGCCCCATTACAGCAAAAAAATTATTTAAATGTACGAATGTAACTTTGTAGTCAGGTTACAGCTGAAAAAGAAAACAGGCATTTTCTTTTTCTTTTTCTTTTTTTTTTTGAGATGGAGTCTCACTCTGTCATCCAGGCTGCAGTGCAGTGGTGTAATCTCGGTTCACTGCAACCTCCGCCTCCCGGGTTCAAGCAATTCTCCTGCCTTAGTCTCCTGAGTAGCTGAGATTACAGGCGCCCACCAACATGCCTGGCACATTTTTGTATTTTTAGTAGAGACAGGGTTTCATCATATTGGCCAGACTGGTCTCAAACTCCTGACCTCAGGTGATCCACCCACCTCGGCCTCCCAAAGTGCTGGGATTACTGGTGTGAACCACCACGCCCGGCCTCTTTTTCTTATCATTTTGCTCTTCTTGATTTATACTTCATAATCCATTTCCCTCTATTATTCGAAAGCAATTTACAGAAAAAATTTTTAGGGCATGAGAGACCAGTGATCATAGGAAGACCTTAAGCTCGTAGACAAGCGTACAGACCCGGGCTTTTTTTTTTTTTTTTTCCAAGACAGAGTCTCACTCTGTCACTAAGGCTGGAGGGCAGTGGCACAATCTGGGCTCACTGCTACCTCCACCTCTTAGGTTCAAGTGATTCTCCTGCCTCAGCCTCCCAAGTAGCTGGGATTACAGGCATATACCACCACACCCGGCTAAGACTCAGGCTTTTAATGAGAAGTTGTTGGGTTAAATTTGTTACAATACATTTGGCTTATGAAAGAAATGAATGCAGAACTAAAATAAAAACTAAAATTATTTTTCTTATTCAATAAAACTTTAGTGTACACTATACTACTTACAGGTGTATTTTTTCCTTCTATATTTTAGCTGAAATAGGAGGGTTGGGACATTTCAGTACATAAATGTTATAGAGAGAAGATTAAAGAGTAAACAATAAATTTTGACAAGTTCCTTCCTGAGAAATGAAGAGGAGATTTAACCCTAGTGGTCAGAAGATGTAGATCCACCTTCAGTATAACTCAAAAAATTTCTTAAACCTTACCTGGTTCTGCTTCAACGTGGACACTAGTTTCTGCAATGTGATATTTTCTTCTTCCAATTCAGTATAGTCCTGAAGGAGCCGTGCCTCTCGGAACTTATATTCTCGGATTTCATCCTTCATCCGTATTCTCTGTAGCTCCACCATCTCATTGTTCTGAAACAACAGAGTAAACAGTCAATACATTACTCTCTTATTGCAGATTTTACAAGGTGTAAAGTCCTGGTAGTTAAAAATAATAATAAAAACACCTCATGCGGTGTGAATTGTTACTGCCTTTTTTTCGAATGGCAATTTAGTGATATCTGCCAAAAACTTAAAAGCACATATATATTACCCAGCAATTCAACATCTACAAATCATTCTTAAATGTTTTCATAGAAGTAAATAAAAAGATAAATAAATCCATGTATACTTACACAAAAAACTGGAAACAGTATAAATGTTTGCTATTTGGGGAACATATTATCATGCATCCATTGAATGGAACATTATAAAATTATTATTAAGAAATGAGAAAGTCTGGGTGCAGTGGCTCACGCCTGTAATCCCAGCACTTTGGGAGGGTGAGGCAGGTGGATCACCTGAGGTCAGGAGTTCGAGACCAACCTGGCCAACATGGTGAAACCCTGTCTCTACTGAAAATACAAAAAAAAAAAAAAATTAGCTAGGTGTGGTGGTGGGCACCTGTAATCCTAGCTACTCAGGAGGCTGAGACAGGAGAACTGCTTGAACCCTGGATGCGGAGGTTGCAGTGAGCCGAGATTAGGCCACTTCACTCCAGCCTGGGCGACAGAGCAAGACTCCATCTCAAAAATAGAAAAAAAGAATGAAGAGAAACTTTATTGTACTAAAATGGAAATGTAATCATAATATATTATTAAATGTAAAAAGCAAGTTATAGATTAGTATGCATATTAGGATCCCAGGTATGTTAGAAATACAGGGAACATACACATACACAGATACATGCACACTTCCATGTCAGAAAAAATATTTGTAAGAATATCCAGAAAACTGTCAATAGTGGTGATTTATAAAGGATTAGACTGGGCAAGCCACAGGGATAAGCAGAGGAGCCTATTAGTTTGATTTTATGTCCTTCTGGATAATTTCAATTATTATTATTTTTTTTAACAACAAGCTTACATTACCAGGTCTTATGTGTAAAGTTACAGGATAGAAATCAATCAATTCAGAAAAATATTTAACTTTTTCCATAAACTTATGTGGCAAGTATAAGCTATGTTTTAGTTCAAACTGTATAATGACCACATAGTAGATATAAACATTTATACATGGAACATATTCACAGTCATGGAAAGATGGGATATAAAAGTTTTCTTTTAATTAAGGATTAATTAGATTTGTTTCCAATTCAAAGAAAGAGAAATATGCAAAAAAGTACCATAGAAACCAAAAACCACATTTTCTTATGTAATTCCTAGATCTCCATATGGGAAAAAAATGAGTCATGATGCATTTGGCCTTCACACCATAGTTTGCAGAGCCTTGATATAGTGGTGGGCAGGACTGACGATGAATAGAAACTGCTACGGCAACATGGATGAGTCTCACTAATATATTGACTGAAATAAGCCAGATGCAAATGACTACATACAAAATGATTCTGCATGTAAAGTTCAAAAACATGCTATGTAGGTTCAATTGTCTCCCAAAAAAGACATGTTGAAGTCCTAACTCCCAGGGTCTTTACAAAGGTAAAAATTAAAATGAGATCATTAGAGTAGGCCCAATCTGATAGGGCTGCTGTCTTTATAAAAAGGGGAAATTCAGCCACACAGAAACTGACACATACCTCTGTGTGTGGGTTGGGAAGACCATGTGAAGAAACACAGGGAAAAGACGGCCACATGACCATGGAGGCAAAGACTGAAGTGACCCATCTACATGCCAAGGAACACCAAGGATTGCCAGCAAACACCAGAAGCCAGGAAGGGCAAGGAAAGGTCCTTCCCTAGGGCTGCCAGAGGGAGCATGGCCCTGCCGACACCATGATTTCTGACTTCTGGCCTCCAGAACTGTGAGATGATAAATTTCTGTTGTTTTAAAGCCAGCCAGACTTTGTTACGGCAGCCCTAAGGAAAGAATACATGCGCAAAACTAATCTCTAGTGACAGAAGTAAATGCACCGTTATCTTTGTGGGAGGGTAGGGTGACATCTGGAAGCACCAGAAACATTTTAAAGGTCTCTATCATAACAGAGAGCCAGATCTAGGAGAACACCTGATTTTCCTGCATATGCTTTCAAATGTCTCTCATCTTGCTTCATATTCTACAGATTTTTTTTTTTTTTTTTAAGACATGGTCTCACTCTGTCACCCACGCTACAGTGCAGTGGCATGATCACGGCTCACTGCAGCCTTGACCTCCCAGGCTCAAGCGATTCTCCCACCTCAGCCTCCTAAGTGGCTGGGACTGCAGGTGTATACCACCACGACTGGCTAATTTTTGTATTTTTTTGTAGAGATGGTATTTCACCATGTTGCCCAGGCTGGTCTTAAACTCCTGAGAGCAATCCTTCTGCCTCAGCCCGCAAAGTGCTGGGATTATAGGTGTGAGCCACTGTGCCCAGCCTTCTACAAATTTAATTTTTTTCTTTTTTTTTGGGTAGAGGCAAGGTCTTGCTCTGTTGCCCAGGTGCCTCGATCACAGCTTGATGTAGCCTTGACCTCCCAGGCTTAAGTGATCCTCCCACCTCAGCCTCCTGAGTAGTTGGGCCTACAGGTGCACATCACCACGCCCAGCTAATTTTTAAATTTTCTGTAGAGGTGGGGTCTCGCCATGTTGCCTAAGCTGGTCTCGAATGTCTGGGCTCAAGCAATCCTCCTGCTTTGGCCTCCCAAAGTGCTGGGATTATAAGCATGAGCCACCACACCCGGCCCATATTCTACAGATGTTAACTATAAATAACTGCCTTTGCCTCTGGTTTTCAGAGGCATGTTCAGTTGCCTATTTGAACATGGTGATGTTTTTTCTTCTGACTTGACTCCTGAGTACAGCTCTTCCTAGTTCTGTTTATGCTTATGTGAAAACAATAAATTATAAACACATAATCTTACATGTAAAAAATGAAAAATTCAGCTCCAAAATCACTGATGCAGTTCCAGCTAATAAAATAGGCAGACACTGTAATCTCTAAGTAGTGATGTTAGCTCAGAGTTTTGGGGAGGATAAGAGGTTGTTGGCTGTGGTATGAAGACAAACGTTAAAAAAGTTATTCTGACACTTGTTAAAATGGTAAGGAAGACTTCATTCAAGACCATTGCAATTGGAGGGGAAAAAGAAGGGGCTCAACTCTGAAACAGCAAGAGCAAGTGAAGATTTACAGCCAAGAACAGCGTGAGGAGGTCAAAGGATGGGAAATTGCTGAAAGGACACATCAAGGGCAGGGGAATTCCTGCTCAGCTGGCCTAACAGGACTCTTGCTAAAGGCAGTCCAAGGACTTGGACATCAAAAAGGTGGAGGATGAAGAACTTGATCAGATATCAAGGGTAATTAGATAGCTAGGGTTTGGAGATGACTCAGCAGAATTCCTTGCTAAGGCTGGGCTGGGCAGGCCAAAGCTGGGGGTGGAGCAAGGTTCAAGCCTGGTCCAAAAGAGACATTAGCAGAGCATGACTGAAGCTTGGTTAAGGAGTCTTTGATACCTCACATCATGAACTGCAGTCTGATAAGAATGAAAGCTAAGAAAGTTTGCAAGACACTTGACCTGGTGATAATATGAATATAGATCCTAACTAGAGCAGGGCCAAAGCTTTTTTGGCATCAGAAAATTTTTATCCACTATGTTTCTTATCATCATAAAAGCTCATGGCTATCTAGTAAGGACTTCCCTGGAGATGTGCAGATTTCATCAATTTAATGTAATAGCCTATGGAATGTAATCATCAATCCTGAAGCTATACAAACTAACTGGTTGTTTTGGAAACCTGCTTTCAACCTACTATACGTAACCTCATTTATACATAAGGGGTTGGAGCTCCTTGTTAGTCAGAATGCTTCTAGACTGTCTAGTGTTTCTCACTTTAGCTCTCATTATAATAAACTGGTAACTCCAACAGAGTCATTTCTTCAACACTTTAGTAATTCACCTATGCCTACTCCACCAATTGACTTTAGCCTAATCCTCCCTTTTCAGCTTCCCTCTGCTTTTATCAATACTGATCTCTTAAAGCAATTCTGTTCTACTATAGGTCACAAGTGTCAACATAGAAGTCTTCTGAAAATAGAGTTTGCCAACTTAAAAGAAGCTTACCAATGGCTGATATGAATTTCCTAAAAACAAACAAACAAAAAATGGGCTTCTGTTTCTTGCCTCTCTAAAGGAGACTATTTTAAGTAAATATGCCTGGATTTATGAAATAGTAAATATTGGTATGTAATCCTGTTGAAATGTGGTTTTCCCAGCTCTAGAAAGCTACTGCCCAGTCATCATCCTTTAGAAACAACAGACTCTGGGCTGGGTGCAGTGGCTCACGCCTGTAATCCCAACACTTTGGGAGGCCGAGGAGGGCGGATCACGAGTTCAGGAGATCGAGACGAGATTGAGACTATCCTGGCCAAAATGGTGAAACCCCGTCTCTACTAAAAATACAAAAATTAGCTGGGCATGGAGGCTGTAGTCCCAGCTACTCGGGAGGCTGAGGCAGGAGAATCACTGAACCCAGAAGGTGGAGGTTGCAGTGAACTGAGATTGCACCACTGCACTCCAGCCTGGCAACAGAGCAAGACTGTCTCAAACAAACAAACAAACAAAAAAACTAAACAACAGACTCTGATATCACAATAGATACATGGAATAGCAAAAAAGAGTTTCCTTATTTCTGCCTAGATAACTGAAAAGAGTTAGCAACGACCCCAAAACAATCAAAATTCAATTTACATGCAATACCTACGTTTCACACTCTGTGGTGTGTTGCAGTGGGGAAGTGAAGGTCCCTCTGAAAGTTTCAAAAGCTTTCAACGAAGTCACATCTGGTCCTACCTCTGTCTCCAACCACTCTGCCCTTCAATCTTTGGCTCTGGCCACAGGAGCTTTCCTTCTGCTCCTCCATCCCATTGGACATGCCGGCTTGCTTCTGCCTTGAGGCTTCTTTACTCCTCTTTCCAGAACTCCCTGACTTTAGATCAAGGGCTCTTAACCTCATATTGTGCCATGACCCTCTTTGACAAAGTGCTGAAGCCTATGAACCTCTTCTCAGAATAATATTTTAAAAAGTGTAAAAGACAAAATTATAAAAAACACTGATCACATTAAAACTATTTTTTACATATATTATTTTATTATTATTATTATTTTTTTTTTTTGAGAGGGTCTTGCTGTGTCGCCTAGGCTGGAGAGCAGTGGCACGATCTTGGCTCACTGTACCTCCGCCTCCCAGGTTCAAGTGATTCTTGTGCCTCAGTCTCCCAAGTAGCTGGGATTACAGGTGCCTGCCACCTCACCTGGCTAATTTTTGTATTTTTAGTAGAGACAGGATTTCGTCCATGTCGGCCAGGCTGGTTTTGAATTTCTGACCTCAAGTGATCCACCTGCCTTGGCCTCCCAAAGTGCTGGGACTACAAGTGTGAGTCACAAAGCCCGGCCAACTTATTATAATAATTTTTAAAATTATGACATATGCTGGGCACAGTGGTTCATGCCTGTAACCCCCGTACTTTGGGAAGCTGAGATGAGAGGATCACTTGAATTCAGGAGTTCGAGACCAGCCTGGGAAACATGTTGAGCCCCATCCAGAAGATTATTTTGTACAAAAAAAGAACATGCAAAAATTAGCCAGGTATGGTGGTGCATACTTGTTGTCCCAGCTACTCAGGGGGCTGAAGTGGGAGGACTACTTGAGCCCCAAAGGTCAAGGGTACAGTGAGCCATGATCATGTCACTACACTCCAGCCTGGGTGACAGAGTGAGACCATGTCTCAGAAAAAAAAGAAAAAAAAAAAAAATTAGGACTTGGTAGGTGACAGGTAAGTATAGTAATGGCCCCCAATTAATCACACTTCCCTGAAGTCACAACTCATGGAACTGCCTCTCAAATTGACTGAGCTGGCCTTTGGACTTGTTTTGACCCACAGAAGACAGTGGAAGTGTTGGGGAGTTCTGAGCCTGAGCCTCAAAGGGCTTTGTGGCTCATGTTCTTGCTGTCTTGTAACACTGTGACTATGTGAAGAGCCCCAGGGTAGCCTGTTGGAATCATGTGGCCCAGCCTGCAGCCAGCATCAGCTGCTGGGCATGGGAGGAAGGCCATCTTGGACTATTTGGCCCAGTGGGGCTGCCAGATGACTACAGCCACATGAACAATCCTAGCAAGTCCTTAAGAACCAACCAGATGAGGCCGGGTGTGGTGGCTCATGCCTGTAATCCCAGCACTTTGGGAGGCTGAAGCAGGCAGATCACAAGGTCAGGAGATCAAGACCATCCTGGCTAACACAGTGAAACCCCATCTCTACTAAAAATACAAAAAATTAGCTGGGTGTGGTGGCGGGCACCTGTAGTCCCAGCTACTCGGCAGGCTGCAGCAGGAGAATGGCATGAACCTGGGAGGCAGAGCTTGCAGTGAGCCAAGATCATGCCACTGCACTCCAGTCTGGGCGACAGAGTGAGACTCTGTCTCAAAAAAAACAAAACAAAACAAAAAAGACAAAACAAAAGAACCACCCAGCTGAGCACAGCCCAAAAGAATCATGGGTTATTGTTTAAAGCTCCCAAATTGTGGGTCATTCATTACCCAGTAATACATAATCAATACAGTAATACATGTGCTTCTTTATTAACACAATTAGAATCAGATCTAGTGTCACATCTAAGAAATCTCATAATTTCAAAGCAATGATAGCATTTCAAGACACCTGTGAAAACTGAGACATAATTTTTAAAAACTATACTTTTGGCCGGGCGGCGTGGCTCACGCCTGTAATCCCAGAACTTTGGGAGGCCGAGGTGGGCGGATCACAAGGTCAGGAGATTGAGACCATCCTGGCTAACATGGTGAAAACCCATCTCTACTAAAAATACAAAAATTAGCCAGGCGTGTTGGCATGTGCCTGAAGTCCCAGTTGCTGGGGAGACTGAGGCAGGAATATGGCGTGAACCCAGAAGGCTGAGCTTGCAGTGAATGGAGATCGCACCACTGCACTCCAGCCTGGGCGACAGGGAGACTCAGTCTCAAAAAAAAAAAAACCTATACTTTCTACTGGTAACAAAGTAACAAGTGCTACTACTGAGGTTTGTTGTCTACATTCAAATAGAAGAAAATGCTAAATTTCAGTCTGAGTTTAATGAAAATAAAGATGTAATTATTTTTCCCATCCAAGTTTACAGATCTGAAATCTATCCACAGACTCCCAGAACCTCAGCTGAAAAACTCTTCCGCTTTTACTTGTTATTTAGGTCTCATTTCAGATGTCATCTCCTCAGAGAAACCTTCCCTGAGCAACTAATATAAAATAGCTCCCCTCCCCCTCTACTCTCCCATCAGAGTTACTTTATAAATCAGTATTTAGCATAGAGTATGTACTCAGAAAATAAGTGTTGACAGAATGACACTGATTATTATTTGAAACTGGTTACTTACTTTTCATACATTTTATATTTATTACATTTCTTTTTGCATCTGAATATAATGATCCTTTTCTGTCTTGTTATCCTATGTCCCTAATACCTGGCACATTTTAGGCCCCGATGACCATGGTATGAATAACAAAACAGGTATACAAGTGGTTAATCACACACAAAAGTATTTCTACATAGATGAGAGCTTCCTGTGTTGTGTTATTTGAGAAGGAGGCACAAAGGGAGAACAATGCACTTTGAAATAAAATACACCTAAATCTCTGAAATAACGTGACCTGTTATAATTCTTCTTCAATATATTATCAAGTTACTTGGTTTCTGTCTTCTGTTCCTTGGGCAATACGTGGAGCATAGTGTGGAGTAAGTGTAGAATGAAAAACAGTAGTGTTCCCCTAATTTGGCTATAAAGTCAAACTGCAGTATTTCATTAAATTCTTTTTTTGTAGAAACATATTATCTTAATTTTTTTCTTTCTTGAAAAATCTATCAACTGAGCAACTGATATATATATTTACTTATTTTTCCTTATTTAACATGTATTAAAAAGATATCAGGAAGCCCAGTGAACTGGATGCCAATCATTTGTATAAAATTGTAAAGAAAAATGTTAAGATACAAGAGATTCTGAAATGGGAATATATATATTGTAAAAATTATAACAGCCAATAATCTGGCTTATATACTCTGGGAATTAACCATAAAATCTTATGCAGTGAAACAGTTAATGTCAAGAACATTTAAGTCCACAGCAAAGCTAATGAGGATCACTAACAACTCGTAAAATAACTAATGAAAACTCCCGATGCTAATTAAGGAAAAGGAAGAGTTTGGGCTGCAAAGACTGGATCAGGTGAAAGACTCACTGAGATAAACAGACACAAGGCCCAGAGGAAGAAAACTGGTCTTATTTATTTTGCTAAAAATCCTTGGTTTTTGAACTGCCAGCGATTATGTTCTAGGGGCATGTTCTTTAATTCCACAATAAATTTAAAAGATTGCAACTGTTGTTTTTTGCACCACTCATCATACATTTTCTCCTACAATTTTTTTTTTCTTCCTGGGATAAGATGATGCTGAGCTCTGTTAAAAACTCCCATCAAGAATAATCAGAGTAAGAAAAACAATGCGTGAGAGAAAGGGGAGAAAATGGCACAACAGGGGAAAGCTTCAGCTTTTCACCTCCAGGGAGCTGAGTCCCAGCTCCTCAGGGGAGAGGGGATTGGCCTGAGATGGCCCGGATAGACTCAACTCATTATTTGCATTGCACCTGAGTATAGCAGCATTCTTATAGTTTATTTTAATTAACATTTAAATATTTCTTTATGCAGGAATCATAAATTTCCTTCACTATTGGCAAGAAGAAAAAATAGAGATGAACACTTGTCACCACACAAAGAGTCATATATTAAAAATAACACTGCCTTCCAGTTATAATGCTCTTAGTCTTTTATAAATTAATTATACCCATTGTCACATTAGATACTAATAATAGCTTGGTTAGGTGGGTAACCCCTGTTTACTATCTGCAAAATGGGAATCCTAATACTTAAGATTACATGGTAATTGTGAGGATTTAATGATATAACATGGGAAAATGAGCAAGGATGCTAGACATACAGATAATTTGTGGTAACACAAGCAGAAGTTCACACGCAAAAGCCTAAGCAATTGATTACCCCTGGGTGAGCCAGGGAACGCTTTATAAAGGAAGTTACCATTGAGTAGAACCTTGAAGGAATAATGAAGGTTAACTAAATGGAGATAGAGGAGGACAGATTTTCCAGCCAGAGATAAACCTTCAAACAGAAGTAGCCTTATATTTGTGTTGAAGGCAGTGTTAAAATTCTCCAGTCAGACTGAGGATTTCCTTAGAGCCCCAGAGAACCTGAGGCAGTGATCAAAAGAAAAAGAGAAGACAGAAACTCAGAAAAATTGGGAAAACAGCTATTTTCCACATATGCCTAAGTTCGGTGCTGTTTTGTAAAATAAAATGTTAAATTAGTCTAGTGTTGTGAACCCCTGAAGTAGTGGGAAGAACCAAAGTATAGTCAGTGCTTGGAATCTTTAAAGTTCTTAACAAGGCTGTGGTTTAGGGAACAGTGCAGTTTAGTGTGGTTGGGGCACAGTAATCTGAGACAGATCCCGCAGGAAATTCTACTTTAAACAAAGCAATCTGGGGAACCATCAAAGACTTTTAAGCAAAGCAGCCACATGATCAGACCTATGTTTTACCAAGTGACTCTGTTGAGAGTTGCGAGGGTGGACGTTAGCAAGAAAGGTCAAACAGAACAATTTAAGCAGCTGCTCTGATGGCCCAACATGAGAGAAGACATAAAGAATGCTGCGGAGGGGACAGATGGGGGAACATCTCGGTTAGAATGAACAGGATTTGGTAGCTGACTGATGTGGTAATACAAGAAAACAAAGAGTAAAGAACAATGGCCTAATAACAATAAAAGTACCTAGAGTCGTTATAGAAAAAATAAATTTTATAACAAAGTGAATGTGAGAGTTAACAACGTATCCTATAAATAATTGTAAGTAGTGCTACCTTTAATAGTCAAACCAGGAATTTCTGGATCCTAAAGGGGAGTAAAGGAGAAGAGCTGGTCTGGTCCAGGTGGAAAAAGCTGGAGAGCGGGGTGTGGGAACAGGCCTTCTCACTTCTCTCCCAGGGAGTACCACTGCCAGGGAGTTCTGGCAGTCTAAGACCCTAATATTCATTATCGTTCATTTGGCCAAAAATGAACTCTTCTTTTGTTGCAGACAGGAGTGGACAACTGTTCCCCTTGCTCCCCACCCCACAGGGATTTCTGTGCTGGGGCCAAGAAGGCCAGACCTTCAGTAGTTAAGAAAAGTTTCGGGGTAGAGGGAGGGCAGGGAAGGAGAAGGGTGACCCACTTTAGCCCAAGTGAGCCCAATGACATTGTTGGTTGCACGGCTGCTATTCTCTATACCTTGGGACAAGGACATGCTTTATTTGAAAATTCCAGGGGCACAAGGTTCTGAGTTTCTCTTTTGTAGAAAACAAGAAGGCTGGGACCCCTGGATGTCAGATCCATGGGACAGGCCCAGACTTCTCAATCCGCAACCTTCCCAACACAGGTGATCTTGTACCCACATAAGCCACTCACACCCATATCATTTGTCATGTTATCACCAATAACTGCACCTCTGATTCTTCCAAATCAGGCTCTCCAGGTATCCAATCAAACCACTCACTCTTCCACCTCATCGTTTCCTATCCTTTGATTCCCAATTTGCTCATTATCTACAACATTCGTTCTTCACTTCTTTTATTTCACCATCATCGCATACTTACTGACTCGCAAACACATTTAATTCTGTCTCTTCTCTCTCTTTTGGTAATAAAACCTAACTCTCTGCCTTCTCTATGCATGCTCATAGCTGAGGAGAACTGGAGAAACGACAGATCTGTGCTGACTGGGGACTGGTTTCAGCTGTAACTCATGGAGAGGTAGTGCAGTGGACTGGTAAAGTGCCCAGACTCCGAACAAGACATCCCCAGGTTCAGATCCTGACTTTGGTATTAACTAAATTTGGTCAAAATCACTGACATGAGTGATGGACTTAAAAAAATCAAAAAGTCCTGAATCTCTCAAATTCTAATAGGCTGTAAATACTGTCTAGTGGTCATATGTGTTCACAGTATAGCAAGTTATTTACTTCTCTCTCTTCCTACAATCAGTCCATCTTCCCTCCCTGAAAACTTTGCCTCATATTTCCTTAAGAGGGAAAAAAACCCCAAGGAGATATGGCTTCTATCCCCATCTTCATTTCAATAGTTTCTTCCATTCTACTGCAGACGGTTTAAAGACAGTAAGTCCCATCTTAAAACAAACCTTAACCTTTATATTCATATTTTCACTTCTATGGTCATGAACGTCTGTTCTTAAACCACATTCCTCCCCAATCCTCCCAAAGAGCACTGAACCTGGTCTTGTCAAAGTCTTTGACAACTTGCCACCTCTGTATCTTCCTCTCTCTGGACTTCTTCAAGAGCATGTGCCACTTTTGGAAACACTTTCTCCTATGGCTTCCCAGACATCTGAACTCTCACCTGCCTGGCTGCTTCTTTGCAGTCCCCTCTTCTCTGCTCAACCTCTAAAGGCTGAGCCATCCAGGTCTGTACCAAGCCTCTCCTTTTGCTGTTTCCTCACTTCCCAAAGGCAACTTCATCCAGGCCTCCAGCTTTAGATACCTACTTGTGTGCTAATGATTCTCAAATCCATGTCAGGGTTAACAAAACCCTATGCGACTTGCCCTGACCTCCTTGAAAGAGCTCAGGAGGTGTCTTTTTCCCACTCATCCCTCATCCACTTTGCTCCCCTCCCTGGCCTTCTGTTGGTTCTTGAAAGACTTCAAGGTGTAGCCGGGGCAACATGGCAAAACCCGGACTCTACAAGAAATACAAAAATTGGCCGGGCGCGGTGGCTCAAGCCTGTAATCCCAGCACTTTGGGAGGCCGAGACGGGTGGATCACGAGGTCAGGAGATCAAGACCATCCTGGCTAACATGGTGAAACCCCGTCTCTACTAAAAAAATACAAAAAACTAGCCGGGCGAGGTGGCGGGCGCCTGTAGTCCCAGCTGCTCTGGAGGCTGAGGCAGGAGAAGGGCATGAACCCAGGAGGCGGAGCTTGCAGTGAGCCGAGATCCGGCCACTGCACTCCAGCCTGGGCGACAGAGTGAGACTCCGTCTCAAAAAAAAAAAAAGGAAGAAGAAGAAGGAGGAGGAGGAGAAGGAGGAGGAGAAGGAGGAGGAGAAGGAGAAGTAGGAGAAGGAGAAGAAGGAGAAGGAGAAGGAGAAGGAGAAGAAGAAGAAAGAAGAGGAGGAGGAGGAAAGAAGAAGAAAGAAGAAGAAGAAAGAAGGAAGAAGAAAGATGAAGGAAGAAGGAAGAAGAAGGAAGAAGAAGAAAGGAAGAAGAAAGAAGGAAGAGGAAGAAGAGGAGAAGGAGAAGGAAAGAAAGAAGGAGAAGGAGGAGAAGAAGATCTGAAGCTAGGTCTTCCTTTAGAGTTTTTGCAGCGGCTGTCTCCTCTGCCTGGATTTCTTTCTCCTTGTTCACGCTCTTTTCACTAGGATCCTCAACCTAACTCTCATCTCCAAAAGCAGCTTTCCAAGACCATTCCTTCTATAGCAGCCGCTTGGTCACACTCACATAATGTGATTTTAGTGATCTGAAAAGTGTTTATCAAGATTTGATTTCTTTGTGTGTTTATTGGCTACTTTTCCCCACTAGATCTAAGAACCATGAGAGCATGTTGTCAGTAACGGTTTACCACTATATCCCCAAGATCTAGAAGAGTGCCCCATGCACACTCCTTGTATTCCACAGCTCAGTCTCATCACTTCCAGCCTGGATTGGATTTGTGGTGGCCTGAAGAAAGCTGGGAAGCGTTGTTGGGATGAGCTTAGTTGGGCAGCCAAAAGAAGGAGGGTACAGATAGATTTCATATATTTGAGTTCATAGATTGAAAAAAAAAAAGGATGTCTACAAAGCAGACCCCATGTAAAATTCTCCAGTGTTTAAAAACCCTTAATGGTGACATCCATTCCATGTGTATTTATACTTTATTCTATCTCTTTAAAAAATATGCACTAAGGGAAAGTATCTGACAAACTTATCCATTGTAAGGTATATACATGCCTGATACAACTTGTCTCTCTTAGGGTTGGTTATAATTAATGAGGGACAGAGAAACACATCTCTGTGGTGCCAGCCAATAACAAGCTGATGGATGCAGAAGGATTGTCTTCTGAAACTGCAATGAGGCAAGCTCAGTTCTCTGCTGGGCAGTAATGTGTGCATCACAAATCTTTAGGAGAGTTACTGTTGAAGAATGAAAGGTATTCAGAGCACCATGTGATCAGCATCTTCCCAGGGCAATCCAGACTTAACAACTGGGCAATAACCAGGAAAAAGGAAATGTAGCAAGTTTGAATTGCGGCTTAAAACAAACATGTTCGGCAAGAAAAAAAGAAATATGCAAAGACCTGTCATAGCTGGGAAAGAGTAATAAGGTAATAAAGGGGGATCCTTATGACTCCAGAACACCATTTCCTACAGTGTGTTCCGCAGAGGCTGGTTCTACCGAGGGTTTCTACGAGTCACTAAAAATAAGTTTGGGAAATATTAGGTTAAATAAAGTTATATACTTGTTTTTTTCTTCTGGATTTCTCAGAACCTTTAATAGGCTAGTGAGCACTGAGACTTTCTAAGAGCAAGATATGGTATGCACCATTTGCGAAATTGATTTGACCATAAGACCTTTGCCCTTTTAAAAAGGCATTTTGAACAATCCAAAGGTAGCCCAACCTAGACCCCTTCCAACTGTAGAGAACTCAATGGAATATCAGATTTAAATAATGGCACAAAATAAAAAGCATAGGGCTGGACGGCTGTAAAAAGGGGTGAGACAAAAATGATCAAGTCCTAATTAGCAATAAGTGAGTAAACAAGTGAAGGCGTTCAGGACAGGCCACCCCAAACTATGCCACTTTGGCATATTGATTATTTAGAGCTGAAAGCAATGGAGAAATAGCAGATGCAGGAAAGCCTTTTGACCTCCCCCTTTCTACTTAAAAACACACCATTAAAATTTCCAGGAGAAAGGTGCCCTCCCTGTACCAGGAAGAAAATAACGTCTTTATCACCAGAGACTTGGAACTGACTCTGAAATAGATCTGTACAAACTTACTAAAATATCCCTTATCTTCCATTAGTTTCCCCCTCTATATTTTTAGTGACTTCTTCACTATTTACTGCCTGTAATACAAACTGCTTTGTCTTATCACTTATTCACACATTTATCATTTGTTTGTCTAAAAGACACACAGGTTTGCTACTTCTGGTCACTTCTTTGGGTCTTCATTGTGTTGTAAGGACTTTCATGTACATGTAAAATTATAATAAAACTTGTATGCTTTTCTTCTGTTAATCTGTATTATAGAAATTTAATTCTTAGGCCTAGCCTGAGATTGTAAGAAGGTAGTGGACAAATTTTTCCTCCTCCACACAAGAGTAGTAAAACTACAATGAAACCCATACTACATAATTTTCACTATTTATTTATTTATTTATTTATTTATTTATTTATTTTGATACAGAGTTTCATTCTTGTTGCCCAGGCTGGAGTGCAATGGCACGATTCTGGCTCACTGCAGTCTCCGCCTCCCGGGTTCAAGCGATTCTCCTGCTTCAGCATCCCAAGTAGCTGGGATTACAGGCATGTGCCACCATGCCTGGCTAATTTTGTATTTTTAGTAGAGCTGGGGTTTCACTATGTTGGTCAGGCTGGTCTCGAACTCCTGACCCCGGTGATCCACCCGCCTTGGCCTCCCAAAGTGCTGGGATTACAGGTGTAAGCCACCGAGTCTGGCAATTTTCACTTTAATTCATATGCAAACCTTGCTCTGAAGAAAGTGGCACCATGAAGGGTTAATTTTCCTACAATGAATTTGAAGCAACACAAGCACCTGTCCCATGGGATACCTGCCTCCATTAGAAGCCAAGGAGAGCCCATCTCACAACCAGTTCACATTTCAGTGCCTCACTTCAAACACTTATCACAAGCAAAACCTTGACAGCAACATAAAATCTGCCCTTTTATTTTAAACAGTTGAAATAAGTGGTGCAAAATAAATCATAAATGACTTGTCTTCTTATATTCTGATCTATATTTTTTCTTCTTTGTGCAAAAGGATAGTAAAAGAACACATATGATTTTAAGCAATAAAATAGATGAATAGATACTGACATTGCATTTTAATTGGGTGGAACATGTATTTTTACAGGAAAGCTTTTTGGGGCCGATCTTTCTTTTAGTATCACTTTATCAAGATATAATTCATATATTTAAAATGCTCTCATTTAAAGCATACAATTGAATGATCTTTAATATTGTCACATAGTTGTGACCATCACTGCAATCAATTTAGAACATTTCTATCACCTAGAAAATAAATTCTGTATCTTTTACGGAAGGCCGCTGCCCCGACCCCGTAATGCTTCTATCCCCGCAAGTTCCAGGCAACCACTAATCTATTTTCTATCTTTATAGATTTGCCTATTTTGGAAATCATACAAATGTAATCATAGAACATATGGTCCTTTGAAACTGTAAGATTTTAAACAGTTTGGTTAATGCTCATATAACCTTTGTTTTTTGAAGACTATAGACAGCTTTGCTGCAGCACAACATCTATTCCACATTATATCAGCAAAGTACTGCACAGTGCTGGCATTTGTCCAGCACACAGCAGATCTAGTAATGTGATATTCTATTTCACAAAGTAGCATGATCATTTAAAGTTCACTCAATGGGCTGCAAGTTATTTTTTTATTATTTATTTATGTATTTATTTGAGACGGGGTCTCGCTCTGTTGCCCAGGCTGGTGTGCAGTGGCATGATCTCAGCTCACTGCAAGCTCCACCTCCGGGGTTCACGCCATTCTCCTGCCTCAGGCTCCTGAGTAGCTGGGACTACAGGCGCCCACCACTGCGCCCGGCTTTTTTTTTTTTTTGTACTTTTAGTAGAGACGGGGTTTCACTGTGTTAGCCAGGATGGTCTCGATCTCCTGACCTCGTGTTCCACTGGCCTCAGCCTCCCAAAGTGCTGGGATTACAGGTGTGAGCCACCTCGCCCAGCCTCAAGTTATTTTTTATTGATAAAAATGTGACTTTCTGACCTGGGTATTGTAACCTGGATTTACTGATTTGTTTTGGAATAAGCTTTTGCAGATATATAAAATACTACAATCTTTTCTCTTTTCTATCATCTACCCTGAAATCAAGAAACCATTGGTCATTGCCCAAAGTAGATTGGCTATCTCTTGCTTACTAGCTTGATTGTTCTTTCTCTTTCTCTGTTTAAAATTTAAAGATGCAAAGCACCATAATGAATGATGGCATGACAATTTTCTTCTCTGATAATATCTTCTTGTAACTATGAATATGCATGGTGCCCTGATACCACAATTACTGCAATAAAAGAATTCATTATATGGAAAAAGGAAATATTGGTAATACACTAAACAGATGTGAAACCTAGATGGTGCAATAATGGTGAAGGCCGGATTCACAAATATTCCAGAAGTAGTTCAATCTCTGGCAAATATGGTTTCATCTCACCTTCATAGACTTAACTGTGACTTGGCTGTAAAGAGTGGCCTAACCCAAGAGATAAGCAGCAACAACAACATAAAAATTATTGATTATAAGTAATTTTAGTTCCCATCACCATGGGAACACACTATATATAGACTTTTATTGAGAAGAGGTGCTGTGAAAGGGAAAGAAGTGAGCAAAAATGTAGATAATGGTATGCATTAAGGTAATGTGTTAAAATGGAATTATATTCAAATAAAGAATGAAAAAATAGAGGGATGAGAAAGGAGAAGGTATTCAAGATAGCAAAACGCTAGATAAGCATCATCCGAAAGGAAAGGTACAGAAAGGGGGGTATTAATATAATTTACAACTTGATTTGCAAATCAAGGGACTAAAAGTTAATCCCTCAAGGGACTGAGAGTTATTAGCAATAGCATTTTTGTTTATTCTTTAGGTACATGTTTATAGTAGAGATTATTCTGATCCAGAGTCTTTGAAACTTTAACAGGGTACCTGGATGGACTGATTTAGCTGTTTGTTTTTGTTGCTATAAAACATCTTTACCATCCAGAAAATAAAGGTTAGTCCAACTATTGGTAATGAAAAAGAAAGCTTAAAATAATTGTGAATATAGTTACCCAAATGAAGTCTTTGGTATACGTAACAGGATAAAAAATAATAGCTTCAGAGAAGTAACTGTTACCGTTGTTTTTGTTTTTTAAGATGGAGTCTCGGAGTCTCGCTTTGTCGCCCAGGCTGGAGTGCAGTGGCATGGTCTCAGCTCACTGCAACCCCCACCTCCCCAGTTCAAGCAATTTTCCTGTCTCAGCCTCCTGAGCAGCTGGGATTACAGGTGTGTGCCACCATGTTCAACTAATTTTTGTGTTTTTAGTAGACATGGGGTTTCACCAGGTTGGCCAGGCTGGTCTCGAACTCCTGGCCTCAAGTGATCCACCTCCCTTGGCCTCCCAAAGTGCTGGGATTACAGGAGTGAGCCACCGTGCCTGGCCACAGTTGCTGTTTTATAAAGAGGTGAGTGGTAAACAGTTCTGGACATGGACCCGGGTTCATATATTGACTTACACCAAAACATTTCTGGGACTGTCAGTTTTCTTCTAAAAGTAGGGGGGAAGCTTTTCTTTTCAACTCCAGAGTTGTCAGAAAAAAATGAAAAAGAATGTTTAAAAGCACTTTGTAAATGGTAATGAGCTACCCTCTTGATTAAGAGGTTGTTTTTTTTTACCTGTTGGTTACTATGCTCACTACCTGGGTCCAATATACCCATGTAACAACCTACACATGTACCCCCATATCTAAAATAAAAGCTGAAAAAAATTTTTTTTAAAGAGGCAGTTTAAAAATAAAAAATCCCTTAAAAGCTTCTGTAGGAAATAACTGCACTGAAGAGTGCTCCTTCAGAACTTTCTTTAGCATCAGTAGCCATTTGAAGATTCTTTGAAAAAACTAACAGCAGGCAGATATGACTCTAACTCATCATACCAACAAGTTAGGATGAGGAGATACTGATTCCAGACCCAGAAATTATAAAAATATAGACAGTGAGTAAACAAATCTAATTCCCATCTTGTTCCACATCAGTCTACTTCTCATCCTCACTCCCGAACCACTGTTCCTAGTGTCTTATCTATCCCTTCAGGGTTCCTTTATACCTTACTTACTTTCAAACTTTATTTATAAAGCCAGCTTATTCCTACATGAAAACCAACCTAGTTAGCATAATTTTATAATGAATGAATCACTACAAAGGTACTTTATTTATACATGTAATTTACAACTTGATTTGCAAATCAAGGAATTAAAAGTTAATCCCTCAGGGGACTGAAATATGAGTGTGTATATACATCATATATCTAATGATAAACATAGATCACTAGAATGTGTATCTCATATGGTGATCTTCAATTATAAGCACGAATTTATTTGTTTAATAAGCACTTACACAATGTTTACAATGTGCCAAGACTATTACAAGCACATTGTTTTAGAAATATAAAACTCTTTTAACCTTTTAGCCTGCATAGCAATCCTATGAGTTGGACACCATTATTAGTCCCATTTTACAGTTAGGCCAATTGAGGCATGGGTAGGTTATGTAATAATTTGCCCAAAGTTTTAGAATAAAATAAGTGGCATCAGGAGTCAAACCCAGACTGTCTAGTTCTAGAACATACGTTCTTAACCACTATGCTTTGCTGCTTCTAAAAATGCCTTATTAAAGTGATTTGTTGTTGGAATGGGATGGCTAATACTAATCAGATTATTGGTACCTCTGTCTTTAGGTCATAGTTTCCCTTTCTGTGTAAATAACAAATTAATAATATAAATATAAATATAAATGCCTCAGTAAAGTGGCCTCAGATTATGATTTAGTGGATGCTATTTCTGAAAAACATATTGCTTTATTATTTTCAAGATGACTTCCTACAAATTCTTCAGAACTGATTCTAGAGCTGATGGTAGCAATAGCTGCTCACACTTTGAATACTCATTCCTTTTATTTTTATTTTTTTATTTTTTGAGACGGAGTATGCTCTGTTGCCCAGGTTGGAGTGCAGTGGAGAGATCTCGGCTCACTGCAAGCTCCGCGTCCTAGGTTCACAGCATTCTCCTGCCTCAGCCTCTCGAGTAGCTGGGACTACAGGTGCCCTGCCACCACGCCCAGCTAATTTTTTTGTATTTTCAGTAGAGACGGGGTTTCACCGTGTTAGCCAGGATGGTCTCGATCTCCTGACCTCGTGATCTGCCCACCTCGGCTTCCCAAAGTGCTGGGATTACAGGCTTGAGCCACTGTGCCCGGCCACTCATTGCCTTTTAAATAACTTCCTTAAGTAGAAAACCTGGTTACTGAAACAGAGCAATATCTGTGACCCTGACTATCAAAATGTGTTTCCAGAATCTTTCCTGTATGAAGGCTTTCAGTATTCCATGAATGTGAGTACAATAGGGTAACTAATACAGAATTTCACTTCTGATGTTCTTATTAAAGTTACAGACTTCGAGGTATTGATCTGTCTTAAGTTGGCTGCCACTCCGATTTTCTATAACTATAAAGTCTAGAAAACTCAAAGATGTGTTTTTTTAGTAACTATATGTTAAATGTCATCAATTTTTTTCTATCTCTTACAATCTACATTAAAGTGTTGAAAAGAACTCTCCTTACCAAGGTACCCCATGAAACCCTGCCTTCAAGCCTAAAACAGCCTGAAGGCTGAACAACTGGAGTCCTGGTCCCATATGAAGCCTGCCCTTTCTCAGCTGATTCTCTCTGAAAAATGCCCACCTGCACACTGGGGGAAGAGGGTGGAGCCAAGAGAAGTTCAGTCTCGTTCAGTGGGGAGGAGCCTGGCCTCTTCAGTTCCTGTGTGGTGGCCTGGTGTTGAATCAGTGAGGTGGAGGGCCTGTTGGCAAGACTCCCCCTCGCTTTGCTGAGAGTTCTTTTTCCTTTTCACCCCTCACCCTTCTATGTGTCCCTGAGCCTAATCTTTTCCGGCTGTGTGACAAGAACCCGGTTTTAGCTGAACTAAGGAGAAAGTTCTGCAAAAATGATAAGGATGAAATGGACTAGCTAGTGCTTTCTACTGTTATTTAAAGTCTGAAACTGCCTTGAGGCACCCTCTGCTAGCTGGTCATTATTACTGAAATTTATAGACGGCTTGGTACGTAGTTTAATCATCCAGTTTTAGCAATGTGATGGGGGTATAAAGGCTTTTCTGTATACTTGTATCTTGGCTTCCCTGAAAGCAGGTATGCACGCATCTTGGGGGTTCATACCTGAACACAGAGCACACCCAGTGAGCCTGAGGAAAGGTGCTGCTCGCAGAAGTCTCAGCCCCCTCTGTGTCTGCTGGCGCTTGTTTTCTCCTGCTGTACCTTATCCTCCCGTTTATACTCTACCAGTATACCCTTTGGAATCCTGTGAGTCTTTTCAATGATCTCACTCTGTGTCACTACCCCAATTTCAGTAAAAGCAAACAAAAACAGAAATTGAGGCTATGAGAGTAGAGCGCAACAATGATGAATTCTGGCAGCCACCCAGGAAGACACCACCAAAAGGACAAGGTCCTGCCTCCCTTACCTCTTGCATACTCATGATGCTGAGCCTGTCAGTGACCACAAATCAGACTATACAAGTCAGCAGAAGTGAAACAGAGGTGTCAAGCATATGAACTGCACCTGCAAGTTTTTGCCTTCCTAAGAATATTCTTAGGCCTCTTCTTCACACACTCCAGAACAATGAGAAACATCTGGAACTGAATTTTTCTATAAACTACATCTTTGCAGATAGACTTTTAAAACCAAATAAAGTCCTGTGGGTTTTTCTTTTCTTTCTTTTATACGAACATAACAACTGCTTCACTGTCATTACTTATTTTCTAATCTAAACCCTCCACAAGAGTCTACAAGACCATGTAACTCAAAATAAACTTTTCAATCAATTACAAGTCCATTGAAATGAAAAAATCTTGATTTTTAAAAATGTTTTAATATGTTTCCCTAACCATATTGTGGCAGCCAGGTCTCACTAGTAGCTGGGATTACAGGTGCACGCCACTTCGCCCGGCTAACTTTTTGGTATTTTTAGTAGAGACGGGGTTTCACCATGTTGGCCAGACTGGAATAAACAAGTTTTATTGTGGGTCTGAAGAAACTCCCCAGGCCTCCATAAACAAGTTTATTGGAGATCTGAAGGAACTCCCCAAACCTCTGTGATTTAGCAGGAGACAAGATAAGGGTAATCACCCCAGCACCTGGACCCATTTAGATTAAGCAAATTGACTGAGGCTCCAGAGAAAGGTCTTCAGGACTCAGACCTTAGTTATAGATTGAAAGACGTTAATCACTTATGTCTTTAGATGAATGCACACTTATATGTAGACACATAGCTTGGAAGGTTTATAAGCTCTGGAAAACTGTGATTTTGAGTTGGTGAGGTGATAATTTCCAGGCCTTCTCCCTGTAACCAGATGCAAAAATAAAAACTTTCTTCTTCCCCAGTTTGTCTGCATCTCATTATTGGGCCAGGAGAAATAGCAGCCTGACCCTCAGTTTGGTCCAAGAGCAACATGTATATGATTTATACGTTGGAAAGAAATTTCTCAGTCATAAAAGAGATAGGGAAAGAACATTATGATTTAACAATACATAACTAATATGTAATATTAGTGGTTGGGAATTAAATATGGCATAAGTAGTTAAATAAAAGTAACTTGTGGTACATATTTTACTACAATAATGGGTAAACTGAGGCCCAGAGAGATTAAGGAAACGGGTAGGTCATAGAGCTAAGAATTGAGAAATGTAGGTTTTGACCCAGGAACCCCTAAGTATGAGCTCCTTTCACTAAGACACCTTGACATTGTCTCTTGACTTCAGGCAGTACGTAAAAGAAAAACAGATGGAAAGGAAACAATAAAATATGCAAAGAGAAAATGAAGAGTTCTCTGAAAATTATCAACTTTAAATAGTGATCCAGGCAATAGAATTAAAGTACTGAGCACAAAGTTTGAGGAAGGTCACCCAGGAGGACTCCAAAAAGATGGGGTCAGTGCTCTGAATCTGAGAGGTTTGAGGGTTGTTTATACAGGCAAGGTCTGGGGAAGCTTAACAGGATGACAGCATTTTTCACACAAGGTTAGTGCATAGTTACAGCAATCTGACTGGTTTTAGGCAGTGATTCCTTTGAGGAAGGGAGTATTTAACATTCCGTATTAAGGATGTAATAGTCAAGGGGTCTTTTATCTCAAGTGCTATCTGGTCTGAGCCAGGAACAATAAAATAGGAAGGAAGTTAATCTATAACAAAAGGTCAGTAATTAAGGTCATGCTCTGTCACTCCCCATTCAGTCTCCCAGTCAACCTTCTTCAGGGCCTAACAACTTTCAGAAGCCCCAAATAGACGAACTATGCATTTTCTTTCACAAAATCAAAGAGATATGCTCCTCATTTTGGGGGCGTCCAAACAGGATAGGGCTGGAAGCACTGTGGAAACAGAACCAAGGGGCCACACCCTCCAGCCCTGAGCGAAGTCTCATATGGTTCAAAGAAAGGACACTAATTCAGGGAGAAAATGGAGTGTTTGGAGGATGAAAACATGCTTTCTTTCCTTGGAGACTAAGTTCCACATAGGGGCTCCAAGTCTGGCTCCCTTCCCCCAGCCCTGGGAAAGAATTTTGGAAAGTGTGAGCATCTTCTTTTGGTGCCTAATTGCATGGGGGTCATACAGCCTGGAGTTGCTCCGTTGAGGACAGCGCATGGTGGCTTCCGGCTGGCCAACAGCTGCTCTCTATGTTGTTCCTTGAAGACCCCACTGAACACACTTCACACACAGGGTCCCTTTCAGTTTGCAGAGAAGAGAAGTCTTTATACGGAGCAGGGTCCCATCAGGAGGCCTTTCAAAGATATACAAAGGCCAATGATGTATTTTTCCCTGCCCTGAATCTCAATTAGCATCTTAGGCAATAAACCTGAAAATGACTAATTGAGAAAATGTCTGTGTTTAGTTTGCAGGTCAAGGCCAAAGAAATATTATAAAAGATATATTCAGAATCAATACCAGAATCAATACCAGCCAAATGAACTCAGTGTGTACAGGGTGGTGTTTTACTTTTTAAAAAATCTTATAGTTTTACGTAAAAATTTGTAATAATTGCCTTTTTGTTTTACCTGTTTAACATTTTAGTGACTTGAATAATGAGATAAAACAAATTCTTATTCACCATTTAATTAATCAAAATATGTGTGAGATATCTTTGATTCTTCAGTGGTACCTCACTTATTCAGTTCTACCTGTAACAAACTGTTTCCTCTTTTACTTGTTTTTATTAGGGCCTGGTGTCTACAACAATGAAACTTTTATACTTTCAGTAAAGCTAACATTCTCCAGAAACAATGAAACTGATCAACTTTTAAAATGTGAATTTTCCAGTAAGCCAGGACTGCTTTTTGTAACAAATCAGCTATAATACAAATATAGTACCATTAGATTCAGATTTTGGAAATACATCATATTATTTTATTACTATTCATATACCATATTAAAATGTTTTCTTCATCATTATTTTAGTTTTTCTCGTGAACAGGTAGAGAATATAAAACTAACTAAAAATTTTTTTTTTTTTTTTTTTTTTTTTTTTTTTTTTTTTTTTTAGAGGGAGTCTGGCTCTGTCGCTTAGGCTGGAGTGCAGTGGTGACATCTCGGCTCACTGCAACATCTGCCTCCTCAGTTCAGTGATTCTCCTGCCTCTCGGGCCTCAGCCTCCTGAGTAGCTGGGACTACAGGTGCGTGCCACTGGGCCTGGCTAATTTTTGTATTGTTAGTAGAGATGTGGTTTTGCTATGTTGGCCAGGCTGGACTCAAACTCACCCCGGCCTCCCAAAGTGCTGGGATGACAGGCGTGAGCCACCGTGCTCAGCCTGACATGAGAACTGTGAGAAAGCATATGTGTGGGACCCAAGATATAACCCGGTTAAAACAAACCAATTTTAAGCAAACATAAAATTAAGCCATATTTTAAAAACTGAAAGCCAAGAATTTCAGCATATATTCCTAATGGGTGACAGACCAGTGTCTCAGCCATCAGGTTTATAATGGCATCAGAAAGCAAGTTATAACCCAGAGAACTTAAAATTTCATCTATAACACTGTTGGGAATACTACAATGATTGCTTAAATATTACCTATCTTTTTGATTTTAGTATTTCTTACTAAAATCATTTCTCTAATTCTCTTCCTTTTGGATGAAAGCAAATTTGAAAGTTTTAAGTACAGACTAGTAAAAATGCTTTTTTGCATACGGCGAATTACTGTTAAAAGTACTCACTTAATAATTCCTATACAGCACTTAGCCCTGAGGAAGAATATGCTCTAAGTTTTCATAATGTAAGAAAGTAATTCACATTAAAGAAACAAACACTATCATCAAAGTTTTGGAGGTCAATATTCATATTACTTTAATAAAAATCACTGCAACATTTTAAGTTCAAAATATTCATGTGCCTATTTCCAATATTACGTTTTAAACAAATCTTTCTAATATGTCATTCAGTATTAATATATACTATTTATATCTGATGACATTAATTCTTGGGAAAATAAAAAAATAATAATGCAGCTGTGGGCACATTATTGACAACAAAGGTTCTCAAAATGTGGTTCCAGAACCAGCAGCATCAACATCACACGGGAACTTGGTAAAAAGAAAATTCTCAAGTCCCATCCCAGACCTACAAATCAAAAACTTCAGCAATCTGTATTAAACTCTTCTGATTCACACAACAGTTTGACAACCAGTAGTCCAAGGAAGAAAAAATCCACTTGCAATAGTTGAAGCTCATCCAGAAAACAGATGCTCATAAGTAGGTTGGCTTATTGGCTATTCAATGTCCAGAAATCAGATATAATAATTATTATTAATTTTTTCTCAGTGGGTCAAAATTCCATCTTATTTTATTTTTATTTTATTTATTTATTTTTATTGAGACGGAGTCTCACTCTGTCACCCAGGCTGGAATGCAGTGGCATGATCTCAAATCACTGCAACCTCCGCCTCCTGGGTTCAAGTGATTCTTCTGCCTCAGTCTCCCAAGTAGCTGGGATTACAGGCACCCGCCACCTCATCTGGCTAATTTTTGTATTTTTAGTAGAGACAGGGTTTTGCCACGTTGGCTAAGCTGGTCTTGAACTTCTGACCTCAAGTGATCCACCCGCGTTGGCCTCCCAAAGTGCTGGGATTACAGGCATGAGCAACTGTGCCCAGCTCAAAATTCTATCTTATTTTAATAAGCTTCTAATTTCTTGCTTGCTGTGGCACTGATTTTTGAATGAAGTTGCTTATCCAATGATGTGTTTCTGTTTTTATGATGGGCAGCTGAACATGGACGAATGATATACTTTTTATTTTGTTTTCTCCAAGAGAAGGTGCACATCTGTTCATATCTGAGGCTCAGTGTCCATAGTACCCTGATGGGCAGAAATGCAGGCACTCTCCATCCTGGCACATCCCTTCTCTTCGAAGGAAGAAAAACAACTTCTGTTGACATTGGTTGTACTCATTGTCCTTTGAACAAGACAAACAACCCTTGCAAATGGGATGTGATTATAACTAGCTCAAACCAGACTTGTCAAACTGTCCAGCAATTAAAAATAAATAGTGGTAAATAAAAATAAACAGGATAGGACGGGTGCAGTGGCTCACACCTGTAATCCCAGTGCTTTGGGAGACCGAGGTGGGAGGAAGGCCAGGAGTTTGAGGGCAGCCTGGGCTATATAGTAAGACACCATTTCTTCAAAAAAACTTTTTTAATTAGCCGGAAGTGATGGCCCATGCCTGTAGTTCCAGTGACTCAGGAGGCTGGGGCGGATCACTTGAGCCCAGGAGTTAGAGGGTGTAGTGAGCCATGATTGTGCCACTGCACTCCAGCAGGGGCAAAAGAGTTAGACCCTGTCTCTAAAAAAATTTATTTTAAAAAGGATAGCCAGACAATGAAACAAAATAGACTAGAAACAGACTCACTGATAATAATAGTTAATTAACAACAAAAATGTCATTGCAGATCAGTGGGGAAAGATGGGCTAGAAGAAAATATACCAGAACATATTTATCACTTTGCAGCAGAGAATTTCTTAAATAAGAAACAAAAAATAGCTTAATATAGAGGGAAGGACTGATAAATTTAACTATATTAAAATTCCATACTTCTGTTCATTCAAACATCATTTACAATAAAGTAAACGACAAGACCAGCCTCTAACTAGGAATAGATATTTCTCACACATATAATAATTGACAAAGATTTATATTTAGTATGGATTCACCCAGTAACTATTTACTGAGTACTTGTTATCTGCCACACACTATTATAAGTGCCAGGGATACAGTAGTAATTAAAATACAAAACAAAAAAACTACAAAGATCTCTGCTTTCTTGAACTCACAAGAAATAGTTTAAAAGAGACCTAATCAATAAGTAAATTATGTAGTTGATTTAATTATAGTTCATTATATATACTGTGTACATATGCAGGGATCCAGAAGGAGAAAGTCTGAAAGGCTACAGACAAGATGTCTAGGAAAGAGGCAAATGGATGGACACATAGTAGTATCAGGCGTGTGATCTTTGTATTGCCTGGTAACACCTATCAGAGCATTTACCAAGGAAGAGACACTAAACAATGAAATAGACAGAATGATGTGCATGACATGTCAGCCTCTGTCATCAACCACTCCTGTGCTAGCACCACGGAACCATGAGTGTACTGGGGACTGTCAGTACATAATGGAATTCAAACCTCAGAGTCAGGGTTCTGGGGCAGGGCTCTAATTCCCACAAGGAGGAATGATTTCTTACTAGAATGAGACTGAGCTATTATTCATCAACTTCGTGGTCATCCTAAATTTTTTTTTTTTTTTTGAGACAGAGTCTCACTCTATTGCCCAGGCTAGAGTGCAGTGACGTGATCTCGGCTCACTGCAACCTCCATCTCCTGGGTTCAAGTGATTCTTCTGCCTCAGCCTCCTGAGTAGCTGGGATTACAGGTGCACCCCACCACACCTGGCTAACTTTTTAAATTTTTGGTAGAGATGGGGTTTCACTATGTTAGCCAGTCTGGTCTCGAACTCCTGACCTCAAGTGATCCACCCTCCTTGGCCTCCCAAAGCGCTGGGGCTCATTCTAAATTCTATCTCAGCTGTCATTATCTTCCATTTGAGACCATGCATTTTCCCAAAATATTTTTTAGATGATGTGGTTTAAGATGATTTTGTGGCAGCTCACATAAAGGAGCTTCCAAGAGTTAGGTCCTAATTAAAGAGGAAATGAATTTTTAGAATGTGGCCTGTTGTCATATTTCCAGCACTATTACTGATGGTCACTATATTGAAAATGAAACCCCCTATTACATAATTGACAATGACCATATTTTAGTAAAATTTGAAATTTCCAAAAAATAGAAATTCTAGTGTTTCTTTTTTTTTTTTTTTTTTTTTTTTGAGACGGAGTCTTGCTCTGCCACCCAGGCTGGAGTGCAGTGGCCGGATCTCAGCTCACTGCAAGCTCCGCCTCCCGGGTTTACGCCATTCTCCTGCCTCAGCCTCCCAAGTAGCTGGGACTACAGGCGCCCGCCTCGTCGCCCGGCTAGTTTTTTGTATTTTTTAGTAGAGACAGGGTTTCACCGTATTAGCCAGGATGGTCTACGATCTCCTGACCTCCTGATCCGCCCGTCTCGGCCTCCCAAAGTGCTGGGATTACAGGCTTGAGCCACCGCGCCCGGCCAGAATTTCTAGTGTTTCTAAGACAAGAACATTCTCCAGTAGATACAATGCATCTTTCTGATGAAATGACTCCCGTTCCCCTCCTCCCACCATTTCTTCAGGTTTCTATTAAAATAGACCGTTTATGTATGATAGAACTGCAGGGTTATGACCTAGGAAGAGGAAATGACTGCACAGAAATGACCTAAATAGAAATCGTGTCTGTGCTTAGATAAGGAAATCTGTATACATCACTATTAAAAGTTTAAACCAATTTGTGAGAAGCAATGAAAATCTCTATAGACTATGGATATAAAAATGGATGCACAAATAAATGGAGAGCAATGACACACTTATTCATCATGCTGCCTAACAAGCTGTGAGACAGATGTGTAATTGGGGCAGAGAACAGTGTACACTCTTCATACTTTAGAATTCTCTTCTCCATTCTAATTCACTTAAGCTGGAAGTGAAGATAGAAGAGTCTGTTCTTGAGTTAAACTGCTGACCAAGACTGAAAATTTGTCCAGCAGAAGCTCTTCAACACAGAAGAATTATACTGTAATTTTCTTTTCTTTTTTTTTTTTTTTTTGAGACAGGATGTCACTGTGTCACCTAGGCTAAATGCAGTGGCACGATTATAGCTCACTGTAACCTCGAACCCTTGGGCTCAAGGGATTGATTGTCCTACCTCAGCTTCCCAAGTAGCTTGAGACTACAGGCATGCGACACTGTGCCTGGCTAATTTCTACTTTTTTTTTTTTTTTTTGTAGAAACCGGGTCTCACTATGTTTCCCAGGCTGATCTTAAACTCTTAGCCTCAAGGGATCCTCCCGCCTCAGCCTCCCCCAAGTTCTGGGATTACAGGTGTGAGCCATTGTGCCCAGCCCTGTAATTCTCAACAAAAAAACCAACTGAATTGATGTGAAAGTCTTAGTTTATAGTTACCTCATACATTTTTCTCCTTTAACCAAGACATTCGCATGGGAACTGCTTCTAGCCATGATGAAGTAAGAAAGGACTTAGCTTTTTATTGTGAGCAATTAGAAAACTGAAAGCAGTATATGAAACAGCTGTTTTCAGACTGAACACGAGGCCTTGTAAGACTAATCTCTGTCAGAGGGGAAACAGATGAGATGAGCATGAGAAACACCTGGGCCTTCTGCTTGGCGGCAATGTATAAATTGCAGGTGCAAGAAGGAAACCCAGAGACCCCAGAGGCCCAGTGGAGGTAAGGAGAGGGGGCTCTGAGTTCAGGAGGCTGAGGCAGCTGGAAGATGCAGGGTGGAATTCTGGAAAGGAGCAACTAGCACAGAAAAATAACTCCAGGAATCTGCATAAGGATTTGCTTAAGCCCTTTCTGTGTACAAGGCCGCACATGTCTATTCTGCAAAACATCACACAAAATGCAGCAGTTACAAAGAAACATAGGACAAGGTCTCTGCCTCCTAGGGGCTAAAATACAGTGAAGAATTTCACACTGGTGATAATTTCCCTTTTGCTCTGACATCTTAAAAATTCTATTTAGGCTGGGTGTGGTGGCTCATACCTGTAATCCCAGCACTTTGGGAGGCCAAGGTGGGTGGATGGATCACTTGAGGTCAGGAGTTTGAGACCAGCCTAGCCAACAATGGTGAAACCCCATCTCTACTAAAAATACAACAATTAGCCGGGTGTGGTGGCACGTGCCTGTAGTCCCAGCTACTCGGGAGGCTGAGGCAGGAGAATGGCTTGAACCCAGGGGGCAGAGGTTGCAGTGAGCTGACATCACGCCACTTTGCTCCAGCCTGGGCGACAGAGCAAGACCCTGTCTTAAAAAAAAAAAATTCCATTTAATTTCTAAAAACATTTTTTACTGTAACAAATGTTAGAATGTTATCAATTCTATATGTATTTTTTATGGAGAAGGTATTGTAAACATATAGCCATTCATTCCTTTTAGTAGTTCAACAAATACTCATTGAATGCATACAATATGCAAGAAATTGTGTAGATGCCAGGATTTTAAAAAGGATAGGATGTTGCCTCTTCCTCAGAGTTTATAATTTAGTTGAGGAGATATACTTAAGAGCTAATAACGATATTTAAGATTTATTGAATCCTTACATGCAAGTAATGTTCTAAGTATTTAATACATAATAATTCATTTACTCCTCACAACAGCATTGTGAGATAGGTATTATCATCACAATTTTATAGACAAATAAATTGAAGCACACAGAGATCATGTAAATTTGCTTAATGATTTGCATTCTGTAACTGGCAGAGTCAGGATCTGAAGCCTTGCAATCTGACTCTAAAACAGCTTCTATCAAATATTAGTGTATGGTGCTTTAAAAAATGAACTACTCTAATTGCAGATGTTTTCTTGTGGTAAACAAATTTAAAAAGAATAGAACAATCCCCCACTTCAAGAAAACTATAGTCTGCATATGATTAATATTAAAATGGTTATTATAAATTAAAATTTGAAAACATCCATAATATATCACATGACTCCTGCAGGAAAAATATGCATTCTGAGTCTCAATTTGCTTACGAATTAGCTTTTGGAGTACTTTATTGCCAGGTGAGAACTGGCTCTATGATGTGTTGCAAATAATTATTTAGCACGCATTCTTTTATTTGTTAATACTTGAAACATGTTCTCACATTCTTTTCTGGAATACTTTTTTTTTTCTTTTTGGGATGGAGTCTCGCTCTGTCACCCAGGCTGGAGTGCAGTGGTGTGATCTCAGCTCACTGCAACCTCCACCTCTTGGCTCAAGCGGTTCTCTGCCTCAGCCTCCCGAGTAGCTGGGATTACAGGCGTCCACCACCACGCCCGGCCAATTTTTGTATTTTTAGTAGAGACAGGGTTTCACCATCTTAGCCAGGCTGATCTTAAACTCCTGACCTCGTGATTCCTGAAAGGAATGGATGGCGAAGACATCAGGGAGGGACTTGCTAGTACCAGGGATGGGGCTGGAGAAGGAAATGGGAGACCGAGCAGGGAAAGCAGGAAGTAGAAAACTCAGATTATAGAGTAGCCAAGGACTCTCCAATTTCAGGCTCAGATGTAGACACAAGATCAAGAGCAGAGTGGCCAAAAAAAGAGGCAGAATTAAGACAAAGCCAATGTCAAGGCAATGGGGAGGGTCTGAAGACCGTGCTCATGGATTCTTGGTAATGAGCTGCATGTGCACTGTGATAAAAGTTTAAGGACATTTATAAGTAATGCACATAAAGCATATAACAAGCATAAATAACCTTGTTATATAAACCCAGGACTTAAAATGGGGTCACGTTTAACAGTAACAACCCATATATTACTGGCTCTTGCCCTTATTAGGTACTGTAATATCTCTATCCAAGTATGCACTCACCTCACCCCGACAATATTTCTGAGAGTCCCCATGAGTTGTCCTCCTGGACGCACAAACATGGCCTATCAAGGCATTTGCCATTTCCTTCCTCTTCTGCACCGACCCTTTCTGGTAAAGTCCACTTTTGGGTTTCTGATGCCCCCTAACTGGCACAAGGGGGCCTCACTACTGTCTCTGATGGTCCCAGTGAGTTCCTTTCTGCCAAGCTCCACCAGGCCTTGCTGCCTGATTTTGCTGGGTACACCTGGTGCCAACACCACTTGAGTAGTAGAATCTCTTCCAGGAAACAACACCACAAAGATGGTGGAATCTTCTAGCATCAAAATGGCACTGGTCCTCAAAATGCAATTCACTGAATTCCATGAAAACATGACAACATGGTTTTCCTTCTCTATAATATCACCTTTTTCCACTGGGGTTTATAGCAGTGCTGCTGGTGTCTTAGTGGGCGGCAGACTTACACTTATTGTCTTCACATCCCCATACACTGTCCCTATAACGTGATGCACACATCCATTCTATATGCATACGAACACCAGTGAGAGCCCACAAAGATCTGAGCAGAAGGGCACATCCAAGCGACCAACAAGCACCAAGCCGGAACAGCCCTAGGACAACTGGTGAATTTCTGGGTCAAGGGAAGAAAAGAAGAAATAGGAAGGGTAAAATACTTTCATTTGCCCTTGATTCCCCAGCCCAGTCAGGAAACTGGGATTTTCTGAACCAGTGGCATATTTGCCTACAAGGCTATTTTTATTGAAATAGGAAATCAGACAAGTGAAAAGTCAGCGGGGAAACTGCCAGATATTCAAGCAGTTTAAGTTTTAAGACCCTTGGGCAAAACCAGTAATTGCCCAGGTTTAAGTGAAGGGAAGCAGATGCTGCTCACCCACACGGTGAATTACTGTCTAACCCTAAAGGGCTTAGACAGGAATCCAGGCTAGAAAACTAACCAATAGCATTTAGAGGAGAAACAGACAAGTAACATGACAGACAACAATGTTTTCAACCTATGGGCTATGACCCAGAAGTGGTTTGTGAAATCAATTCAGAGTTGATTCCAGCATTTAAAAAAAAAAAAAAATACTAGAATACAGTAGGATAGAACAGAACAGACAATTGCAATGAGTAATAGTAAGCATTGTTTCCTTGATGTATTTTGCATTGGAATGTATATGTATATGCATATCTATACCTAAATATGAATGCAAACACACACATATGCATGCATGTGAGTCCTGGGTAGCAATGTAAAATGTATTGTTTATTGTGAGCTACGTAAAAAATCTTTGAAAGGCACTGCTGCAGAGAAGACAAGCAAATACAGTCATGGAAAACCAGAGTGCACATCCCACCAGAAGGGCAGCTACAACTCAGTTCCAGATGATCCTTGCTATAGCTTAGGATTTCCAAAAGAAGCCAGAAATCTGCATCTTTGTTAAATGTCATAATTTTTAAATGTTGGCAACCAGTTCAACGAAACAAAACAAAGTGAGGCTGGCCGCGGTGGCTCACGTCTGTAATCTCAGCACTTTGGGAAGCCGAGGCGGGTGGATCACCTGAGGTCGGGAGTTCAAGACCAGCCTGACCAACATGAAGAAACCCCGTCTCTACTAAAAATACAAAAATTAGCTGGGCATGGTGGCACATGCCTGTAATCCCAGCTACTCGGGAGGCTGAGGCACAAGAATCAGTTGAACCCGGGAGGCAGAGTTTGCGGTGAGCCGAGATCACGCCATTGCACTCCAGCCTGGGCAATAAGAGCAAAACTCCATCTCAAAAAAACCAACAAACAAAAAACCAAAAATAAAGTGTAGTGTGTATATATGTGTTGAAAACAGCCCACAGACATACAGCCTGTTTTCTCTATCCCAGAGTAATACTCTTATAAGCCTACTCTGCAGAAAGATGTCACCGATCATTCTCTCATTCACAAATATTGACCGCCTCTTCCAGATTACATAATCCACTCATTAACATCAGTCTTGGACGTCTGATCTGCTTTGGCCAACGAAATGTGAGTGTAAGTGA
The DNA here is from genome assembly GCF_007565055.1 of Rhinopithecus roxellana. NCBI lineage: Eukaryota > Metazoa > Chordata > Mammalia > Primates > Cercopithecidae > Rhinopithecus > Rhinopithecus roxellana. The sequence goes on along the minus strand of NC_044558.1, from coordinate 139,329,611 downwards.
AGTGTTTGCCACTTCTGAGCCAGAGTTCTAAGAACTTGTGTGTGGTCCACTGTGCTGCCATCTCTGTTTTATCTCTGCCTGAGGACCAGCAATGCCCCATATTGAGGCTGTCCCTTCACAGAAGCTGCCAGAACCATGCTGATGTGGAGCAGACCCACTTTCTGTTGGAAATAGACATGCAGCAGGAACAAGAGTTAAACCTCGCCTTAAGCTACTGAGATTCTCAAGTCATGGTGTCACCATTAAGATGACCAAGCCTCAGTCCACTGATACATTGCTTTACATAGTGTGTCTGGAACTGGTGGGTTCTTGGTCTCGCTGACATAAAGAATGAAGCCGCGGACCCTTGCAGTGTTAACAGTTCTTAAACATGGTGTGTCCAGAATTCGTTCCTTCAGACGTTCAGATGTGTCTGGAGCTTCTTTCTTCTGGTTGGTTCGTGGTCTCGCTGTCAGGAGTGAAGCTGCAGACCTTCGCAGTGAGTGTTACAGCTCTTAAAGGCAGCGCGTCTACAGTTGTTCGTTCTTCCCGGTGGGTTCGTGGTCTCGCTGGCTTCAGGAGTGAAGCTGCAGACCTTCCCGGTGAGTGTTACAGCTCATATAAGGCAGCGTGGACCCAAAGACCAAGAGGCAGCAAGATTTGTTGTAAAGAGCGAATGCAAAATGCCTGCACAGTGTAGAATGGGCCCCAGTGGGTTGCAGCTGGCTAGCTCTGGCAGCCTGCTCTTAGTCCTTTATCTGGTCCCACCCACGTCCTGCTGATTGGTCCATTTTACAGAGAGCTGCTTGGTCCATTTTACAGAGAGCTGATTGGTCCATTTTGACAGGGTGCTGATTGGTGCATTTATAATCCCCGAGCTAGACACAGAGCGCTAGACAGAAAAGTTCTCCAAGTCCCCACTAGGTTAGCTAGATACAGAGTACTGATTGGTGTATTTACAAACCCTGAGCTAGACAGAGAGTGCTGATTGGTGTATACAAACCCTGAGCTAGACACAGAGTGCTGATTGGTGCGTTTATGATCCCTTAGCTAGACATAAAAGTTCTCCACTTCCCTGCTAGACTCAGGAGCCCAGCTGGCTTCACTTAGTGGATCCCTCACTGGGGCTGTGGGCCAGCTGCCTGCCAGTCCTCCGCCATGCACCTGCACTCCTCAGCCCTTGGGCGGTTGAAGGGATTGGGTGCTGCAGAGCAGGGGGCAGTGCTCCTCGAGGAGGCTCAGGCTGTGCAGGAGCTCACCGTGTAGTGAGTGGGGGGCTTGGACATGACGGGCTGCAGGTCCCGAGCCCCCTCCCGCGGGGAGGCGGCTGAGGCCCGGGCAGAATTTGAGAGAGGTGCATGCAGGCCGGCAGTGCTGGGAGACCCGGCTGCAACCTCCACAGCTGCTGGCCTGGGTGCTAAGCCCTTCACTGCCCTAGGCTGGGGGTGCTGGCCAGCCGCTCCGTGTATGGGGCCCGAGGAGCCTGCGGCCCTGCTCACGGGAACTCGCACTGGCCTGTGAGCGCTGGGCAGTCCTGGTTCCCGCCCGTGCCTCTCCCTCCACACCTCCCCACAAGCAGAGGGAGCCGGCTCCAGCCTCGGCCAGCCCAGAGAGGGGCTCCCACATTACTGTGTTGGGCTGAAGGGCTCCTCAAGCACTGCCAGAGTAGATGGCGAGGAGGTGCCGAGAGTAAGGCCTGCTAGTATGTTGTCACCTCTCAATAGTTCATAGTCAACCTTATTAAGTAATTTTTCCAATAATCCTTTATTTGTGGGCGAAGAATTACCCAGGGGCCAAGGCAAGAGACTGAAGGCATAAACTGTTTCGGTATAATAAAGAAAATAGAATAAGAATAGTTATAATACAAATTAGATATAGAGATGATCATGGACATTAATAATTAGTATAAACATTATTAATCATTAGCTTTTAATATTACTCTTTGTTGTATTACTAATATAACCAAGGAATAACTGACGGGTATAGGGTCAGGTGCTGAAGGGACATTGTGAGAAGTGACCAAGAAGGCAAGAGGTGAGCCCTCTGTTATGCCCACATAAGGGCCGCTTGAGGGCTCCTTGGTCAGGCAGTAACGCCAGTGCCTGGGAAGGCACATGTTACTTAGCAGACCATGAAAAGGAGTCTCCCTTTCCTTGGAGGAGTCAGGGAACACTCTGCTCCACCAGCTTCTTGTAGGAGGCTGGATATTATCCAGGCCTGCCTGCAGTCATCCGGAGGCTTAAACCCCTCCCTGTGGTGCTGTGCTTCAGTGGCCATGCTCCTTGTCCACTTTCATGTTCCTCCCAAACTCCTGGTTCCTCTTTGGAGTTCTTAGAAAATAGTGGTAGAAGAAATAGTGAAAGTCTTAAAGTCTTTGATCTTTCTGATAAGTGCATAGAAGAAAATGCTGACATATGCTGTCTTCCCTCTCTGCTTCGGCTACCTATAAGGGAAGGGCCCCCGGTCCTATGATCACGTGACTTGCTTGACCTTATCAATCACTTGGACAACTCACCCTCCTTACCCTGCCCCCTTGTCTTGTACACAATAAATATCAGCATGCCCAACAATTCGGGGCCACTCATGGTCTCTGCGTCTTGGTGGTAGTGGTCCCCGGGGCCCAGCTGTCTTCTCTTTATTTCTTTGTCTTGTGTCTTTATTTCTTACAGTCTCTCGTCTCCACACACGGGGAGAATACCCGCTAAGCACAATAGGGCTGGACCCTATATTTACTACTTTAAAATAATAGCATATCAGATGACCAAGAAACATATTAAAAGGTCTTCAATTTCATTAGTCATAAGGAAAATACACATCAAAACCATAGTACAATACCACTATACACTCGCTAGAGTGACTAATATGAAAACGCATCAAAATGAAATAAAATACTGAAAGTCTTGAAATGAAATATGAAATGAAAATGAAAGTAAGTATTGAAATGAAAAAATACCAAATATTGGTGAAGCTGTGGAGTAAGCAAACCCTCATATATTGGGCCTGTGTACTGGTACAACCACTTTGGAAACTTGTTTGGCAGTCTCTACTAAAGCTGAACAAGCATACTCTGCTGTAATTCTACCTCTAGGCATATAATAAACAGAAATGCTCATATACATGCTCCAAAATACATGAACAAGGATGTTCATAGGAGCTCTTTCATAATAGTCAACTATCTGAAACAATTTAAATGTCAAATGACAACAGAATGGAAAAATTAAATGTAGTATATTCACACAATGAAATATATGTATACACACATACATGTATCATCTATATATTATAAGATATATATTGGGAATGAAATGAACTGTGGCCACATGCAACCACTTGAATAAATTGCACAAACATAAGGTTCCATTGTGTAACCATATTTACTGTAATACATTCTATTTACTGTAGATGGTAATTTGAGTTGTTTTTAGTTTTCTGTGTTACAAACAGTGCTGCTGTGAGTTTTGTTGTCTACATCTTCTGACTCAAAAGTGCAAGGTTTTCTAGGGTTCATACCTATAATTAGAATTGCTAGATCTTAGGATCTATACATCTTTAGTTTTATTAGATAAGGCCAGTTTTTCAAGATGGTTGTACCAAATTACATGCCTACTGTCAATGTTTGAGAGTTCCTGTTGACTACCATCTTGACCAATATTTGATGTTCTCCATACTTTTCTAAAGTCTTTGAAGTCTCTAAAGAGATAAGGAGGCTTGATAAAATGCTACATAAGTTCTTACAATCACTAGATCTATAGTGAGCAATACAAATGACATATTTTATATTCCAGAACAAATATAATTTTATATGTATATATTTTTACTTCCCTAACAAAATGTCTAACCTTTTCTCCACATTTTTGAAATTTCTGAAAAATTTGCAATATATGATCCTAGTGATGCTTAGAAAAAAATTTTTTTTTTTTTTGAGATGGAGTCTCGCTCTGTTGCCAGGCTGGAGTGTAGTGGTGCCATCTCTGCTCACTGCAAGCTCCACCTCCCGGGTTCAAGCGATTCTCCTGCCTCAGCCTCCTGAGTAGCTGGGACTACAGGTGCACGCCACCATGCCCAGCTAATTTTTGTATTTTTCGTAGAGACGGGGTTTCACTATGTTAGCCAGGATGGTAGCCAGGATGGTCTCAATCTCCTGACCTTGTGATCCACCCGCCTTGGCCTCTCAAAGTGCTGGGATTACAGGCATGAGCCACTACACCCGGCCAGAAAAGATTTTATATCATTAAAATTAAATTAAGTGCTTATTTGTATCTGATGATTAACTGCATAATTAGATGCTGCAATTTGTTAATATTATTCAATAAAATCAAACTAACATTGAATGAGAATCTGTTCATGTCAGTATTTATTTCATGTAATGCTCATAACTTCCTTTTTACAGATAAAAAACAAAAGATAAGAGAAGTCTTGAATCCACAGTGACACAGCCAATTGGTGGCTGGGTCAGAATTCAAACCAAAGTCTATGTGATTACAAAACAACTTTATCATTGATTAGTCATCACTGTCTCTTTTTACAGTTTTCCTTCTTATCTATTATTTGTTCAATTTTTCAAAATAAAAAAACTTTTCTATCATTTTGTAAAAGAGGAATCTTTCTGACTTTAAAACCTGAAGCTCAACAAAACTGGGTAAATCTCAGTTCTGTTACTTTCCTGTGTGTGACCTTTGGCAGGTGAGTTGACCTACTTAAGTTTCGGTTTTATGATCTGACCCAAAGTGGGGATGATAATCATATGTTTATCAGAGGATAGCTGTGAGGGTTAAATTAGATAAATAATGGCAAAGGGCTAGGCGTAGCAGCTCATGCCTGTAATCTCAGCATTTCTGAAGGTCGAGGCAGGAGGACTGCTTGAAGCCAGAAGTTCAAGACCAGCCTGGGCAACATAGCAAAAACTTGTCTCAAAAAACTAAAAAATTAGCTGGGCATGGTAGTGCATGCTGTAGTCCTGCCTACTCAGGAGGCTGAGACAGGAGGATTGCTTGAGCCCAGGGGGTCAAGGTTGCAGTGAGCTATGATTGTACCACTGCACTCTAGCCTGGGCCACAGAGTGAGACCCTGTCTCTAAAAGAATAAAAAATAAAATGACAATAATAATAATGGCAAAGACTTAGCACAGTGCCTTGCAAATAGTTAAGTGTTCAATATATGCTCTATTAACAAATTATTACTAATTAATATTAATATGCTCTATTATTAATAACAAGTCAACATTTATTAAGGGTAAATATTTAATATGCCTGGTTGCACTACTGATCTTTGTGTCTTCATATCCAGCAAAGCATCTGGCACAGGCCAGCTGGTCAAGGGAGTAATTCTGATTGGGTGTCAGGGATGTCCTATGAAAGATGACACTTAGCTGAGACCTGAATGATGAGAACGAGTTAGCCATCTGGGGCAAAGCACCACAAGGAGAGTGAACAGCCAGAGCAAAGGTCCTAAGGGAGAAAGCAGCAGCACGCAGGCCAGTGTGGCTGGAGAAGTGTGAGAAGTAAGCAGGTGTCTGATCACAGCCTTGCAGAACACGGTAGAAAATTTGGGTGCTTTCTCCAAGTTCCATGCCTCATCATTAGAAGCTTTTTAAGCCAGTGAGTAATATGGCATAAACAAGGAATATGTGTAGAATAAATGAACATTTTTAAAGGTTCACATTAGCAGTTATGCCTCTACTACCTTAAGAGGTAAGATTTTGGCATGGATAGGGCTTTTTCAAACTCTGTCCAGATGACTGGCACACGGTGGCTGTTATGAACTGAATGTTTGAGTTCCCCCAAACTCCTATGTTGAAACCCCAATTCCCAATGTGATGGTAATTGGAAATAGGGCCTTTGGGAAGTAAATAGGATTGGATGAGGCCATGAGGCTGGGGGATGATGGGATCAGTGGCCTGATGGAATTGGTGCCTTTATATGAAGAGATATCAGCGAATCTGTCTTGTTGTCTCTTTCTCTCCATGCAAGCACAGAGGAAAAGTCACGTGAAGACGCAGCAAGAAGGCGGCTGTCACAAGCAGGAAGAGGGCCCTCAGCAGGAATCAAATCAGCAGAGACCTCGATCTTAGACCTCCCAGACTGCAGGACTGTGAGAAATCAATTTCTGTTGTTTAGGCCACCTGGTCTGTGCTATGTGATATTTTGTTATGGCAGCCCAAGTTAATACAGTGGCCAAGATCTGGTCCAAGAAGAATGAATGAATCTCATCAAAACACTGAATGCATCTTAACTTAATGCTTCTGCTTTGGGAGAAAAAATGCCTCTCAAGCTCAGGGAGAACAAAACAGACTAATTAAACAAGAAGAATAGTAAAGGAAATTGCTTTTTAAGCAAGGTTATATATTGGTTCATTGCTCATTTCTAATTGCACCAGAGGGAAACTAGATAATAGTAGTCACTAAATTCCAGAAGACTCGGCCCAAATTTCCTTCATCTAATTCAAAGGCTCGATTCAGCAAGGGGCAGACGATGTGACTGTCCCAGTTGAATGAGACAGTGACACACACAAATGTGCTGCTCTTGATACAGCATGCTGAACAGAGGAGGAAAGATCTTGGGGAAGATCAGGGTTTATTTATGTGCTTGTGCTGCCTAGGGATTTCTAAATAGATGTTGTAAGTGATTATGTCAAAACGTGGTACCTGTTAAGATATTTAAATTTTCTATTTTGCTTATTCAGCAAATATTCACTGAGCATCTACGAATGCCGGAGCCTACTCTGGAAGCTTGGAATACAGCAGTGAATATGGCAGGTGGGGCACAGCAGTGAATATGGCAGGTGGGGTATGGCAGCGGATATGGCAGGTGGGCTACGGCAGTGAATACGGCAGGTGGGCTACGGCAGTGAATACGGCAGGTGGGCTACGGCAGTGAATACGGCAGGTGGGCTACGGCAGTGAATACGGCAGGTGGGGTACGGCAGTGAATATGGCAGGTGGGGTACGGCAGTGAATATGGCAGGTGGGGTACGGCAGTGATTATGGCAGGTGAAACACGGCAGTGAATATGAGAGGTGGGGTACGGCAGTGAATATGACAGGTAGGATACGGCAGTGATTATGACAGGTAGGATACGGCAGTGAATATGGCAGGTGGGATACGGCAGTGAATATAGCAGGTGGGATTTGGCAGTGAATATGGCAGGTGGGATACAGCAGTGAATATGGCAGGTGGGGTACGGCAGTGAATATGAGAGGTGGGGTACGGCAGTGATTATGACAGGTAGGATACGGCAGTGAATATGGCAGGTGGGATACGGCAGTGAATATAGCAGGTGGGATTTGGCAGTGAATATGGCAGGTGGGATACAGCAGTGAATATGGCAGGTGGGGTACGGCAGTGAATATGACAGGTAGGATACAGCAGTAAATATGGCAGATGACATATGGCAGTGAATATGACAAGTGGGATACAGCAGTGATTATGGCAGGTGGAATTTGGCAGTGAATATGACAGGTGTGGTTCCTGTCCACAAGGAGCTTGTATTGCAGTTAGAGGGAAGCAGAAAATAAAACAAATCTAGGAAATCTCACATCGTGAAAAATGTTAAAACAAATGTGCTAGAGAGTGACTAAGGAATTACTTCTGTCATTATTTACTTACTATTTGTGATGAATAAACATTAATTGGAAGCTTAATATTCACCTCTGCTTTCTTTTTGTTCTTAAAAGAGGAAACAGTCTGATCATTTTTACTATAAAAGTAATAAAATAAGAATCCACAGTCTTTCTTGAGCTCTTATCATCAAATTAAATTTGCATATCTTGAGTCCTTTTGAAAGGGAAAATGAAAAATGCTGTTAGACAAATCCAGTGGGGCATTAAAGTCAAACAATGATTTCGGATTTGGAAAGTAAGCATTTGGAAAGCAGGCACCAGGTTTCCCTCAAGTCTGCATCTTGCATAGCAACTAGCATAATTCCTGGCATTATTAATAATGTAACAGAAAAAAAGGCCAATATATTAACAAGCAGCAATTCAAACAAAAAGGAATCCAAACAGCTAATAAACATAGTATACGATGCTGGCTGGGCGCGATGGCTCACACCTGTAATCTCAACACTTTGGGAGGCCAACGCAGACTGATTGCTTGAACCCAGGAGTTCAAGACCAGCCTGGGCAACATGGCAAAACCCAGTCTATATAAAAAGATGCAAAAATTGGCCTGGGCGCGGTGGCTCAAGCCAGTAATCCTAGCACTCTGGGAGGCCGAGATGGGCAGATCACGAGGTCAGGAGATCGAGACCATCCTGGCTAACACAGTGAAACATCGTCTCTACTAAAAAAAAAATACAAAAAACTAGCTGGGCGAGGTGGTGTGCGCCTGTAGTCCCAGTTACTCGGGAGGCTGAGGCAGGAGAATGGCGTAAACCCGGGAGGCGGAGCTTGCAGTGAGCTGAGATCCAGCCACTGCACTCCAGCCTAGGTGACAGAGTGAGACACTGTCTCAAAAAAAAAAAAAAATGCAAAAATTACTCGGGTGCGGTAGTGTGCACCTGTAGTCCCAGCTGCTCAGGAAGCTGAGGTGGGAGGGTCTTCTGCCTTCCACTCGAACCCGGGAGGCTGAGGTTGCAATGAGCCTTGATCATGCCACTGCACTCCCGCCTGGATAACAGAGTAAGACCCTGTCTCAAAAACAAAAACAAAAAACAAAAGAAAACAAAAATAATCAAACAACAACAAAACCATAGTAAGATGCTAAAACCAATTGCGTAGCATCCTATAGGAGACATATCATGAGTACAAGATTAATGATAGCTATAAGGCATGCACAAGCTCTCACAGGACTGACACTATCTGCCACTTAGCAGTATGAGGCCACCTGGCCTAGGGATTTCCAACCCTGGCCCAGGGATTTCCAGGACATAAGGCCACCTCATCACGGATGCAACTCTTGTAAACCTTTAACAAAGCTTACCCTTATAAGACTAGCTTAACCTCCTCTTATGAAAGAAACGTCTGGTAACTGACTGAACTAAATGCAGGTAGAAGAAAGGGGAAGAATCTCTGAAACTCTGAGGATAGTCTCCAGATGGAGACCATTCTGGACAGGCGGTCAGTCATCTGACCTCTGATTGAATCTGGCCCATGCCACCCACCTGCTCCCACTATCTGACTTGTAAGAGCACTGCTAAAATAAACTGCTTGAACATCAGATGGTGTTTAAGTCACATCTTTGGTGTGAATCAGACTGAAGGGAAGTTGCTTCTAGGGAAACTGGTTCGCTAGGACCCTCTAAAACCTCCAAACACGGCAAATTTATAACTAAAGTGAAACAAAGTAAAAAGAGAAGGTGTATATATATTATATATAAGATATATATTCTATATATTATGTTATATATTATATATTTATTATAATATATTATGTATTATGTATTTATTATAATACATTGTGTATTATATATTATAATATATAATATATTGTATATAAAAAGATATACTGTATCTTATATATATACTAGTGGTAAAGTTTTGTAAAAAAACAAACTCCCAAGCACTGCAAAACTGTGTGGAAATATGAACTCTTACTCATCATTGGAGGGAAGGATAATAGATGTCTTTTGAGAAGGCAATTTAAAAATTATCAAAAGTGTAAATGTACATCCTGCTTTACCTGGAAACTACACCAAGAACAACTTATCCCATGGATCTGTTTGCCAAAATGCATAAATATGAAAGTATAAAGATATTATTACGATATAATTTATTAAAATAAAAACCTGAAAATAAACCAAGACTCCATTAACACAGGCAACTGGACACATAATGTCTGGTGTATCCATACAGAACAGTATGTAACTGTATATAAAAGAATGGAGTGTTCTTGAAAATATCCAATTAAGTGATAAAAATCAAGGAGCATTAAACATTTCTGAAACAATATTTGAGTGTCAATAGTGGGTTCTAGAATGTGAGAAGGGCAAGGAAAAGGACTCTTCCCTAGAGCCTCCAGGAAGAAACCTGTCCTGCTGATGCCTTGATTTCTCACCCGGTGAGGCGTACTTCAGACTGCTGAGCTACACAACTATGAGACGGATTTGTGTTGCTTTAAGCCACAAAGTTTGTGGTAATTTGTTACAGCAAACTAATTTAAGTACTTACTTCTATAGCGTGGGACTGGAGGTTGAGGTAGTGAGGAGGAAGATTTCATTTTTATGTCATTCCCATTTCACTTAAATATTTTAACATATGCATATATAGCTTAAAAATATATATAAGAACACAAGAAGATATTCTTAATTGGCATTTTAAAGAAGTACAATTCCCTTTGTAATGGCAATAACTTAAGGACAATTTTCTATTATCGTCAGAAAATAATGAGGTAAACATTCGAAAAATAAAATTCCAAAAGGAGGAAATTTTGTACTGGTTCTAACTCACTCAAAAGAACTAGGACCTAAGCTTATGATTTCATCCTTATACTTCTTTTTTTTGACACAGGGTCTCACTCTGTCACCCTGGCTAGAGTGAAGTGAGTGGTATGATCACAGTTCACTGTAGCCTCGACCTCCTTGGGCTCAGGTGATCCTCCCATCTCAGCCTCCAAAGTAGCTGGGACTAGAGGCACATGCCGCCACATCTGGCTAAGTTTTCTATTTTTTTGTAGAGACAGATTTATCCATGTTGTCTAGGCTAGTCTTGAACTCGTAGGCTCAAGTGATCCGCCTGCCTCGGCCTCCCAAAGTGCTAGGATTACAGGCATGAGCCACTGCGCCTGGCTTCATCCTTATACTTCCATATGGTGGCCTAAATTTACTGAGAATATGTCTGTTTGTAATAAGGATTAAAATAACACAATTTTGAAAAGTAGGTGGATACCTGAGAGGCAAAAATAAAACAAAACAAGATAAAACCTGTCTCATTTTTCATCCCTGAGCATTCAATGTCTGCCATCACTGTCCCATCACTACCTCTTTCAATTAACTGGATGATAAATGTGCATTACCAATTGCATGATGTTTTCGAGATAGCCATCCTATTATACAACAGTGCACTAATAATAAAATATACAATGTTTAATGAACAGTATGTATCCCAGGCATCATTCTAATTATTTTCTATTAATCGCATTTTATCCTCACAATAAGCCCACTGAGGTAGGTATTATCATCATCTCCATTTCTTTGAGGCACAAAGGATTTACCTGCCCAAGCTCCACAAAGCTAATGCATGAGGAGACCCAGTTTGGAACAGAAACAGCATAAATGCAGAATGCCCCATCTCAACCACTTAATCCTGTACTGAAAACAGTTGAGAAAGTTTAACTCAACGTCTAAACAGAATTTCTTTGTGATTAATGTGGTGTAGGACAAGCTTTAGTTTTGGCAGTCCTTCCAGCACTGCAGATCTAGGGTGGTGGAATTAACATAATAATATGCTTCTTGTCTTTTCATTGCAACAGTTCAGCCTCTCCACCATACAGACTTTCCCAACATCCTTTCTTTCGTCTCCTATTTGAGCTCAAAATGGTCTGGCATGCCAACCTCAGAAGCATTTATGATCAAATCCCTTTTATTTCCTTTTCAAGCCTCTGTTCTAGGATCTGTGCTTCAGCATTCCTGGGAACTAAAGTCATGCTGCAATAAAATCATTTGCAAATTGTTGGCATTATCAAATCATATTGGAAGACACTTGCACATAAGAATGAACAAAATATAATAATGGAACAACTTTGGCATACTGCTGCTAACTAACCAAATACATTTTAAAATACTAAAAAAAAGAGAGAGAGAGAGAGAGAGAGAAGAAAACTCCATCTGAAGGACTCCTGAAGCCCTTAGTGATCTCCAGGAAGACACTCCCAAACCCAGAGTATTTTAACTTAGGCTCCATGTGAATGGTTTCAGGACACCTGGGAAATACAGGAATCCTCCCCTTACAGCCATAATGATCTGTATCACCTTCCTCCATTAAAATCAGATCAGGAGTTCTCTTCTCTCTTGTTTATATTCTAGGTGAGGGGGAAAAGAGACAAGGAAAGACATATTCACAGACGAGCTAATAAATTACTTTGAAGTACATTTATCCACTGTTAATGATAGTATAGTGGTATAATTAAGCTATTTCAAATAACTCATATATAGGAACACTTTCTGTTGTAAAGAGATCCCTATACACCTTGGGCTTCTTGTGAGTTAAGGCCCAGCCTCACTTTTCCAACCCACATCTGCTCCCTAGGGCACCACAGAGTTTGTTTCTTCAAATCTTTTTTTTCTCGCCAGCTGTTGCTATACTCTACCCTACCCACCTGAGGTTCCTTTCCCTAAAGACTGGTGCTGTAAGGTGTAAGAAGTTAGCCAGCTTGCTTTAGGCAGACAGTAAGGGAAGGGTCCCTAGAGAACCTCCAACATGCCCCACAAATGCTTACACCAGATATTTTGTGCAGATATGGGAATTTGCACAAGGGGCTTGCCTAAACATGCCCACCGTGGAAAATTCTGTTCCTTAACACATGTGCAGTAAGGGAAATAAATCAATACGGAGCAGCTCAGCCTAAGGGCTCACATGTGCACTGGAAGGATGGGGTGGAGCCGCTGAGAGCTTTCCTTTTTCTTAATAAATTCTACTCTACTAACCCTCTGGTGTCGCGTGCCTAATTCTTCCTGGTTGTGAGACAAGAGCCTGAACCTAGCTGAGCTAAAGAGCAAAAATCCTGCATCATGGGCTCCCCAGCTTCCCAGTTCTCCACACCCTCTTCTAACTTAGAGTTCTTAAAATCAGCACAAGAGTCTGTGTTACATTTTTAAGGTTTCATCTATATGCATAATAAGGAAGCAGATCTCACTGCTCAAGGACTTCATTTTTGCAATTATCCCTCCCACCTCTCTCCTTCATCAATTTCTCCTTCTTTAAGGATCATCAGTTTAAAATATACATCTCCCATTAACACAAACTACCACTGCAGCAGAAACCAACAAAGCAAAATGAAAATAATGGTACCCCGTCCCTCTGTTGCCTTTCACAGCAAAATCCTGATATGAACTGCTGATCCTTGCCATCTCTGTTTCCTCACATTTGCTCTTCAACCTACTCTCATCAGACCTTGGTTCCCACCACCTCAGGGAAACTCTCCTGCCAAGTCATCAGCAACCTCCATCTTGCCAAATCCAGTAATTAATTCTTAGCTTCATTTTACTCACACAGTTCTGTATTTCTTCCTCTTGGAAAGACATTTTTCTCTAGGATTCTAGGTGGCTGCTCTAGAAGACAGAGGTCTTCTTGGGTTTTCGGGGTTTTTTGTTTGTTTTTTGATGGAGTCTTGCTCTGTCCCTCAGGCTGGAGTGCAGTGGTGCAATCTTGGCTCACTGCAACTCCACCTCCCAGGTTCAAGCAATTCTCCTGCCTCAGCCTCCTGAGTAGTTAGGATTACAGGCGCATACCACCACGCCTGGCTAATTTTTGTAGTTTTAGTAGAGACGGGGTTTCACCATGTTGGTCAGGCTGGTCTCTAACTCCTGATCTCAGGTGATCTTCCCGATTCGGCCTCCCAAAGTGCTGGGATTACAGGGATGAGCCACCAAATTCAGCCTTCTTCTTGTTTTTTTTTTTTTTTTTTTTTTTTTTTTTGAGACAGTCTTGCTCTGTCGCCCACGCTGGTGTGCAGTGGTGCAATCTCAGCTCACTGCAACCTCTGCCTCATGGCTCAACCAATTTTCCTGCCTCAGCCTCCTGAGTAGCTAGGACTACGGGCTAGAGTGAAGTGGGTGTGCGCCACCACACCCAGCTAATTTTTGTATTTTTAGCAGAGACAGGGTTTCTCCATGTTGTCCAGGCTGGTCTTGAACTCCTGACCTTGAGTGATCTGCCCACCTCGGCCTCCCAAAGTGCTGGGATTACAGGCGTGAGCCACCATGCCCAGCCCAACAGAGGTCTTCTTTAATGGTCTCTCCTTTTCTCTACCTGCTTCTGTACACTAGAGTATCTGAAGCTGGATCCTTAGACGTCTTCTCGTCATTCCTTAGGTTATCTCCCCTGAGCCCATGGCTTAAAATGCCATCTATTCACTGATGACTCCCAAATTTCTTTCTCTAGACCAGCCTCCACCCTGAACCCAGATTTGTGTATCCAATTACCTTCTTCACCGCTTGGAGGTCAACAGACATCTTTTTTTTTTTTCTTTTTTCTTTTTCTTTTTGAGACAGGGTCTCGCTCTGGGTGACAGAGTGAGTCTGTCACCATGACTCAAGTGATCCTCCCACCTCAGCCTCCCTAGCAGCTGGAACTACAGGCATACACCACCATACTGGGCTAATTTTTGCATTTTTTGTAGAAACGAGGTTTTGCTGTGTTGCCCAGGCTGGTCTCAAACTTCTGGACTCAAGGGATCCACCCGCCTCAGTCTCCCAAAGTTCTAGAGTACAGGTGTGAGCCACGGCACCTGGCCATAACAGGCATCTTGAACTAAGCATGATCAAAACAGAACCCTTGATGTCATACAACCCACCCCCAAACCAACCCAGTTTCTCAATGAGGGGTCCCATTTTACAACATGATAGCACAGTATTATGTTTACGTCCATCTCACACACTTCACTGTAAATTTCATGAGAGCAAGGGTTTTGTCTTGTTTCTTGCTGTATCTCCTGTGCCTACAGCAGTCTCTGACAAAAAGACAGTGCCTAATGAATATATGATGAATGCAGAATATTGGGGCAAGGAAAGTAAAAACAATAAACATTGAAAAGCTACAAATAATCAAATAACTGTAAAGATGATTTTTTTTTTTTTTTGAGACAAGGTCTCACTCTGTACTGCAGACTAGAGTGCACTGACACCATCACAGCTCACTGCAGCCTCGACCCCCCAGGCTCAAGCGTTCCTCCTGCCTTAGCCTCCAAAGTAGCTGAGACTATAGGCACCCGGCACCATGCCTGGCTAATTTTTAAAATTTTTGTAGAGATGGAGTCCTACTATGTTGTCCAGGCTGGTCTTTAATTACTGGCCTCAAGCGATCCTCCCACCTTGGCCTCCCAAAATGCTGGGATTACAAGTGTGAGCCACCGTGTCTGGCCTTTTTTTTTTTTAATTCCTGATGGGTTCTCACTATGTTGCCCAGGCTGTTCTCAAACTCCCAGGCTCAAGTGATCCTCCCGCCTCAACCTCCTAAGCAGCTGGGACTACAGGCACACACCACTGGACCTGGCTATAATTCATGTTTCTTGATAAGAAACATTGATGGATGCTTTTTCTTTCCAGATGTTAAAACTTGTTTTAACCCAATACTCAAATCTTTAAATACGCCTTTGGCTTTTTTTGCTCCAAGTTGTGATTTTATCCTTTTTCCTTTTTTTTTTTTTGAGACCGAGTCTCATTCCATCACCCAGGCTGGAGTGCAGTGGCACGATCTCGGCTCACTGCAACCTCTGCCTCCTGGGTTCAAGCAATTCTTCCACCTCATCCTCCCAAGTAGCTGGGACTACAGGCATGTGCCACCACACTTGGCTAATTTTTGTATTTTCAGTAGAGAAGGGGTTTCACTATGTTGGCCAGGCAGGTCTTGAACTCCTGACCTCAGACAATCTGCCCACCTCAGCCTCCCAAAGTGCTGGGATTACAGGCGTGAGCCACCGTGCTCGGCTCATCCTTTTTTCTTAGAGTATGGCTAATTGGGCACTTATCCTAGTAACTACTCTAAGAGCTTTCTTTGCATGACCTCATTTAATTCTCAAAGTAACACTATGTTGCAATATTATGCTCATCTAACAGAAGAAACTTGGGCAGAGAGAGGCACATAAGTTGTTCAGGGCCATGATTCAAACCCAAGTCTGTTTGACTTCAGATCCCATGCCTTAACTGCTAAGCTATACGGCCTCCTTTGTTCCTGCTGATGATTTGGATTACATTCAATTTACTGTTTGCTTTAGGAAAACCGATTGATCTTAGTCCTGGGCAAACAGCTTGTGTTCCAAATAACAGCAGATACCCTGACCAGCCCTCAAGTAGTCACTTGAGTTGAGCTTTAAACTAAGCTCTTTGAGAATGGTGTGAACCCGGGAGGCAGAGCTTGCAGTGAGCCGAGATTGCACCATTGCACTCCAGCCTGGGGGACACAGTGAGACTCCGTCTCAAAAAAAAAAACAAAAAAACTTAAGCTCTTTGATTCCCAGCAAACAAGTAAACAATAAAGCACATAGAATTATATAATGTTAGATATCTGATTTTTAAAATACTACTAGATATTCAAAAGAAATACATTTATTTGTTTACTATTATTTTTATTCCTATTATACAGGTGAAAAAACTGAGGCTTGGAAAGATTACAAGATTCAGACAAGATTCTATTGAAAATAAGTGGTGGGGCCTGATTGTGAGCCCACGTCTTTGTCTTCAGAGTCCATATTTTAAAACATCACATTATATGGTTCAGAAGAGCTTGCATTTTAAAAAGCAGCCTATGTCGGCCGGGCACGGTGGCTCACGCCTGTAATCCCAGCATTTTGGGAGGCCAAGGTGGGCGGATCACAAGGTCAAGAAATTGAGACCATACTGGCCAACATGGTGAAACCCCACTTCTGCTAAAAATACAAAAATTAGCCGGGCACAGTGGCATGTGCCTATAGTCCCAGCTATTCAGGAGGCTGAGGCAGGAGAATCGCTTGAACCCAGGAGGTGGAGGTTGCGGTGAGCCAAGATCGCACCACTGCACTCCAGCCTGGCAACAAAGCGAGACTCCCTCTCAAAAAAAAAAATAATAAAATAAAATTAAAAATAAATTAAAAAAAAATACAAAGCCTATGTCAAGAGAAAGCTAAGACTTAAGAAAAAATGGAGAGATTGATGGATTACATGTCACTTGGGCTATGCCCCTTGCATATCTGTCAGCTGGGTTTTTGATAGGAATAGAATAACAAGTAGGCAATTGGAGGTAACTCTCTTTAATGACAGCCTCAAGTACTGTGTGTTGCAGACTAAAGAGAGATTGTATGTGTTGGGTACCAGGCAAGCAGGAGGCAAGGCTGACATTCCATTAAAAATGAGGAACACCCTGCTGTGATGATTTGATTGGATGTAGGGGTCAGCTTATTTTCATAAGGGGAAGGGCAAAGAGAGACACAGGGTCAAATGGTCCTCAAGAAAAGCTCCGTCATACTGAGCACCTATTAGCAGACAAAAAAACTAGACTGGAACGTTTTAGGCATAGGTATTATTGGCTCTCTATCCTAAATACAAAAGAAACTTAGTATTGGTTTTTTCCAAGTCTCATTGTAAAAATAATTGTTTTCCATATTTCATTTCAGAAAATATCTATGAAAGTCAATTAATTTTGAAATAGCAGATAATGAATGATCCTTCTTACCTATAAACAACTGAACTAATGATTTCTTAAATGCCACTGGTAAGTTTGAATAGGAAATAATTAATATGGATAAGAACGTAATATTCTTATCACAGGAGGAGTACCACACTGTAAATGGCGTTAGGACATTTAAGCCATTTATAGGAAGATTTTTAATTTAAACTCTCTTGCTGTTCCACACATCAAACTAAATCTCATGTAGATGAATATATTGAAAATATAAAAGCCACAAAAACAGGTAGAAATGAGCGTTATATTTTTATAGTTTTGAGAAGAGTGAAGGGAAGAGGAAGGAGAGGGAAAGATAATCTCTGCCTAAAGGGCACTCTAAGGAATCTCATAAGAAACAATCAGTAGATTTAAAAACAGGAACACTAAACCTTCAGGGTGTCAAAAGTAAAATAAAATCAAAAGGAAAATAACAAACCAGTGGAAAGGATTTCTACCCATAGAAAAGGATTGAGAAAATCAGTAATTTTTTGGCACACACAAGTAGTAGAAACATTAAAACCTAATAAATAAATGTGTAAAATTGATGAAATATAAATTTAAAAAGTCTTTTACCATTTGATCAAGTAATTATACTTCTGGAATGCTATCCCTAAGAAATAACCCTGGCCAGGCGCAGTTGCTCATGTCTGTAATCCTAGCACTTTGGGAGGCCAAAGCAGGCAGATCGCTTGAGCTCAGGAGTTTGGGACAAGCCTGGGCAACATGGCAAAACCCTGTCTCTACCAAAAAAAAAAAAAAAAAAATTAGCCAGGCATGGAGGCATGGTGGGGCGTGCCTGTAATCCTAGCTACTTGGGAGACTGAGATGGGAGGATCTCTTGAGCCTGGGAGGTGGAGGTTGCAGTGAGCCAAGATCGTACCACTGCACTCTGGCCTGGGCAAAGAGTGAGATCCTGTCTCAAAAAAGGAAAAAAAAAAAAAAAAAAAAAAGAACCCTAAATACATTTAAAAAATATATGCAAACAGCATGAAATAATAATACAATGGCTAACACTCACCCAGCCCTAACTCTGCACCAGGTACTATTTCAAGTACGTCACATGTAAGGACTCATGTAATCCTCACAACAGACCCATGAGTTAGGAATTGTCATTATTCCCACTTAATAGCTAACAAGATTGAGGCCCAGAGAGGAAAATTTACTTGCCTAATGTTATTCAGCTAACATGTGCGTAACCAGAGTTAAACCCTGGCAAATAAGAAAATGAATGCATTTGCAAAATCTGCACTTAGCTCTAAAAACAAAATCCAAAGCTTCTAACTTCAATTATTTGCAAAGTTTTAGGTAATAAATTTGTTAAGAAATTCTATTAAATTGTACTTAATACAAGTTTTCTTTTGTGAATCTTTATTTTTTTTTTTTGGAGATGGAGTCTCACTCTGTCAGCCAGGCTGGATGGAGTGCAGTGGCATGATCTCGGCTCACTGCAATGTCCGCCTCCTGGGGTCAGACAATTCTCCTGCCTTGGCCTCCCTCGTAGCTGGGATTACAGGTGCCCGCCACCAAGCCCAGCTAATTTTTTTTTTTTTTTTTTGTATTTTAGTAGAGACGGGTTTTCACAGTGTTGGCCAGGCTGGTCTCGAACTCCTGACCTCAAGTGATCACCCGCCTTGGCCTCCCAAAGTGCTGGGATTACAGACATGAGCCACTGCATATGGCATATAGCTTTCTTTCCTTCTTTTTTTTTTTTTTCTTTTGAGACAGGGTCTCACTCTGTAGCCTAGGCTGGAGTGCAGTGGTGCAGTCACCACTCATTGCAGCCTTGACCTCCCTGGGCTCAGGTGATCATCCCACTTCAGCCTCCCGAGTAGCTGGGGCTAAAGGTGCACATCATCATGCCCAGTTAATTTTTTTTTTTTTTTTTTTTTTTTTTGAGAGACAGGGTCTTACCATGTTGCCCAGACTGGTCTTCAACTCCTGAGCTCAAGTGATCCACCTGCCTCATCCTTCCAAAGTGCTAGGATTACAGGTGTGTCTTACCACGTCCCACCTTGTGCATCTTCTTTATCCAACATGAAATGCTATACTGTTAGGCTTCAATAAAATTTCCTGGAAATCTAGTTAAAAAAAATTCAGGTGCCCAGGTCCTATCTGGCCAAGAATAGGAAAAATAGACTGCTTTTAGTCTGTGATTTGATGGGCTATACTGGGGAAAGTCTGTCTCCAAAAGCTGTTAGAGCAGAGCACTAACTCTAGTTATACTTCATAAAATTCTTGCTGAATTCAACCTTCATAGCTCTGACCTCTACTCATTTCAGACAGGAGTACAACTCACAGATTGGTAATAGAGAACAGATCAATTTCAAGGCCATCTAGGACATGCATAACCATACACAGAAGAACCTGGCTTTAAGTCTTTAATTAATAAGACTTCCCTTAGGCTGGAGAGCCAAGTAGTATCTGCCTCCATGTTTCCCAGAGGGCACTAATCAGGCTGTGTACTTGGAGGATGTCCAGCAGGTGTTTTCTGCTCTGATTCAGGCCACTATCCTGAAAGGTACAGTCCATGGGGAGAGAACTGCATTTTAGTATTAGAATAAATTGTAACTTCATTTTATTCCCCTGTACAGTCTAATAAAGGCAGGCATGGCCTTATACATGCAGCTATTTCCAGCAGTGCTTGGCAAAGCATTTGCACAGAGTAGGTGCTTAATGGAATGGTAATTTCTGAAGGAAACATTTTACAGCCAATTAAAATACAGCACAGAGTTTCCATTTCTCTTTGCCACTGTCTGGAAAATTGTAGATACATATGACTCTCTGCACGTACACATCGAAAGCATTTGCCAACTCAATGGTATTTCTCTCAATCTGAAGCTTAATGGTGGATTTGCCCATTACAATAAGAGGGTAATAATACTGTCTGACCTTGGAGTGACTCACTGCCCTCCTCTGCTGACTGGCCCCAGGCAGAAAGGGTAATGCGAAATAAATGAATGGGTGAGTACATCGCAATGAGGTGAACATCATCAACTCTACTCTTCTGAATCCTATTAATTTTAAATATATCTTCTCTCTTTGTTCTAATAGCAAGTGCCCCAAATAGAAAAAGATATAATAAATAATTGATTTGTAGCCAAAGTTACACATTTATTATCTTTTACTCCTCTTTCTTATTTTCTTTCTTCCTTAGTGTTGTAGAACATGCATTTTTAATGGGTGGGGAGTGGTATCAACTCTGTGGCTGAGTATTAGTCCCCAAAGATATCCAGTTCCTAATCCTGGGAACCTGTGACTCTTACCTTATATGGTAACACAAGCTTTGCAGATGGGATTAAATTAAGGATTTTGAGATGGAGAGATTATCCAGGATTAGCAAGGTAGACCCTAAGTGTAATCACAGTGTCCTCATGAGAGGCAGGCAGAGGGAGACTTGACAGAAGAAAAAGGCAACGTGACATTGAAATAAGATGCTACATGGCTGCTGGCTTTGAAAGATGGAGGAAGCAGCCGTGAGTCAGTGAATACACAGAATGCAAGTCTGGAAGCCGCAAAAAGATGGAAGCTGGAAGAGGAAATGTACGCTTCCCTAGAGCCTTACTAGGGGTGGCCCTACACCTTGACATTACCCCAGTGAACTGCATCTCTGGCCTCTAGAACTATAAGGGAATACGTTCGTGTTGTTTTAAGCCACAAAATTCACAGTACTTTGTTATAGCAGCCATAGAAAATTAATATGGCTCCCAAAGGGGTGAAAATTGGTCCTTGGGAAATCAAAACATGCTTAGGTTATTACAGTGGTTTGTAGTCTTTCCAAGATCAAACTCTGACAAAATCTTACTCTTCAGTACAGGCATATCTTGGAGATATTACAGGTTTGGTTCCAGACCACTGCAATAAAGTAAGTATCTCAATAAAGTGAGTCACATGAATTTTTTATTTTCTAGAGCATATAAAAGTTATGTTTACACGATACTGTAGTCTCTTAAGTGTGCAATACCATATCTAAAATATACATACCTTAATTTAAAAATGCTTGAGTGGGCCGGGCATGGTGACTAACGCCTGTAATCCCAGCACTTTGGGAGGTGGAGGCGGGCAGATCACTTGAGGTTGGGAGTTTGAGACCAGCCTGACCAACATGGTGAAACCCCACCTCTACTAAAAACCCAAAGTTAGTCGGGTGTGGTGGTGCATGCCTGTAATCTCAGCTACTCAGGAGGCTGAGGCAGGAGAACCGCTTGAACCCAGGAGGCGGAGGTTGCAGTGAGCTGAGATCACGCCATTGCACTCCAGCCTGGGCAACAAGAGCGTAACTCCTTCTCAAAAAAAGAAAACAAAATGAAACCAAAAACCACCTGAGTATTACAAAATGCTAATGATCGTGAGCTAAGATCGCGCCACTGTACTCCAGCCTGGGCGACAGAGCGAGACTCCGTCTCAAAACAAACAAACAAACAAACAAAAAAATGCTAACGATCATCTGAGCCATCACTGAGTCATAATCTTTTTGCTGGTTGCAGGTCTTGGCTCAATGTGGATGGCTGCTAGGACTGATAAGTGTGGTGGTTGCTAAAGGTTGCAGGGTGGCTGTGACAATTTCTTTTTTTCTTTTTTTGAGAAGGAGTTACGCTCTTGTTGCCCAGGTTGGAATGCAATGGTGTGATCTCGGCTCACTGCAACCTCCACCTCCTGGGTTCAAGTGATTCGCCTGCCTCAGCCTCTCGAGCAGCTGGGATTACAGGCATGTGCCACCACGCCCAGCTAATTTTGTATTTTTAGTAGAGACAGGGTTTCTCTGTGTTGGTCAGGCTGGTCTCAAACTCCTGGCCTCAGATGATCCACCCACCTCAGCCTCCCAAAGTGCTGGGATTACAGGCGTAAGTCACAGCGCCCAGCCAACAACTTCCTTTCTTTTCTTTTTTTTTTTTCAAACTGGAGTCTTGCTCTGTCGCCCAGGCTGGAGTGCAGTGGCACAATCTCGGCTCACTGCAAATTCCGCCTCCCAGGTTCACGTCATTCTCCTGCCTCAGCCTCCCGAGTATCTGGGACTATAGGCGCCTGCCACCATGCCCTGTAAATTTTCTTATATTTTTAGTGGAGACAGGGTTTCACCTTGTTAGCCAGGCTGGTCTCGATCTCCTGACCTCGTGATCTGCCTGCCTCGCCTCCCAAAGTGCTGGGATTACAGGCGTGAGCCACCGCGCCCAGCTTTTTTTTTTTTTCTTTTGAGACAAGAGTTTTGCTCTTGTTGCCCAAGCTGGAGTGCAATGGCGTGATCTCGGCTCACGGCAACCTCTGCCTCCCGAGTTCAATCAATTCCCCTGTCTCAGCCTCCCAAGTAGCTGGGATTACAGGCACGCCACCACGTCAGGATAATTTTTTGTTATTTTTAGTAGAAAAGGGGTTTCAGCATGTTAGCCAGGCTGGTCTTGAACTCCTGACCTTAGGTGATCCTCCCGCCTTGGCCTCCCAAAGTGCTGGGATTACAGGCATGAGCCACCACGCCCGGCTGACAATTTCTTAAAATAAGACAATTAATTTTGCTGCACTGATTGTTCCTTTTGTGAAGTAAGATTTCTCTGAAGCATGCGATGCTGTTTGATAGCATTTTACTCAAGTACAACTTCTTTCAAAATTGCAGTTGATCCTCTCAAACCCTGCCCCTGCTTTATCAACTAAGTTTATGGGATTTTCTAAATCCTATGGTGTCATTTCGACAATCTTCACAGTATCTTCTCCAGGAATAGATTCCCTTTCAAGAAGTCATTTCCTTTGCTCATCCATAAGAAGCAACTCCTCATCCATTCAAGTTTTAACATGAGTTTATAGCAATTCAGTCACACTTTTAAGCTTCATTTTTAATGCTAGTTCTCTGGCTATTTCAACCATATTTACGAGTACTTCCTCTACTGAAGTCTTTAAAAAAAAAAATCTTTTTTAGGAGACAAGTCTTGCTATGTTGCCCAGGCTGGTCTCAAACCCTGTGCTTGTGATCCACCTGCCTTAGCCTTCCAAAGTGCTGGAATTATAGGCCACCATGTCCAGCCTGCTCTACTGAAGTCTTAAAATCCTCAAAGTCACCATGAAGTTTGGAATCAACTTATTTGAAACTCCTGTTCATGTTGATAATCTGACCTCCTCCCAATAGTATCTAGAATGGTGAATCCTTTCCAGAAGGTTTTCGATAGACTTTGCCCAGATCCATCAGAGGAATTACTATCAAGAGCAGCTATGTCCTTATAAAATGTATTTCTTATATAATAGACCCCTGGATCCATTGGCTGCCCACTGGATGTTGTGTTAGCAGGTATGAAAACAACAGTTATCCCCTTATACCATTAGAGCTCTTGGGTGACCAGGTACACTGTCAATTAACAGTAATATTTTGAAAGGAATCTTTGTTTCTGACTGGTAGGTCTCAACAGCAAGCTTTAAACGTTTGATAAACCACTCTATAAACAGATGTGCTGTCGTTCAGGCTTTGTTGTTCCATTAATAGAGTACAGATAGAGTACATTTAGTATCATTCTTAAGGGCCCTAGGATTTTTAGAATGTTCAATGACCACTGCCTTCAACTCAAAGTCACAAGCTACATTAGCCCCTAACAAAAGCCCAAGGGACAAAAGCCTGTCCCTTGAAACTCTAAAGTATTGACTTCTCCTCTCCAGCTATGAAAGTCCTAGCCTGAAGGCATCTTCTTCCAATACAAAGTTATTTCACCTACATTTGAAAATCTGTTATTTGGTGAAGCCACCTTCACCAATGGTCTCAGCTAGATATTCTGGATAATGTACTGCAGCTTCTCCATCAGCACTTGCTGTTTACTTGCCCTTTTATGTTATGAAGATGCTATCTTTCCTTAAACCTCATGAACCAACCCCTGTTGACTTCAAGGTTTTCTTCTGCAGGTTCTCACCTTTCTCAGCCATCAGGGAATTGAAGACAGTTAGGGCCTTGCTCTGAATTAGGCTTTGGCTTAAAGGAATGTTACGGCTGGTTTGATCTTCTATCTAGACCACTCAAATTTTCTGCATATTGGCAATGAGGCTGTTTCACTTTCTTATCATTTGTGTGTTCAACAGAATAGCACTTTTCATTTCCTTCAAGAACTTTTCCTTCGCATTCACAATTTGGCTGTTTGGCACAATAGGCCTAGCTTTTGACCTATCTAGGCTTTCAACATGCCTTCCTCACTAAGCATAATCATTTCTATGTTTTGATTTAAAGTGAGAGACGTGCCACTCTTCCTTTCCTTGAACATGTAGCAGCCATTGTAGGGTTATTAGTTGGCCTAATTTCAATATTGTTGTGTCTCATGGAATAGGGAGGTCTGAGGAGGAGGAGAAAGATGGGAAATAGCCAGTAGGTGGAGAACTCAGAACAGATACAACGTTTATGGATGAAATATCAATTAAGTATTTATTATTATCATTATTATTTGAGATGGAGTCTTGCTCTAGTCGCTGAGGCTGGGGTGCAGTGGCATGATCTTGGCTCACTGCAACCTCTGCCTCCCAGGTTCAAGCAATTCTCCTGCCTCAGCCTCCCAAGTAGCTGAGCTACAGGCACCCACCACCACACCCAGCTAATTTTTTTTTTATTTTTAGTAGAGACAGGGTTTCACTATGTTGGTCAGGCTGATCTCGAATTCCTGACCTTGTGATCTGCCCGCCTCAGCCTCCCAAAGTGATGGGATTACAGGCGTGAGCCACCGTGTCTGGCCTCAATTAAGTCTTATATGGCTGCAGTTCATGCCATCCCAAAACAATTACAATAGTAACATCAAAGACAGTGATTACAGATCACCATAACAGATACAACAATAATGAAAACGTTTGGGCCGGGCATGGTGCCTCATGCCTGTAATCCCAGCACTTTGGGAGGCCAAGGCAGGAAGATCACGAGGTCAAGAGATTGAGACCAGTATGGCCAATATGGTGAAATCCCGTCTCTACTAAAAATACAAAAAAATTAGCCAGGTGTGGTGGCGTACACCTATAGTTCCAGCTACTTGGGAGGCTGAGGCAGGAGAATCACTTGAACCTGGGAGGCGGAGGTTGCAGTGAGCCAAGATCGCGCCACTGCACTCTAGCCTAGGTGGCTGATGGAGACTCTGTTTCAAAAAAAAAAAAAGAAAGAAAGAAAGAAAGAAAAAGTTTGAAATACTGCAAGAATTACCAAAATGTGACACAGACATAAAAGGAGCATATGCTGTTGAAAACAAAATGGTCCCAGTAGACTTGCTCAATGTAGGGGTGCCACAAACCTTCAACTTGTAAAAAAAAAAAAAAAACACACAATATCTGCCAAGAGCAAGAAAGCAAAGCACAGTAAGACACAGTATGCCTGTATTTAATTTTGTGGCAACTAGGGAAAAAAAATAGCCATGAAGGCTCTTTTCGGAGATGATAATGAAGAAAAGGTTGTGAAACATCATTTCATTGGAAGGCACTACCAGTGAAAGACTAATTCAAAGATGATACAAGATTTTTATTCCACTCCGGGCCTAGATTCATTATCATTTATTGTTGAGGGCAAGAGAGCAGGTGTTATCCTGATAGGTTCTTTTACGTCCTTCATTCTAACTGCTGAGTTAACTATCCAAGAAAGCTTGTGAGCCACCTGTTTTTACAGACCAACCTCTATCCCATTCTTAGACAGACACACTCTCGTGTAAGCTACAATAAGACACATGAGTAATTCTGCCTATAAATATTGTCACTCTGTTAATATGTATGTTTTCAAACAACTGTAGGAATATTGTGTGCTAAGCCTATCAGGAAATAGATTTTTATATTCTAGATGTCTATAATCTACTGTAGGCTGTGAGAATAATATATATTGTGACAGCCTCAGAAGAGATGTTTAGGCTGGCAACAGTGGCTCACACCTGTAATCCCAGCACTTTGGGAGACGGAGGCAGGCAGACTCCTTGAGCCCAAGAGTTTGAGACCAGCCTGGGCAACATGGGGTGATCTCTACAAAAAATACAAAAATTATTCAGGTGTAATTGCACACGGCTGTAGTCCCAGCTACTCAGGAAGCTGAGGCAGGAGGATTGCCAAAATTGTGCCACTGCACTCCAGCCTGGGCAACAGAGTGAGAGACTCTGACTCCAGGGAGAAAAAAAAAAAAAAGTGGTGTTTAGTTATAATTCTGCTCTTTTTTTTTGAGACAGAGTTTCGCTCTTGTTGCCCAGGCTGAAGTGCAGTGGCACGATCCTGGCTCACTGCAACCTCTGCCTCCCAGGTTCAAGTGATTTCCTGCCTCAGCCTCCCAAGTAGCTGGGATTACAGGCATGAGCCACCACACCCAGCTAATTTTGTATTTTTAGTAGAGACAGGGTTTCTCCATGTTGGTTAGGCTGGTCTCGAACTCCCGACCTCAGGTGATCCGCCCGCCTTGGCCTCCCAAAGTGCTGGGATTACAGGCGTGAGCACCACACCTTGCCTAATTTTGCTTTTTAAAAAGCTGTCTTAGTGAAACCAAAACTATATCAGAAAACTATTTCTAAATAAGTACTTTTAGTGTTCCTGAACAAGTGGTGATAATGGAAGCTGGCTAACTAGGTAATCAATGTATAGCCTATCTTATGAGATGCATAGTGTTCTAATTTAATTCAAATTGAAAGTTAAATTTGGATCTACTAATACAGCTAATACAGTTCAGTCTACAGTATTTGTTTTTAAAAATATGTTTGTTGGATATGCATTAAAAAGTGTAATTTGAGCTATATATAAAAATTCATTATGATATCACTAAGCTCATTCATTAGGTTGCTCAAGTATATGTTTCCTATAACCTTCAAGAAATTAAGTCCTGAGTAGATTCTGGTATCCTTGATTGTTAGATTAAGCTGTAAATTCCCTTAGGAGAATTAAATGCCTGAATGGAATCTTAATCAGGCTAGACCTGCCAACTGGGATGTTCTTTGGAAATAGAGGTCAAGATGTAAAAAAAAAGATTAAAATTGTCCAGTAAGCATCTCAGATGAAACGCTGACTATGCATTACTTCTCCGCCTACCAGGCTGCACAGGGAACAAAACCTGAACTTAGGGTGGGAGAAAAAGTTTGAAACCAAATGAAGCTATTTTTAGTCCAAGAATCAATATGTACAAAATGGATTGTGCACAGATCTTTATTCTTATGGTCCAAGAAGTTAAAAATTGGTCTTTGACCCTATTCAAAAGATAGGAAAGGGGAGGGAGGGAGGGAAGGAAGGAGGAGCAAGGGGGAAGAATGGGAGGGAGGGAGGCAAGAGAGAGGACAGACATCCTTATATATATGCTAAGTACACCATACCAGTTCTACTTTTTAAAAAGTAGCCTGCTTTCCACTGCTTAGTTTTAAATGGTGAACAATAACAGATAAAAATGTAATGACCTTGGAAAAACAGTAAAGGGAATGTGCAAGATTACTTTTTTTTTTTTTTAAAGACAGAATATTTCTCTGTCATCCAGGCTGTAGTGCAATGGCACAATCTCAGCTTACTGCAACCTCCTCCTCCTGGGTTCAAGCAATTCTCCTGTCTCAGTCTCCAGAGTAGCTGGGGTTACATGTGCCCGCCACCACGCCCACCTAATTTTTGTATTTTAGTAGAGATGGGGTTTCACCATATTGGCCAGGCTGGTCTCAAATTTCTGACCTCAAGTGATAGCCTGCCTTGGCCTCCCAGCAAGATTACTTTTAAAACATAATTTTTTTAAAACCCATGTCAGTGCCAGAGTTGCCATTTCTACAGTATGTCCTGGGTAACGCTCTCTGCCATTTCCCATTTCATTTTCCATTTGGCACTGGCTTAATGACAGGCTATTACACAAGAGGTTGATGTCACTGTCATATCAGGCCAGAAGTTTCGGCCCCTTCTCATTGTCTAATGCAGAAATAAAGCAGTCACAAATTAAAAGAATTGGTACCATTTTGAAACTGTGTCCAAATAATGTTCAACATTTGGATTCCAGAAATATTTAAATATGTTTTTTTTGGAGGAGGGGGTGGGGGGCAGGGTCTCCTTCTGTCACTCAGGCTGGAGTGCAGTGGTATGATCACAGCTCACTGCAGCCTCAACCTCCCAAGTATCTGGGACTACAGGTACACACCACCATGCCCTGTTAATTTTTGTATTTTTTGTAGAGACAGGGTTTTGCCATGTTGCCCAGGATGGTCTCAAACTCCTGGTTTAAGTGATCTGCTCACCTTGGCCTCCCAAAGTGCTGGGATTACAGGCATGAGTCACCATGCTCAGCATAAATATGCTTTAATTTTTGAAGTTTTCTCCCAAATATTTGGGATTATGAAGATCCTGTCCTTATTGTCTCCCCAAAATAACCTCAAAAAGGCTAAAGATACTTTTGAATAACGAGCAACTGACATCATTTTGTGAACTATTAAAAAGCTATTGTATTCTTTCTCATTGACAAATATATCACTTTCCAAATCATAGGAAAAAATATTTCCAAGTCCTTAAAAAGAGAAATTAAATGTCCATGCTCCTTAAAATAATGTATGCATTTTATGACCAATCAATATTCACTGGTTCTATGAGCAGATGAGATGACAGCAGTCAGCATGATAATTTCACAGATGTGTATACTGCACCTTCCTTTAACGGAAACCTGACTCTCCCTTGAGGACACTGTTTCCCCGCAGCCCTCTGAAGTGCTGACTATTTCACTCCCATACCACTGGGCCTGAGACAGATGCCCCTTTTGCTCCATGTGGCTGCTTTCATTCTCCCTCTCTCCTCTCTAAAACTCCTGTGCTTTAAACCTCATGTCATCGGATTCTATCATCCACTATCTAGCATTGTTACCGTGACCTACCAAACACCAACTCATTCCCCTTCATTTCTCATTGCCATTGCCATCATCTCTAGAATTTCTGGTCTTAATTCCTGGCAGTTTCAATACCCACAGAGATGATCTCAATTCTTGAATTCCTATTTATTTATTTGCTTCTTTATTTATTTGAGACACGGTCTCATTCTGTTGCCTAGACTGGAGTGCAGTGGTGTGACCTTGGCTCACTGTGGCCCCGACCTCCTGGGCTCAAGCGATCCTCCCATCTCAGTGTCCTAAAGTGCTAGAATTACAGGCATGAGCCACTGCATCTAGCCCTGAATTCCTCTTTCCGAGGGATCTTCTCTCCTACAGAAGGCACTCACTCCCATGACTCCCGTGGTTCACTCTCCCAGGTGATTATCGCCCACTTTTGTCCCTTCAAATCTCAGTCCCGCCCCTACCTTCCCTATCAGCTGCTGACCTTGCTTCCACCGCAGTGAGGAAATGGAAGCAGACTGAAGAGGACTCGCTTCACTCACATCTACCCATGTGCTGGCATCCGCATCCACATATTCTGCTTTTCCACGCATTACCATACGTTAAATTTTCTAGCTCCTTCTAAAGGGCAATCCCTCCATTTTTGTACTAGATTCCATCCCTTTCTCCTTTACTCAAGGAAATCAATTGCTCTAGGTTTTCTTGTCTTTTCTTCTTACATCATTAAAATTTCCCACTTTATGGGGTCATGACCATTAGCATTCACAAATGTTCTTTCTTCCATCTTAAAAAGGAACAAAACCCAACAACTTGCATGTGAGCCCATCTGTCCCCTAGCTACCTCCTCATTTCTTTGGTCCTATTTGCAAACAAACTCCATGAAAAACACTTCTATTCTCTGTCTGCAATTCCTCTCCTTTTTTTTTTTTTTTTTTTTTTTTGAGACAGAGTCTCGCTCTGTCGCCCAGGCTGGAGTGCAGTGGCCGGATCTCAACTCACTGCAAGCTCCGCCTCCGGGGTTCACACCATTCTCCTGCCTCAGCCTCCCAAGTAGCTGGGACTACAGGCACCCGCCACCGCGCCCGGCTAATTTTTTTGTATTTTTTTTTTTTTTAGTAGAGACGGAGTTTCACCGTGGTCTCTATCTCCTGACCTCGTGATCCGCCCGCCTCCACCTCCCAAAGTGCTGGGATTACAGGCGTGAGCCACCGCGCCCGGCTAATTCCTCTCCTTTTATTCTCTCTTAAACCTACTATCCTCGGGCTGCTTCTCCCAACACTCTATGGAAACTTCTCTCACTGAGGTGACCAATGACCCTTTATTGCTAAACGCAATGGTTAATATATGTCCTCGTCTTGTATCCACACTGTTGATCATTTACTTCCTGGATACCATTTTCTTATTTGGCTTTCAGAAAACATTCTCTACTTTCTTTCTACCTCACTACTAGTTTTCAGTCTCCTCTACCAGTTTCTTCTTTTTCCCCTCACCTCTCAATGCCGCAGTGACCCAGGGCTCAATGCTTGCCCTTTTCTCTCTACATATCTGCCCTTGGTGATTTCACTAATGCCACAGCCTTACATAGCATCTATCTACTGATGGATCCAAAAATTTTTTGTTTTTGTTTTTGTTTTGAGATGGAGTCTCGCTCTGTTGCCAAGGCTGGAGTGCAGTGGCACAATCTTGGCTCACTGCAACCTCCACCTCCTGGGTTCAAGCAATTCTCTTGCCTCAGCCTCCTGAGTGGCTGGAATTATAGGCACACACCACCACGCCTGGCTAATTTTTTGTATTTTTAGTACAGATGGGGTTTTGTCATGTTAGCCAGGCTCGTCTCAAATTCCTGGCCTCAGGTAATCTGCCCACCTCGACCTCCCAAAGTGCTGGGATTACAGGCGTGATCCCAGGCGCCCGGCTGGGATCCAAAATGTATACCTCAATTCCCAGACCTTTCTCCCAAAGTCTTGGCCCTTATTACCCACTATTCACTCAACATCCACAGGTGGACCTCTAATAGAAATTTAAAACTTAACATGTTCAAAACTGAACTTCTGACCTTCCTTCCTTAAATGTGCTTCATTGGAAGGTTTTCCCATCTCAATCGATAACTCCATTTTTCACGTTGGTCAAGTCTGAGGGTTTACTCAGACTAGAGTTCTTTTCTCATACCTATCTCTCATTCTCTACATTCAACCCATTAGAAAATCCCATTGGGGCCACTCTCAAAAATTATTCAGAATATGAGTACTTTTCACCACTTCTACCCATCATCCTGGTCCAAACCACCATTTTTGCATATCTGGATGACTGCAGTAACCTCACATTCCTATCCTTGCCTCAATAAAGTCAGGTTACTCCTTTGTTCAACACCTTCCTGTAGCTTCTCATTTCACTTAAGATAAAAGCCTAAATCCTTTCAATGGTCTACAAGGCCTTACACGATCTGGCTTCCTGTTACCTCTCTGACTTCACGACAGTGTGTATTGGTGAAAGGATAGACACACAGAACAATAGAGCAGAATACAGATTCCAGAAATAGACCTACACAAACATGGCCAATAAATTTTGACAAAAGTGCAAAGGTAAGTCAACGGAGAAAGAGCAGTCTTTTCAACAAATGGACAATTGGACATTTATATGCCATAAAAAGGAACCTCAATCTAAACTGACTCCTTTATGCAAAATTGAACTCAAGGCCCTGCATCAAGAGTTTTAGGACCCCTTTCCAAGAGACCACGGCACTCAACGAGAATCACTCAAAGGGTGGCAGAGTGATCAAGAACACCAAGAGCATCCTAATGTCCTATGTCCATGTGGAACTTATGTTCAATGACATGAAGAATTTGCCAGAGTCCTTCAAAGGGACCAAGAAAGCCATCGTCTACCTTACCCCTTACCGCTCATCTTTCTGTCCTAGAAGAAGAACTCCATGATGGCCTTCGAGATGCCTTTCCACCTGATGAAAGACTGTGACATCAACTAGCCTTTTTGCTGCAAACTACTTCAAAAGAACAGTGAAGGGTGAAGCAGGAGATGGCTGGGAAGCCTGGGCTTCATACAAGTTAACCTTATAGCAGTTTGGGCAATGAATGCTACAGGTGGCATTTCAAGCCTCCACGGGTGAGGCCCCCAACAGAGCCTATGGGTACTCTTACATACCCAACAGAGCCTATGTCTTTCCTCTGCCAGTCACCAATGGAACATACCTTTGCCCTTCTGGCTGCCCCAATCCACAGTCCCCATCTGAGTTCTATCCATGACCTCCCATGGTGGATGGGGCGATGGGATGCCTGCATTCCCTGTCACTGCCCTATCTGGGCTAATGGAACCTCTGGTCAGTGGCCCCATTGGCCCTGGCCCCTCTGCTCTGGCAGCCAAAGCCAGAGCTGTAGAAGCAACTGTCAGTGCTGGGCAACCCACACAACACCTACATACTGAGGAACCAGCCTCTGCCACTACACTATTACAGCTCCCTCCTCTGAAAATAAGAAGACCAGTAGACCCCCTCCCACCTCCCTGTTTCCCGCCCTCTTTGCCTGCTCCTACCCCTCCCCTTGGGGCAGCATCAGAGGCTAGGGGAGGCGACAGAGGGCCTTGTTCCTCCTTCAAGTCTGACTGTAAAGTTACCAGCAACTGGTGATGAAGGAAGAGAGAGGCCCCTGGCCTCTGGAGAGGTGCCCCCACTTCCCACACTAGTTCAGAATCCAGGGCGCTGCTCAGCCATGCTCCCTGTTACCATCTTTAGGGCTCTTTTCTGGGGCACGGGTGTCCCCCTTTTTCTATTTTTGCTCTAGTAGCTTCACATGGAGGAGGCTCTCCAGCCACCTCCTTCACAGTCCATCCAGCTCCCTTGGTCTGGCAGCCACTTTATACTCAACCTCCTGAGCTGTGTATCTTCCCCCAGGACCTCCCCAGGCCCTCCTCACATGCCTTCCCCTGGTCTGTGCCAAGCTGTGGAAGGCCACCATCCAGAAACTGTGAGCCCACATTCCCTTCCCAGCCAGGCTCCAGCCCCAGGCACACTGGCCTTCCCCGTCCTTGAAGAGTTCCAGGGGTTGGGTGGTGTCAGGAGCAAGGCCACCACATCTGGGGAGGAAGCTCCTGTATTTCCCTGCTAGTGTTTCTGGGATTTCTTTCCTATGCCTTTTCTCCTCTCCCTTCCGTCTAGAAGAGTCTTCTCAACTGGGACAGGAGAATGCATGTCTGTCCCATCATGGAATTTGAGGGCCACTAGGTGGGCTGGGAGAAGGGTCGCTGAGGCCTGGGGCCTGGCCTGGCCCTGTGGGATGCTCATGGCCTTCTGGCCACTCAGCCTGCACTCTCCCTTTAAGCTTCATGCCTGGCTGGTGATATGCTCCCTGATGCACGGAAATTTGCTCTCATTTTTTCCCAGACTAAGTGTGAAGTGAGAAGATGGCTATTTAAAGAGAATTCTCTAATTATTTGACAAAAATCCAGTTAATAAATTAATATAAAATTTAAAAATAGGTCAGGTGCAGTGGCTCACGCCTGTAATCCCAGCACTTTGGGAGGCCGAGACAGGTGGATCACCTGAGGTCAGGAGTTTGAGACCAGCTGACCAACATGGTGAAACCCTGTCTCCACTAAAAATACAAAAATCAGCCAGGCATGGTGGCATGTGCCTGTAGTCCCAGCTGCTTAGGAGGCTGAGGCAGGAGAATCGCTTGAACCCGGGAGGTGGAGGCTACGGTGAGCCGAGATCGTGCCACTGCATTCCAGCCTGGGCAACAGAGTGAGGCTCCGTCTCAAAGCAAACAAACAAAACAAAACAAAACAAAAAAACTTACCTAAGAAAAGAAACACCCAATTAAAAATGGGCAAAAATCTTGAAAAGACACTATACCAAAGAGAATATATGGAAGGCAAACAAGCACACAAAAAGATGTTCAATATTCTTAGTCAATAGTGAAATGCAAATTAAAACCATAATGAGATATCACTACACACCTATTAGAGTTGCTAAAATTGTAAAAATACTGTCAAGGCCGGGCTGGATGTGGTGGCTCACGCCTGTAATCGCAGCATTTTGGGAGGCCGAGGTGGGGGGATCACCTGAGGCCAGGAGTTTGAGACCAGCCTGGTCAACATGGTGAAATCCGTCTCTATAAAAACATTAAAAAATTAGCCACGTGTGGTGGTGGGTGCCTGTAATCGCAGCTACTTGGAAGGCTGAGGCAGGAAAATCACTTGAACCCCGGAGGCAGTGAGCTGCGATCACGCCACTGCACTCCAGTCCGGGCAACAAGAGCAAAACTCCGTCTCAAAAAAGCAAAACAAAAACAAAAACAAAACAAAAACAAAACAAAACAAAAAACTGTCAATACCAAGGGTTGGAAAGAATAGGGGCAACAGGAACTTTTACACATTGGTAGTGGGAAAGCAAAATGGTACGGCTGCTCTGGAAAACTTAACCATAGACTTACCATATGACCTAGCATTCCCACTCTCCTAAGTATTTACTCTAAAAAAATGAAGACTTCACAAAAACATAAGTGTACATGAATGCTTATAGAAGCTCTAGTCGTAATCACCAAAATCTAAAAACTACTCAACTGTTCTTCAGTAGGTGAACTGATGAAGGCAACCACAATATATCTATAAAGTGGAATAATACTCAGCAATAAAAAGGAACAAACTATTGACACATGTAACAACTTACATGAATCTCAAAGGCATTATGCTGAGAGAAAGGACCCAATCTCAAAAGGTTACATACTGTTTTATTCCACTTATATGACATTCCTGAAAAGAAAAAAAAACAAACAAAACCATAGTGATAGAGAATAGATCACTAGTTATCAGAGGCTGAGGTAGGAGTGGCTTTGACTACAAAGAGTAGCACTGACCAAGGGAGGTTTCTGAAGTGGTGAAACTGGTCTGCCTCCTGATAGTGGTTGTGGCTATATGAATCTATTTACGAGTTAAAATTCATGGAACTGGCCAGGCGCAGTGACGCACACTTGTAACCCCAACACTTTAGGAGGCTGAGGTGAGTGGATCACTTGAGGTCAGGAGTTCGAGACCAGCCTGGCCAATATAGTGAAACCTCATCTCTACTAAAAATACAAAATTTAGCCAAGTGTGGTGGTGCACACCTGTAATGCCAGCTACTCAGGAGCCTGAGGCAGGAGAATCGCTTGAATCTGGGAGGTGGATGTTGCAGTGAGCCGAGATTGCACCACTGCACTCCAGCCTGAGTGACAAAGCAAGACTCTATCTCAATAAAATAAAATAAAATTGATAGAACTGTATACACACACAAAAAAATTCTATGAGCCTAAATTGCAAACTAATCCTTACAAACAAACCCATTTTGTTATCTGATTTTCCCCAAAAGCATAATCAAATCACAACTATTCAAAAATGAATTGTCTGTATTTTGTTAAGACTTTGCTTTCAAATTCCCAATGGCATTAACAGACATATTTGTTTACTGTAGCTCAGCAAGTGTTAGAAAGAACTTTTCAACCAAAAGAAATACAGCTCTCTCCTGTGGAATCGCATATGCGCTGCAAGTTTGTTGAGAGAATTAAATGCAATAATGAAGCTTCACACCTGGCATATGGTGAGCTCAATAAATGTTAGCTATGATATTATGATCAGTTACGTAAATCAGTTAAAAACAACGAAAGTTCTCCACTGTTTGGTGCACTGCATTATTCCAGAGAGGTACGAGGTCCATTCCCAACAAGTATGGAGAGGAGGACACAGGGACAGGCCAGGAAACAGAAAACTTTCCAGCTAGAACCAAGCCATGCCTTCACAGAAATGTCAGCTTCACTCAGCTATGTGTAACCACAGCTCCCAATGACCAATTACTCAGAAGGAAACATCAAAGACTGTAAGAAATACTTTGGTTTTTACTGGATACATTAAATAATTCAATCTTTTCCCTATGATTCAGGTCATCGGCAAGAACATCCAGTGCTGTACTAGGTAATAATGCAAGGATTTTTTCACGGACTAGCCAGATATGAAAGGGTGTTTATAGTGATAGGAAGATACCTAGATGGCTCTCCTCTTTGTAAATGTGTGTTCCATTTCCTCTTTTGGTGTCAGGATGTCAGCCATGACTTCTTGCTACTGTCGGATGGTGCTGGGGCCTCCTATGCTGCTCCAACCAAATAGAGCTTCTGTTTTCCTATGTGTGAATAAGTTTGACAACCAAACTTTGAAACAGTAAATACCATTTACAAAGTCCTCTATTTCTTCTAAGACACTTTCATGGAAAACATCTCATTTTATCTGCATAAAAATCACGAAGTGTAGGAGAGGTGTTAGTATTATAATGTTTATACAGGAAATGAGAGGTTTAATCACACAACTGGTAAAACGGCTGAGCTGGGACCTGAACTCAGAGTTCCTGATTTCTGGGGTTTTTTTGTTTGTTTGTTTGTTTTTGTTTTTGTTTTCAGACAGAGTCTCGCTTTGTCGCCAGGCTGGAGTAAAGTGGTGCGATCTCAGCTCACTGCAACCTCTGCCTCCTAGGTTCAAGCAATTCTCCTGCCTCAGTCTCCCGAGTAGCTGGGACTACATGCACACGCTACCACGCCCAGCTAATTTTTGTATTTTCAGGAGAGACGGGGTTTCACCATGTTGGCCAGAATGGTCTCGATCTCTTGACCTCATGATCCGCCTGCCTCGGTCTCCCAAAGTGCTGGGATTACAGGCGTGAGCCACCACGCCCAGCCCAGAGTTCCTGATTTCTAATTCCACACTATTACCAAATCTCCTATGTATCAAATACAGGCACATCTTATTTTATTGTGATTAGTTTTATTGATCTTTGCAAGGTTTTCTTTCTTTTTTTCAAATTTAAGGTTTGTGACAACTCTGCATTGAGCATGTCTATTGGCTCCAGTTTTCCAACAGCACGTGCTCACTTTGTGTGTCTGTGTCACATTTTGGTAATTCTTGCAATATTTCAAGCTTTTTCATTATTATTTTATCTGTTATATTGACATGAACCACATCCATGTAAGACAGCAAACTTAACCCATAAACATGTGTGTTCTGACTGCCCCCCTGACTGGCCATTCCCCATCTCTTTCTCCTTGGGCCTTCCTATTCCCTAACATAAGACAATATTGAAATTAGGCCAATTAATAACCCCACAGTGGCCCCAAAGTGTCCAAGTGAAAGAATCATACTTTCAAGGAAAGGAAGAAATGATGAAGCATATGCCAAATTAGCCATGTTAAGTTAGCCAAGTTAGCTAAATTGTGAATGCAAAGGAAAAGTTCTTGAAGAAAATTAAAAGTGCTACTCCATTAACACATGAATGATAAGAAAGTGAAACAGCCTCATTTCTGACATGAAGAAAGGTCTGGATAGAAGATCAAACCAGCCAAAGCCTAATCCAGAGCAAGGGCTCTCGTTAATTCTTTTTTTTTTTTTGAGACAAAGTCTCTTTCTGTAACTCAGGCTGGAGTGCAGTGGTGTGATCTCGGTTCACTGCAACCTCTGACTGTTGGGTTCAAGCGATTCTCCTGACTCTAGCTGGGATTACAGGTGTGTACCACCATACCCAGCTAATTTTACTAAAAATGTAGAGATGGGGTTTCGTCATGTTGGCCAGCCTGGTCTCCAACTC
The DNA here is from genome assembly GCF_007565055.1 of Rhinopithecus roxellana. NCBI lineage: Eukaryota > Metazoa > Chordata > Mammalia > Primates > Cercopithecidae > Rhinopithecus > Rhinopithecus roxellana. The sequence goes on along the minus strand of NC_044558.1, from coordinate 139,291,987 downwards.
TTGACCTCAGATGATCCACCTGCCTCAGCCTCCTGAGTAGCTGGGATTACAGGCGTGCACCACCACGCCCAGCTAATTTTACTAAAAATGTAGAGATAGGGTTTCGTCATGTTGGCCAGCCTGGCCTCAAACTCTTGACCTCAGATGATCTACCCGCCTCAGCCTCCCAAAGTGCTGGGATTACAGGCATGAGCCACCGCACCCGGATGCCTCTCTTCAATTCTATGAAGGCTGAGAGAGGTGAACATGCTGCAAAAGAAAAGTTTGATACTAGCAGAGGTTAGTTTATGAGGTTGAAGGAAAGAAGCCATCTCCATAACATAAAGCGCAAGGTGAAGTAGCAAGTGCTGATGTCATTAACTGACGCAGTAAGTGATCCAAGAGATCTAGCTAAGATCATTGATAAAGGTAAACTAAACTAAAAAATCGATTTTCAACACAGACAAAATAACCTTATAGAAGAAACCTTGTAGAAGAAGAATTTTTAAAAACACACAAATTTATTGATCACAGTTCTACAGGCTGAAGATCTAAGATTAAGGTGCTGGCAGGTTCAGTGTCTGGTGAGGGCTGCTCTCTGTGTCCAAGATGGCACTTTGTTGCTGTGCCTTCCAGAGAGGATGAATGCTGTGTCCTCATATGCTGGAAAGGACAAAAGGGCCAAAAGGCCTAGCCAGTTCCCTCCAGCCCTTATATAAAGTCGCTAATCTCATTCACTAAGTGCCTGACCTCCTAATATTATCACATTGATGATTAAGTTTCAGTGCATGAATTTGAAAGGGGCACATTCAGACCATAGCAGCTATCATATTAGAACTTCATATACTTTTCTAGAAACTTCATTAGCTTGAGGCAGGGTTCGGAAGAGGGAAACCTGTGCTCTTGGCAGCTATGGTGACATGGCAAAGAATGGCGCATCAGAGCCAGTGTTCCTGAGTTCAGATCATGGCCTGTCACTTGGTACCCACGTGCTCTGGACAAGTGATCTGACCTCTCTTTGATCCATGTGCCCCATCAGTAAAATAGGGGTAGAATATAAAAGGAATTGCCTCAGTAGAGTTGTTAGAAAAATTCAGCAGTTAAGGCATGTAAGGTATTCAGAACACTGTCTGGCACTCAATAAATGTTGTCATTTTCACTTTAAATTATAGGCTTAACCTCTACTAAGGTCAATAATTCATTTGATAACTCCAATCTTCTGCATTCCACCTGAAGGCACCTATCTTATGTGACATCTTTTTATCACATATATACCAATTCTGGTTAGGAATACTGCATAACTGCTTTGCATACTTTGTAAATATTGCAGTTAATTCTAACATATCTTTTTTTTTTTTTTTTTTTTTGAGACGGAGTCTTGCTCTGTCGCCCAGGCTGAAGCGCAGTGGCCGGATCTCAGCTCACTGCAAGCTCTGCCTCCCGGGTTCACGCCATTCTCCTGCCTCAGCCTCCTGAGTAGCTGGGACTACAGGCGCCCGCCACCTCGCCCGGCTTGTTTTTTGTATTTTTTAGTAGAGACGGGGTTTCACTGTGTTAGCCAGGATGGTCTCAATCTCCTGACCTCGTGATCCACCCGTCTCGGCCTCCCAAAGTGCTGGGATTACAGGCTTGAGCCACCACGCCCGGCCAATTCTAACATATCTTATATTTGAGACATTAACTGGTAATTGGGAGCATTAAGTTGTATTCAGTTTCATTAACCTATTTTATGGTTTCATTAATGTGGATTTTAGTTTAGTTTAGTACAAATAAGTATAAAAGTAAATATTACCCAAATTTTAGGCTATCTTCTAGTATATTATACCTACAGGTTGAAGATAGAAAAAATGAAATTCAAACTTATTTACTAAATATCTGTTTACACCCTACAGCAATCTGCTTTCTTTATGCTCTTACCAAAATAATGCTGTGTCAAGAGAACTCAGAGATTTCTCCACTCTGTCTATGATTGGCCCTGTAGGATTAACTCCTAATTAGGTTAAGTTTAACTATTAATTTGGTTCTCCAATTTGGGTGACCAGTTTTTCTTTATACTCCCTGGATTTTATAAAATTATTATTGTTGTTATTATTTTTGAAACAGAGTCTCGCTGTGTCGCCAGGCTGGAGTGCAGTGGCACGATCTCGGTTCAATGCAACCTCTGCCTCCTGGGTTCAAGCAATTCTCTGCCTCAGCCTCCTGAGTAGTTGGGGACAGGCACCCACCACCACGCCTGGCTAAATTTTTAGTAGAAACGGGGTTTCACCACCTTGGCCAGGCTGATCTTGAGCTCACGACCTCGTGATCTACCCGCCTCGGCCTCCCAAAGTGCTGGGATTACAGGCATGAGCCACCACGCCCGACCTATAAAATTATGTTAAGCAGTTTACCACTAAATTCATATATACAATAAGGCTAATAAAAATGTTTAAAAGTGAGAAATAGATTAAAAAAAAAAAAAAAAAACCCTAGGTTAGTGTTTTATACTTAAGCATAGCCCCAGAGCTTCTCAACAGTCAAGGCAGAAATAAAAATGTGTAATTCTACTGCCTGATTCATATCATGATAGAAAGAATTTTTGAGGTGATAAATTCAAAGAGATATTTATCTCATCTTTCCTTACCCTAAGAACATAGATCTACATAATGAGTTATACTGTTAATGATATTTTTGGAGGATGCAGAACATTATTAATGATAATTGCTTATGTTTATTACATATTCACTCTATATCAATATAATCTTAATATAATATTATTTTACAAACATCATGAATTTAATACTAACACTTTCAGCAGAGCTGACTAGAATACTGATTTTCTAATACCTAATTCAGTAATTTTTCCATTTTTCACCATACTATCCTGTAACTACTATTTATGGAAGAGAATTTGACATTGTAATCACACACAAACACATACACACACGGGTAAATCTTTCACACTGCACCCAACACATATGCATGCACACATGCCTTTGCCAGGACAACAATATTACTGACACAGGAAATGAGTCCTTTTAGTAAAGAAAAATGATCTCATTAATTAAGTTATTAAATACACAGCTTCTATCAAACTGATCATTTACTATATTTTGGGTTGGTTATCCTTGCACATTTCTCATGGTCCATTATGTCATAACTGTTCTAAGTTACATGATCTCTCTTCCAATAGCTGTACATCAGTTAATGCATATAGTACAAAAAATAAAACTGAGCTTACAAGGAAATCAGATCTGAGATTTCAACTTAATACCAACCATTAAAAGTCTGTATCAATACACCAAAAAATACAATTTATTCCTAGTCTCCTTTTATGTTAGCTCTAAATGTTAATAATAATTGTCTTAGGTACAGCGAAATAAAATGTATCTGCTGGATTAAAAACAAAAACAAAAACTCAGGGTTATAGTAATATTACCAGCTCTCACCCCATCAGAAAGAACATTAACAAATACATTGTTGGCACACACGAAACACAAGACCTTTTATTTTCTTTTAGTTACCTGACAAATCTGAAGAAACACATTCATAGGCTAAAGTGCCTCAAGCTGTTTTAGATCAAAAATACCTAAATGTGGATATAACAAGTTATTCTCTTACTGCAAATCTGCTATGAAAATGTATAAAAATTGAAGGGTCACAACCAATTGATTTCTTCAGGAGATCATGGTGCTTATAGCAATGTCCCAATTGTGAGCCTTCCTCAACTTTGACAGGCCAAAAAATCTAAATTAGTGGTTCTTAAAATGTAGTTTCCAGAGCAGCAGCCCCCACATCACCTGGGAACTTGTTAGAGTTGCAAATTATTGGGTCCTACCTCGATCTACTGAATCAGAATCTCTGGGAGGGGGCCCCATGTTCATAGGCTGATGAGTTCTCCAGGTGATTCAGATGTTCCTTCAAGTTTGAGAACTGATCTGAATGAAAGGCTCCTCAATTTGTTTTTCTTTTGCTGCCTCCGTTCATTCCTAACTTGTAACTTCATGCTTAATTAACTTCTGCCACTCATCATAAATCTACTCATTGGAACTGCCCTCAAGCGCGGCTGTGTAAGTGAGGATGCTCCATCAATCATCACCACCTTGACTCACCCAGAAAAGCATCTGTGGATTCCCTGCCCCATCCTCAACCTTGGCTGTTCTTGGCTCAGCTGCAGCTGCTACACAATGGGGATTGCAGCTTTCAGAGGATCCATCCAATTGGCCATCAAGACTGCTCTACTCATTGTTCACATCCTTCTCCATAAACCATGCATGTGCACATGGTCCTCATGTTGCCTATGCCACGCCCTCTCTGCCAACTTGCACGTGACCCTGCTGCTCATGGCTGCTGAGATTGCTCCCTGCAAATGTTTGGTGACTTGCTTAATCCAGAATGCTGGGCTTTGGCTCCACATGACCCTCTGTCCACTTCTGCAGTGGATGCTGGATTGTGCCACTGCACTCCAGATTGGGCAACAGAGTGACACCGTGTCTCAGAAAGAAGGAACCAAAGAGTAGCTGGGGTTTTAATAGTTGTTCACGTCGGAGGGAAATGAGGAGGCCCTGGTATCCTGAAAACTGTCTCATGTTCTTCTCAGTACTCAACACTAACTTCCACTTGACTGGATGCTTTCTCTGTCTTCACAAGTCATATTGCTATATTTGGGCATATCCAAAGATAATGAGATAAGTAAACCAGAAACCTTGCTGTCAGTGTTCATTAGTTCATTGTAATATGAACATGTGTAAATGTAAATTATCTAGAAAATTCCAATAAATTCCGGACAACTTATATCTTATAAAAGTGAAACCCTATTTGCAATATGTCACTTATTTCAAATGTGGATTACTTCTCTTATAGTTTACAATATTGAAGAATATTTTCATCCTACATATTTCTATCACTAAAATGCTCAACTAGTGAGCCCATTTGGTTGTGGACCTGTCAATCACCACTGCATTGGTGTAGGAGTTAGAGGACATCTGTGTCTCTTCTACAGCTTTCATATCAAAATACGGAGTGAATGATTGAATATAGTTTCCAAAAATGCTCTTACAGGGGTTTGATAGATGAAGCTACTTTTGGCTATCTCTGTTTCCAACATCATCCACTAAAGGATGACTCTGCCAGTCTGAAAATGATATGGCAGGTGATGCTGCCTTGGAAAAGCTAACAAGGAATAGTGAGTTCCGTGGATGCTCAACACTCACAGACCAAGAGAGACTCCCTGACCTAATTCATTCCAGCCGTAATTTGCTGCCTTCTCTATAACCAGAAAAATAGTTTGGGGATCTGCATCACCAGACTCGAAGACTTCTCAGGACACTCGCCTAGGCTGTCATTCCCTGTGAGCAGTGTCCTGAGCCAACACCACTGTCAGTCGGTATTGGGGCTGATACAGAGCATTACAGCCAACCGTTCTTCTCCACATTGTATTAAACCAGGTAATGCAGGGAGGAAGTGCTAAGGTCACTGTCTTTTTAAAACACCTTTGCAGAAATAGTAAAGCCATTTCCCAAGTCCACAATACATACAAAACTTAATTCTCAAGAAACAATAAAAGAGAGAAAAGCTCATCTCAGAACAAGCTAGTTATCATTTCACTAAAAAATACGGAAAAGTTGCTAGCTCAGTATTAGTTGTTTTGTGCTTAATACAGCTCCTCTGATTAAATCAAAAGTGTTATTCCTCTCTGCTATGGAGAGAACTTTCTTATTTCTCCCTCTCACAAATGTCTCATAGGGAGTTTGTTTGTTTACCTCCTTCAGATCCTGCACAACGGCGGTGAGCCTCTCATTTTCTGCCTGTACATTAGTGACCACAGCCCGGCTCTGTTTCAGCTCATTCTGCATCTCCAAGATCTTCCCCAGATAATAAGCCTCCTTTGATGCTGACTCCTGCAGAAGTGTTTCCTCCCGAGTCTCTCCATCTTCAGCAACCTTCCGGTGGATGGAGAAGGACTGCCCAAATGCCTGCAGAGTATGTGGGAAGAAACAGAGTGCACAATGAAATGCATCCTAGCCCTCTTTTCAGACTTGGGAAAATGTTTTATTCTGCTTATATGTGTAAGAAAAGCTACTGTGCAAGACCCCCGAAATATAACAGTCTAGCAGCTCTCATTGATGCTTGAAATAATTCAATTCACTTAACAAGGAAAAAGAAAATTTTAAAATACCTTGCGAAAAAAGATGTAATGCATTACAGAAAACTTGAAAAACGTTGCTTGCTTTATGTTCTCATTTTTCTCAACAACTCTTATCAAGAAATAGTTCAGTGCTAATAAGCCCATCAAAATTCATGTCATCTTCATTTTTTAAAAAATTCCACAAATATTTTACAAAAAAGAAAACAATCATTTAGTGTGCTTTCTAATATATTGGCAGTAAGGACAGTCCAATTATAAACAGTATCCTTAAGACTTAAAATTACCAAACAGCATTTAAATTGCCCAGTACCACAAAAAAAGACACTGAATATCATCTCTGTATAAGAAAACATATATGTCTGTTTATTTGTGCAAAAAGAAATACAGGAGAAAAAAAGTAGAAACTAAACTGGTTACTTATGGGGTGGGTGGGAATGGGGTGGGAAGAACGGGAGAGTGAGATGTGACAGAAGGGATAAGGTGGGATGACACTTTTCTGAAATGCCTTTTCACATAGTTCTTCTTTCTTTTTGAGATGGAGTCTAGCTTGTCACCCAGGATAGAGTGCAGTGGTGTGATCTCGGCTCACTGCAACCTCCGCCTCCTGGGTTCAAGCAATTCTCCTACTTCAGCCTCCCATGTAGCTGGGATTACAGGCGCCCACCACCACGCCCAGCTAGTTTTTGTCCTTTTAGTAGAGAAGGGGTTTCACCATGTTGGCCAGGCTGGTCTCAAATTCCTGACCTCAAGTGATCCAACCGCCTCAGTCTCCCAAAGTGCTGGGATTACAGGCTTGAGCCACCGTGCCCAGCCCCTTTTCACAGAGTTCAGACTCTAAGAACTATAGTCATGTTTCACATCTCCCAAATAAATAATAATTAAAACCAACCTGTCGGTATTGAGGGAACCCAAAATGGAACACAAACAGTAACAAAAGAACGTAGCTGTATTACAAATGAAACCAACAGCCACCATGAAAGAGGTAAGAAAGAAAATATCTAACCTAATTTTGGAAATCAGTACTTTTATTATATACCTTAAGACTAGACAAAAAGGACTGTATCCAAACACTATATAGTCTTTCTGGTAAACTTGTTTCATAGGGATTATGGAAATCACAGTTCTGAAACTTCTTTACATATATACTAGGATTGAGCAAATAAGTAAATATATTGTAGATAATGAATGCCAGGTTTCTAATTGTTGGAGAAAAAGCCACGAGTAAGGAAAAAGAGATATCTAAAAGGAAACTAGTGGTATTGAGTTGTAAGTGGAAGTATCAATAAGTGGATAAACTTTTTGTTTTTAATAGGTAGATAAATATTCATAGGTATACAGATATGGAGAGAGAGGGAGAGAGAAACATGTTCGTGTATGTGTATATACAGACACATTATTTTCTAGCACTGTAAGGAGAGAGCCTAGAAGCAATGATATACCAGTAGCAATGAGCATATCCAGCACCCAGATTTTGTTTCTAAATACCAATCTCCAGTAAAAAGAACTAGGGTCTTTGGAGAAGTTACTGATTCTAGGACTGGAGCAAAATAAGCCTGACACATTTTGTGATGCCAGAGTTAAAAAATGCATTTAAAAGGTGACGGGGATGTATCAAAAGGAGACAGGAGCCTGTCTGAAGGGGCTTCCAATGGCCAAATCTGAGATATTTTGAGAAAAAAATTATAGTAATTAATTATATCTCCACATTAACATAATAAATGAATAAATGGCAGAAGAAAGAACAGCTCTTCCTTACAGTAGAATTCTAATAATATAGAAGGAATGATGGAAATAAAATGTATCAGCATTTAGCAAACATTAATAATTGTTACAGGTAAGAATCATCAATAGAATCTAAAATTAATGGGCAAAAGTATGATGAGTAACAGGATGTTTGCAGAGTCTTAAAGCGTCTCCCCTCAAAGTACTTATTAATTCTAATGGGAAAAATAGTAACTTTGCAGTGGAGAAACCTGGTAGACACCACCTTATCTAAGTGACCAAAACTTAGATCAACAGCAATGAGACATACTGACATCATATGCCCTCTGATGTAATACTCTGGGGGCCGGGTGCAGTGGCTCGCATCTGTAATCCCGCTCTTTGGGAGACAGAGGTGGGAGACAGATCATCTGAGGTCAGGAGTTCGAGACCAGCCTGGCCAACATGGCAAAACCCTGTCTCTACTAAAAATACAAAAATTATCCAGGTGTGGTGGTGTGTGCCTGTGGTCCCAGCTACACAGGAGGCTGAGGCAGGAGAATCACTTGAACCCGGGAGATGGAGGTTGCAGTGAGCCGAGACTGTGCCACTGCACTCTAGCAGGGCAACAAAGGGAGACTCCTTCTCAAAAAAAAACAAAAAACAAAAAACCACTGGGAAGGGCACAACATCACTTCAATGGTAATTCTTATCCTAAGAAAACATCAGACAAGCCCAAAATGGGGACGTTGTACAAAATCACTGGTCAGGACTCTTCAAAAGCAGTAAGTTGCAAAAATTATAGAAAGACTCCTCCAGACTAGATGAGACTAATAAGGCGTCACAATTAAGTGTTGTATGGGATTCTGGATTGGATCCTGGGCTTTAAAAAGGACACTAGTAGGACAATTGGCAAACTGAAATAAGTTATTTAGGTTAGTTAGTGATGCTATTGTACCAACATCAATTTCTGTTTCCTCCACTGTACTATGGTTATGTAAGATGGTAACATTTGGGGAAGTTGCATCAAGGGTACATGAAAATCAGTGTAGTATTTTGGGGCAACTTTTTTCTAAGTCTAAAGTTATTTCAAACAAAAAGTTAAAAAATAAATAAACATAGTCTCTGCCTTAAAAGAGTTGATAGATTTGGTCAAATACTGGCACACAGAGTCATGAAAGAAGAGGACACGAACACCAAGAAGATACTATATTCAATGAGAAGTACTGTGGCTTTCTGTCATAACTTGTGATTTTATTACATTTTGAAATTTAAAATGTCATAGCAGGCTGGACCCAGTGGCTCATGCCTGTAATTCTAGCACTTTGGGAGGCCGAGGCGGCAGATCACTTGAAGTCAGGTGTTCGAGACCAGCCTGGTCAACATGGCAAAACTCCGTCTCTGTTAAAACACAAAAATTAGCTGGGCGTGTTTGTGCATGCCTGTAATCCCAGCTACTTGGGTGGCTGAGGCAGGAGAATCACTTGAACCTGGGAAATGGAGGTTGCAGTGAGCCGAGATCATGCCACTGCACTCCAGCCTGGGCAACATAGCGAGACTCTGTCTCAAAAATAAAATAAAATAAAATGTCGCAGCATATTGCTTTTGGACTATGCTATCATCTATGAAAAGATTAGGCTGGAATGAACCTGTGAAACTTAGTTTCACATTTGTTATAAACCTTAAGGCGGAAAAGATATGTGTTAATCAATGTAAGAAACAACTTATAAAAACAATCTGGTACTCCTCCCTAAATTACACTCACAGAAACAGAAATTTAAAAAAACAAAAACAAAAATAAGAAACACTTAAAACCCATGTCTGAGTTAAACTACCTTAGAATCTTGACATGGATCAAAATCAAAAGATAGTCCCTAAGCATCAATGAGACAGAAATATTCCAGTATCGATGTCCATCTGTACATACAGAGTAAAATATTGCTGGTGCCTGGCTTGTTCAGTCTCTCAACAGAAATTCTTATTTGAGTAGTCAGATTTCCAGATGTGGTGATAAGCACAGGTACTCATGAATAGATGAGAAATTATCTTTGCAGATGGTGTTGACTTTGCTCTTACATCAGTAATGATCAGATTCTAAGGTCAATTCTGAATTCAGTACCCATTAAAAGGCCTCTGGAGGGGAAGCGTCTGATAGCCTCTCTGCCTCTCCCCACTGTGGCCTGCTGAGTCTTCAACAGATCATCACCCTGCAAAGGATTCCTCACTATATAGTCAAGTATTAGCACAATTTAAAATTAGCACAAACTGTGTGTCAAGAACCCCAGCTGGCTTTTTTTTTTTTTTTTTTTTTTTTCCCACAACTGTTTCCCCATTTCTACATACAGGAAACTGGAAATGTCTGTCACAGGGCCATTTTCTTCACTCTGCCAGAGTAAAAGCAGTAATTTGGCCAGTCTGTGGCTCTCGTATTTTTCGCAGCACACAGGCAATGCTCTCTTGCCAGCTAAAACAACCCCTAAAGTCTTAAGAGCAAGTGACTTTATTATTCCACCCATGATTTAAAGTTTTCAAAAAGTATACTCTGGATCTAGCCCCAAAGGAGATAAACATTTCAGATACAGAGCCAGAATAGATTTTCAAAAAAGAATCAAGAATTGAAATTGCAAACATCCAAACGTTGATAAATCCTCCATTCATATTTATTCCAGTTCAGAAACCTTAACTGAACATATGGGTTTCCAAAATTAGCCATGATATTTATGAAGAACTTAGCCCTTCACTGGACCTGATTTGAAAAACAATGAAAGTATATGCGGTTATCCAAGGACACTAACCATGTTTTTTACTTCAAATAGCAAAATAACACCAATCCTGCACAAGCTAGAGGTGCCTCATGATCCGCATTTGCAAATCCACTGAGAACTAAGAACACTATTCAGAAAATGGCTGCTTTTAAGAAAGGGAGGGGGAAGGAGAAAACACTCCTATTTTAATTTAATTCCTAACTGTCACCAACTAGAATTGGGCATGACACCCAACTGACATCTATCATCTGGCTACTTGTTAAAGTTGATTTACCAGACTTGTCTGGCTCCACCAGGTACCTCCCTCCTCCATCGCCTCCTGAGTATCTCCTGACAAAGCTAGGCCTGATAGAAGGGAAACAATGTTTTTCAAGGTTACTGAAGCTGCATTTTTGGCTGAAATCATAAACTAGCTTCAATCTGTATTTATAGGAGCTATAGGGTAGTCGTGCTTCTAGTTATATTTTGTTCAGATCGCAAATTCCTTTTAGGTACTGCAATCATTTCATGGGTAATTTTTGTTTAAAATAAGTTGAAGTAAACTGACATTTTTCTATATACGTTTAGAATGTATTATGATTTCTTGTCATGTCTGTAGCTATAATTGCACAACATCACTTTTAGTATATTCCATTGCATGGAGCAAATTTGCTTTAAATTAGATGTGACTGTAAGTCCAGTTAGCTATATAATAAGTACTTTGTTTTCTCCTTCTACTTATATGACTTCTTAATGCAAAGAAAATTGATATTTTATGTGTTCATATTCAGGATGATATGTTAACTAATAAACAGAAATTTCATACCCATTATTCTTTATAATATGAAAGATAAAAGAAATAAAAGTTTGACTAATATATTTAATATCACTTTATCTTTAAAATGTTCTCTTTGGTCACAGAATTTTCATTCTTTCATCTTAAGAACTGTGGCAGAACGTGTACTAGGTCACCCAATGACATTAGACAAAATACTTTTGATTTGAAACTGCAAAATAATACTAAAATTCATTCGTTCATTTGTTATTCGTTCACTCGGCAAGTATTTACAAAGCACTGTACTATGACAGGCACTGCTTTAGGCACTGGAGGATTCAGCTATGTTCTGGGAAAACAAAAAACAAAAAACTCTGTGGTCCAGAGCATGTATTCTAGTGGAACATAAACAAATCATTAGGTGCATGGCATGGCATAGTGTTGAAAAAGTTCTAAGAAGAAAATGGAAGGCAAGATAAGAACATAGGCTAGCAGTACCCAATGGAACTTTCTGTGATGATGTATCTGTGTTGTCCAATATGGTAACTATTAGCCACACGCGGCTACTGAGCTTTTGAAATGTGGCTGTATGACCAAAGTACTGAATTTTTTATTTTATGTCATTTAATTAATTTTAGTTGTCATATATGGCTAGTGACTACTATGTTGGACAGGAATAGAGGGCAACCCAGGTGTGTTCAGTGGGAACCTCATATAGAAAGGGCAGTCAGGGAAGAGGTGACCTTTGGGCAGAGACTGGAACAAAGTGAGGGAGTGACCTAGAACCTGGCCTTTCCCCCAGGGCTTACAGCACTGCTGTGGTGCCTCTTTAGAGACAATCACTGGCCATTCTTTATAGTCTCTTCTGAAGTATTTTAAGATCTGAGTGCTCCAGAGGATATTCAGACATAATCTAACTTGTAGGAAGAAAAAGGTTGCCTAGTGGCCTGACATGCTACCTTATCCTCCCCAATGAACTAGTTTACTTTATTTGAACACAACAAAAATTATCTGACCAATTACCTTTCTGTTGCCTCAGCAGAGAGGAAATTCAGCATTAAACGCTCAACAGCAATAACGAAAATACCTTAAGGTTTTGGTATAATTATCTCTGTTTTCTCTACATTGTTCTGCATTTTTATTGTGCTTATCCCATTGTATTGGTTTCTTCTACTTCAAACATTTTTGGAGTAGAAAGCATATGAGTTATAATCACATCAAATGGTTAAAATGATGCTTAATTACTATTTGTTTTAAACGAATTCTTAATAAAAATCCTTCTTAAGGCATGGAATTTGAGAGTTTAAGAGGTATGAAAGCTCTTCTAATGATTCATCCTTATTCCATGAAAAACACTGAGCCCAGACTGGGCGCGATGGCTCACGTCTGTAATCCCAGCAGTTTGGTAGGCCGAGGCGGGTGGATCACCTAAGATCCACCTGGCCAACATAGTGAAACCCCATCTCTATTAAAAATACAAAAATTAGCCAGGTGTGATGGCAGGTGCTTGTAATCCCAGCTACTCTGAAGGCGGAGGCAGGAGAATCGTTTGAACCCAGGAGGCAGAGGTTGCAGTGAGCCGAGATTGTGCCACTGCACTGCAGCCTGGGCAACAAAGTGAGATTCTGTCTCAAAAAAGAAAAGAAAAAAAAAAGAAAGAAAACACTGAGCCCAAAGGATCTGATGAAGCACAAAAAATAGGAAGAACCCAGCTAAACATATTAGAACTGCCTGAGAAGTGTCTCTCAAACTACTGCTGCATATTCCAGCAGCAAAGAGTCTTAGAGAGTAGATTCAATTAGAAAAGAGGAGCTCACAGGAGGCCAGGCAACCCAGAAGTGCCCAGCCAGGAGAAACCAGTTTCCATGTTGCATATGGCTCAAAAGTTAAGAGGAGACATTAGGTCTCCCTGACAGACGCAAGCCTGATCCTTGAAAGGGCAGATGTACTCATAAAAGGCCAAAAGAAGTGAAGAGTGTGGGCTCCTGAGCTGGACCAACTCTGCCACTTACTGTGTGACATTGGGCAAATTACATAACATTCTGTGACTCCATTTTGTCATCTGTAAAATGGGGATAATAATAGCTTCTTTCTCATACTGCCATGAGGCTTAAAAGTCTATGTATCACTTGGAACAGACCTTGGTACAAATATAGTAAGTACTCAATGACTGTTGGCTATTATTAGCAGAAAGACGACATGCTTTGGAATCAAATCCATTGGGGTTTAATGCAAATGCATTTGGGTTTAAATCTGCCTCCTCTGAAATCTTTGGCAAGGTTTTTAAGTTCTATGTTTCAGTTATCTCATGTGTAAAATGAGAACAATAACATCTACCTTAAAGGTAAGAAGAGCCTAGTCCTAAAAGGCAAGGATATCAGATAAGAGATATAAAATTCGTACCAGAATGCCTCGGACACAGTAAATGCTTATTAAATATCAATCCCAATCCTCTTCTCTTCCGACCTTGGAAAGTCTCAGATTGAACACTGGCGAGTTGTTGCTCCCTCTGGTTAAAGGTTTTCCTCGGACTTATCCAAGACTCAGGTGGCCGTTCACCTCATTATGAGAGCAGCTCCCTACTTATTTGTGAAAGACTCAACCTCCTGCTGGGAAAGGAGTCCTGATGTATCTTCTTTCTCATTAAGTCATTTAAAATGTACAAAGAAAAACACAGAGAAATTTCTCGAGGCATAGGCTCTTACGGTTTATATTAGCAAAGGACGCAGTTTTTTTTTTTTCTCTTAACGAGAATTTTTAATTCTTTCTTAACTTCCTCAGTGTTTTCTAGCTTTTAACCTAACTCCCACCCAATTATAAATTCCATCCATTTGGGAAACACAGAATATCTAATTACCAATTTTTGATTCTCATTTTGTATTCTGAAAACCATTTTTCAATAATCATAAAAACAAAAGACATGCATTTTAAAAGAGATTATTTTTTTAAATCGATCACATATTCTTAACTGATTTAATCATCACATTACATGCCTACCGAGTATCATTCAAGTAAATAGCATATCATATTTTCTATACTTCTTAACTAAATATTCTATGATAACCTGGTGTAATACCCCAGGTTTTTCTAAGATAATACCCAATAGCCTATTATTTAGATATATCTTTATTTAAAGCCTGGATTTTTTTCTAACCCTGATGGTTCATAATTTGTACCTCTATTTGCTTAATAAACTCCCTTTCAACTGTTCAGAGTGTTTTTTTTTTTTTTTTGTATTTTGTGGTTATATATTGAATATGCACAAAAAATTTATGACAAAATATAAGCACAAAACGTAACATTAAAATAAATTCCTGTAGTTTAAGAAAGGGACCAAGACCCATTAGCCTCAAAGGCCTCTGTCTGTCCTTCCTCGGTCCTCTCTCTCTCGTTGTACCCTTGGTCACTCCCCAAGGAAACACTATCCTGCATTTTGTACTACCATTTTCTTTATAGTTTACCATATATGTATATTTCTATAAATAAAATGCTGTTTAATATTGTGATAAAATACTGTTTGTAAAATTCATATGATGAAATCCTTCCATATGCACTCTTTTGCAATTTGCTTTTGGAACTCAACTTTAAATTCCGTTTATTCATTCTGATTAATGTAGTTGCAGTTACATTAATGTAGCAGATAAACTGCAGCTACGTTAATGTAGTTTTCATTGTTATAGTCTACTGGATATATACCTCATATTAATAATCCATTCTCCTGACAATGGATGATTGGATTGTTTCCAGTATTTTGCTATTATAAACAATGTAGCTATGAACACTCTTGGGCATTTCACTTAGGCTAGTACTTTTCAGAATACATTTGCTGAAGGAAGAGTTTTCTTACTTTTTTTTTTTTTCAGATGTTGTCTTGCTCTGTCTCCCAAGCTGGAGTGCAGTGGTGTGATCTCTGCTCACTGCAACCTCCACCTCCCAGGTTCAAGTGATTCTCCTACCTCAGCCTCCTGAGTAGCTGGGATTACAGGCATGTGCCACCACGCCCAGCTGATTTTTGTATTTTTAGTAGAGATGGAGTTACACCTTGTTAGCCAGGCTGGTCTTGAACTCCTGACCTCAGGTGATCAGCCCGCCTTGGCCTCCCAAAGTGCTGGGATTACAGGCATGAGCTGCTGCTCCCAGCCTGGGAGAGTTTTATTTCTAATCATTGTGGGCTAATGCTTTTTATTTGTGAAATACAATCAAAATAAATTACTATATGCATATTCCTACCATGCGATCCAACCATTCCACTCTTAGGTATTTATTTATTCAAGAAAGCATGTGATCACATAAAGATTTATACACAAATTTCATAACAGCCGAAATGCAAACATTTGAAATATCCATCAATTGGTGAATAAAAAACCAAGTTGTGCCATATCCATACAATGGAATACTAATCGGCAGTAAAAAGGAGTAAACTATTGATATATCCAACAACGTGGCTGAATTGCAAAATATTATGCTAAGTAAAATAAGCCAGACAAAAGCAAGAGTACATTCAGTAAAATTCCATTTACATGAAATTCTAGAGAATGCAAACGAATCTATAGTGACAATAGGCAGATCAGTGGTTGCACTGGGGAGGGGACAGGAGTGGAGGATTATGAAGGGATATGGAGGGGCAAATGGTAGAGATTACAAAAGGACCAGAAAATATTTTAGAGAGTGATGGATATGTTCATTATCTTGGTTGTGTTGATGATTTCACAAGTATATACATATGTCAAAATTGACATACAATAAATTGCACATATTTAAAGAGTGCAATTTGATCAATTATACATCAACAAAGCTGTAAAATCATAAATATTAGAAAAATATGAGAAAAAAGCACAAAATACAAGCCTCAATATTTCCATCATAAAATTTGACGTAAAATTATATTTCAATAAATTTAATCAGAAGACAAGTGATTACAAAAACTGTACCATTATTCACTGAAACTATGATTCATATAAACTACTTATCTTGCTGCAGGTCTGTAGGAAATAATTTGCAAACCAGCACTGGCCCCCAGGTACCATTTGAGTAGCATTATCCTAAGCCACATGTGCAAGAGTTTCTCAAGCAGTGGTTCTCAACCTTAGGAACCCATTAGAATCACCTGGGGAGCTTTTTAAAAACAAAGACATAGAGATTCCATCTCCAAATATTCTGAGTTAACTAATTTGGCAAAGAGATTCCCAAATATTCTTGGTTCAAGGGACACTACTAGGTGGCTCAATTTTTTCAGGGTTCTAGGCACCCCTAGAACAAATTCCTAACAATTCCATTTAAGTAGTTAGGTCCAAAAACCTCAACAAGTCTTTTTGTCCTAACAATGCAGTAGCTGTTTGAAAAATCTGTACGAAAATACCAAAGAAAAAAGTTTTATTTCATTCTTAAATAACCTCAATTACTTATTAATGGAATATGTGCACTCGTTGGGCACTACACAACTTCTTAAACTTTGGAATCATATTGGACTCTACCACCCTTATTTCCTCTTCCATATTGATTTTCATGATACCTGCTTTTTGTTACAGCAACCACTGAAAACCCAGCTTTGCATAATAGAAAGGGATGCTGCGTGGGGTAACATTGAGACTGAACTATCTTGAGCTAGTAATTCACATTGTGTTCAACAGATGCCAAGTAACACCATGTTCCCCTTGAACATTTAAGATATCCCAGGGTCTTCTGTGAGTTTGCTGTGGTTCCCCAGGGCATCTTGGCATACCATTTGGGAATCACAGGTCTGGGGTAAGGGCCAGGTGTAAGTATTCCTGACATGCTCATTTTGGGAGGCTAATATATTATGCCAGGCTTGAGAAGCACTGCTCTGGAGTGTGGGCAGTGTTGTAGATTACACACAGCTTCAACTCTTCCTGACAAGGCTGAAGAGTTCTCCAAAGTGGCTGTACTAATTCAACTACCAGCAGCGGTGTCTAAGGGTTCCTGTTTGTGACTCTACATCCTTATGGTTGTTTTTTAAGACTTAAACATTTTGGCCGCCCTGGAGAGTGTGAAACAGTATCACCTGGTGCTTCTCATTTGCATTTCCCTGACTACTAATAAAGTTACGTAGTTTCACATTTTTATTGACCAGTCACATTTTCACTTTTTGTTTTTTTTTAAGACAGGGTCTCCTCTGTTGCCCAGGCTAGAGTGCAGTGGCATGATCACAGCTCATTGCAACCTCCACCTCCCAGGCTCAGGCAATCCTCCCACCTCAGCCTCCCAAGTAGCTGGGAACACAGATGCCTACCACTACACACAGCCAATTTTTGTACTTTTTGTAGAGATAGGGTTTCACCATGTTGCCCAGGCTGGCCTCAAACTCCTGGGCTCAAGCAATCCACCTGTCTAGGCCTCCCAAAGTGTTGGGATTACAGATGTGAGCCACCACACCCAACCTCACATTTCCACTTCTGTGTAGTTTCTATTCAAGGCTTTTGTTCATTTTTCTCCAGAGTACCTTTTTCCTTTATTAATTTGTCAGTTACATGTATGGCAAGTATCTCCCTCGAGTATTTATGGGTTGCTTCTTAACTCATTTTACAGTGCTTTTGATGAAGAGAAGTTCCACGTTCTAAAAGACAGGTTTCTGTTTCCTAATGATTTGTTAGTTACATGTTATTGTGCCAGACCCCTATTGACTTTGATAGGGATAGCACCAGGTTCGAGAGGCCGAAGAAGAGACCCAGAGCCAGCAAATGAGATCTAGGGCTTCTCGAGGGGACTTACATATGCAGCGGTCCAGTGGTGGCATGCTGGATGGGAGAACCACTACTGTTTCTAAAAAGTAAGCAGTTTATATAGCATTTTTACTTAGCTCCCCTCCTGCAACCTTCACCTGGCAACCCTCCATTTTTGGATTCAAAATGGGCCTGGGGTTCAGATGTTCCTCATAGATAAGGAATCAATCTCTGGGTTGGCCACTCCCGGGTTCCTCAGCTCGGAACTTCAAACACACATTCGTCTTAGACCATAGGGTCATTCTCAGAGTATGCTTCAGTTGTTGCTGTCAGGTGTGACTGCCATATATGTGTACGGCACATATTTCTCCCAGTGTGTGGTTTTTCTCTCCTACTCTTTTAGCAATGTCTTTTGATGAAGTAATTTCCTTGATTTTAAGATGGTTCAATGACCAAACCTTTGCCTTATAGCTAACACTATTTGTAAATCCTTCCCTCCTCCAAGGTCATAAAGCTATTCTCCTGTACTATTTCCAAAAGTTTCAAAGTTTTGCCTTTTATAATTTAAGTCCCTTAATCTCCCTGAAATTGATTTTTGTGTATGAAGTACAGATCCATTTCAATTATTTTCTGAATGAATAATCAATTTCCCGTGCACCATTTAATGTATTACCCCTCCTATCCCACTGATGTCGAGTGCCAACTTAGCCATAAATCACACTGACATGAGTGTTTCTGTTTCTAGGCTATCCTATAATGTCCCACTAATGGTCCTAAGATATCTAAGTAGGAGCCAGTTCCCCTGAGACAAAAGGGGTATCTGACATCATCTAAACCGTATTCATTAAGTTATTCTAACTTTGGGCCGGGTGCAGTGGCTCGTGCCTGTAATCCCAGCATTTGGGGAGGCTGAGGTGGGCAGATCTCTTGAGCCCAGGAGTTCAAGACCAGCATGGGCAACATGGCGAGACCCCATCTCTATAAAAAATAGAAAAATTAGCCAGGCATGGTGGTGCACACCTGTTGTTCCAGCTACTTGGGAGGCTGAGATGGGAGGACTGCTTGAGCCTGGAAGGTCGAGGCTGCAGTGAGCCAAGATCACACCACTATACTCCAGTCTGGGCAACAGGGTAAGACCCTGCCTCCAAAAAAATAAATAAATAAACAATAAACTTTGAAATATCTGCATCATAACTGGACATCATTACTAAGGTATCCTAATGGCAATCTATAAATGAAAACAATGTTACTTTGTATAAAAGAAGCAAATACATATCAATGCTGAAGTTTAGTCAGGAATATATAAAACCTAGAATTTTTTCCTTTAAGTAATATATATAATTGTTAAAGAAAATACAGGTAATACCAAAAAGCAGAAAAAAAATTACCCCTTGGATTACCTTTTCTCACCTACCCCTATAATTTGGGCAAGTTCAGGATCTCCAGATTTTTTCCCACAATTGCCTACTGGGCCCCCTGAAGTCCTGAACACTTGTTCTTACTCACCAGGTTTTGGGTCTCAAACTAGGACCTGATCTTCTTTCCTGGTGAACCTGGCTCAACCAAACAGACGCCATCTGCCCAGGCTGGCAGCTGCCCATGCTTCCTCTGCCTAAGCCCTCCCGAGGTTCCTAGTTTTTCTTTTTGTTGGCACAGTGATAAATGTCAGGAAATCTTGGGTTAAAAAATGGTGGGCAACCACTGTCCCATAAGTATTATATATGATCAGTGTTATTTCTGGTGGTTCACATCAGCTTCTTCTGGCTGAGTTAAAAGCTAGTCTCTTATTACTAAAGCCGCCAACCAAATACAGAGACTTTAAGAATCAGCATAAGGAAAGTATATGTGCTCAGCAAGCAATCTAAGAGGAGATTGCTTGCTTAGCAGAATACGTCTGTTCAGAAGCAAAACAAATGCACACATTTTCTGAGTATTATAACCAGAAATAAATTCTCCAGATTTTCCATAGATTCTGGTTTTTTTTTTTTTTTTAACAAATACGAATAAAATATAGGTAAACTATTTTTTCTGGGTCTTGGCCAATGAGTATCTTTATCATTAAAATGTAAATAAAAGGAAGAAAACTTAAATCATCATAAGTTATATTCTGGGTCCTCAAGTTTGAAAGTAATACATTTCACATTCCATTTCCCAATTAAAAATGAAACCTATCTCCAGGAAGAAACAATAATTTTCCCCCTAATTTTCCCTGCTCCCACTTTCTTTTTTCTTTCCACCATCCTCCTTCCCTCCAATATTTATTGAGTGCCTATGCATTTAGGTGCCAAATCGCTGGAATACTAAGGCTTCATTACATTGTATGAAGAAGTCCAGTGGTTTCATTTAAATGCAAGTTTTGTATAAAAGCACATCTATCCTTTTAAAGGACAACTTGTTAAGACATTCATTTGATTCAGCTCAAGAAAATTAACTGAAATGAGCTGAGGCATTGTGACCCTACTACAATCCTCCTAGATAAGAGTATCTCAGAGGAAATTCTTCTAGCTGGAAGCTCAGAGAAGGAAAGCCTTGTTTCAGAAGAAAGAACCATAGAAAGGAGATTTTCTTTCAGGAAAAAAGTTATTTCATACTATTTCACAAGAAAAATTACAGTAGGCTCTTTTGAAGGCCAAGATGAAAGTAATGAGGGACCATTCCTGATCTTGCAGTTAGTAACAAAAAGCAGTATTGACAGGGAGTTACCAACATGACCTCGACTTTCTTAAAATTCGGTTGTGACTAGGATATAGGAAACAGATCAAGAGGCTTTTAGTATTAAGAAAAATGTTTCTTGGACATATTGTTTCCCTTGTTCCGTATTTGGACACTTATATTCTTATTGGTTAAGAAACTGAATCAACCGTATCTTTTGAATGTGCCTTCTAGTCCTCATGTAAAGTAATGTGATCTTTCACTTGAATTTTAAAAAAACTACCTCAGTCTAATAATCAATATTTATAATAACATTATTCCCTATGTTGCATATAAGGTTCAGTACAATCATTATTTATAATAACATTACTCACTGTTGCATATAAGGTTCAGTAAAATCATTTATAATAACAACATTATTCCCCATGGTAGCATATAAGGTTCATAACCTGTCAGCTTCTAAGTAGCACCGCTGCTATTCAAAGCCTGGTGGCCCTGAATCTGTCCACCAAATATACCATACTATCTACTGCAGAATTCAGCAAAACACCAGAAATGATGAGCTTGTCAAGAAACATTCATAAAATCATGTGAAACCTTGACTCTGAACTTAGAGAAAGTTAGAAAATATAAAAGTAGTTTAAGGAGAGGGAGCCACGAGCTTGTTTAAGCTCAACTAGAGCAAAACCATCATCCAGTTGTCTCTGTCCTGGTCGGCTATGACGGAAGGGAGTGTGAGTCGCCTACACAATATCCACTCTTCCCACTTTCTGACTTTAAAATGTGTTATTTGCAGTGACAACGTCCTCAGCGTAAAGCTTTCCCAACCTCCTTGGTTTCTAGAGGTGTTCAAGGAAATGTAAGCAGAAGTTAAGTGGATGGAAGCCAGGGAAGCTCTTTAAAGCAAACTGATTCAGCTGAGACATACGTACATTTGCCATTATACTTTCTTCCATCTTGGAACGTGGACATAATAGCTAGAGCACCAGTGTGACAGGCCAGGTCTCACTAACGCAGGCCTCCATAACAACTGTTTCAGTACTGACTGAGTGGTGAAGTTAAATATTAAAAGCTAAAAAAGCCAGTGCCCTTACACAAAGGCTGGAATGTAACAAAAGCCCACCAAGAGTTTTGCCTAGGCCTTTCCTGGGCCTTAAAGCATAACAAAATAACAAAGGAATTCTTAACCGGGCCCATTTAGGATTAAACGAGTTTTATTTTGTGTCTGAAGAAACTCCCCAGGCCTCCAAAAACAAGTTTATTGGGGGTCTGAAGGAACTCCCCAGACCTCCATGATTTAGCAGGAGACATGATAAGGGTAATCACCCCAGCACCTGGACCCATTTAGATTAAGTAAATTGACTGAGGCTCCAGAGGAAGGTCTTCAGGACTCAGATCTTAGTTAAAGATTAAAATAAGTTAATCTCTTACGTCTTTAGATGAATGCACACTTACACGTAGACATACAGCTTAGAAGGTATATAAGCTCTGAAAAACTGTAATTTTGAGTTGGTCTGGTGATAATTTCAGGCCTTCCCCCTATAACCGGTTGGAGAAATAAAAACTCTCTTTCTCCCCAGTTCATCTACATCTCTTTACTGGGCCACAAGAAATAGCAGCCCAACCCTCAGTTTGGTCTGGGAACACCAGGAGAATCTTGTGGTCAAGAGGAGACATTTGGTATGTAAGCCAGTGCCAAGGATGGGAGAAAACAATGTGAGAAGGAACCTGGGGCCCCTGTGACCATGGAGTTGCTATACAAGCCCTGAACTACTTACCTCTGAACTTCTTTCATGCTTAAGCAACTCTCATTTTAGTTTTCTATAAAATGTGATTGAATCCTAATCCTAAGTGATGTCTTACATAATTTTTCAACTCAAATTATCCTCAATATCTTCTTTTGGCCAGAAATTTACAAAAGCTATTAATAAGTTGTATTCTCACTCGTAACTTATTTTCTGCCTTGTATTTATGCCTCTCTGCAACTCATTCCCCAACGGCCTCAAATTCATGTCTTTATCTCTCTCAGTTCTACCCAAGACCATAGTAACGTTGACTTCTCCTGGGTTTCACAGCATATACTATTAACAGGGGAAAATGGAATATTAATAAAGGTAGAAATGAGCAGTAAATGCAAAAGTCGACAGCTCGGACTGGGATGTCAAAGGGAAAAAAGGTCATGGAAAATTAAAAGTTAAGAACCCTGTCTAGGATCACAACAGGTCCAGTAATTGCTGAAACCAGAGCTTAAATCTAATGACTCTTTTGTGATGTCAGTCTCCGGAAATGACTGATAGTGAACTGGCAAGAAGGAAGTGGAAGGAGCTTCAGGTTGAGGATGATAGGTTTGCCAACACTCTTGATGGGAGGAGAGAGGTGGACAGTTCTTGTGTACGAACAGCCAGAAGTTGTAAGAGTGGAGGACCATTTTAAGAAGCCCAAAAAACTAATGAGGAAGTGGTAAATAAAATAGGTAGGCTTGGAAGCGTCTCTCAACCACCAGTTAAAAAAAAAAAAAAAAGAGTCGGGATCAGGGAAGCAGATTAACAAGCAAGAACACTCAGCTACAAAGTAGGATATTCACACAGGCCTGTCAAACTGTACAATGGCTGCTTTTTATTGCCAACTAATGCAACATTCATCCCTGACCCTAACCTTAACTCTGACCATGGAGGACTTTCAGGTTCTTCATTATTTTTGCCAATATTTTTGGAATATATATATAATTCCCATAATCATCCCCTCATAAGATGATTTACTAAAAAGTCTGTGCCGTAAAAACTTTAAGGGTATTTGGTGCTCTCCTCCAAATCATCAGTATAATGTTTTTTTTCTTTTTCAGATGGAGTTTTGCTCTTGTTGCCCAGGCTGGAGTGCAATGGCACGATCTCAGCTCACCACGACCTGTGACTCCCAGGTTCAAGCGATTCTCCTGCCTCAGCCTCCCAAGTAGCTGGGATAGGCATGCGCCACCACACCCAGCTAATATTGTATTTTTAGTAGAGACGAGGTTTCTCCATATTGGTCAGGCTGGTCTCAAATTCCCCACCTCAGGTGATGCGCCCACCTTGGCCTCCCAAAATGTTGAATTACAGGCATTAGCCACCGTGCCTGGCAATTTTTTTTTTTTTTAATATATGCATGCTTGATACTGAAAGCTTTGTGCTGGAGAGTCACTCACAGCTTGTTCATAAAGGTGAAGGTTAGCAAAGTTCACAATATGTAAAACGGGCATACTGGGACTATAAATCCTAACTCTTGCTGGGTGAAGCCCCCTTTCTGTCTTACTTATTGCTGATCTGCATCATATCATCAAAAAACCTCCTAGCTAGTCTATAATAAGTGATCTTCAGATGTGCGGCCCTCAGAAGTGTAATCTATTTCTTGTGGAATACAGTCATAGCCTTAAGCTATACATATTAATTGGTTGTCAAGGAAATTGTTTCCCCTCTTTTATATGAAGCATCCTGGTAAAGAGCCAAAATTACTTTGTCAGTTACTTCCTCCACTTTATCACTAAGAAAATATTAAGACTTTTGGTTTCCTTCTTTGGGCCTGATTATAATAAATTGATAATCATAAGCAGATTATTTTCTTCAAACAATATGAATTTATTTCCCACAGGCCCAAATATTTCCAACCCAACCCATAACTCTGCCAATGCTTTTAGCTTCTAGGGAGAATAAGAATTGAAACTCAAGATGCAGACATTTAAAATATAAGTAAAATCTTGAGGCCAGGAGCAGTGGCTTATGCCTGTAATCCCAGCACTTTGGGAGGCCAAGGTGGGCAGATCACCTGAGGTCAGGAGTTCAAGACCAGCCTGGCCAACATGGTAAAACCCCGTCTCTACCAAACATACAAAAATCAGTTGGGCATGGTGAAGCATGCCTGTAATCCCAACTACTTGGGAGGCTGAGGCATGAGAATCACTTGAACCTTGGAGGCAGAGGTTGCAGTGAGCTGAGATCATGCCACTGCACTCTAGCCTGAGACTCTGTCTCAAAAAAAAAAAAAAAAAAAAAAGAAAAAAAAAGTAAAATCTTGAAAAGGAAAGGATGCTTTGCTTTGAATGACTGATGGCTTTTCCCAAGATGAGTAAGTGTGGCTTGTAAATGTCTTTTGTACAATTTTAAAGTTCTTACTTAAGACAGAAAAGTTGTACATATTCAACGGGTACAACATGATGATTTGATATACATATACAGTGTATACTGACTACCACAATCAAATTAACATATCCATCACCACCCAGAGTTATCATCTGTGTGTGGTTGCAGTGATGACACTTAAAATCTATCTTCTTATCTAATTTCAAGTAAACACAGTATTGTTAACTATATTCACCATGTTCAACAGAACATTAGATCCACTGAACTTATTCATCTTAAAACTAAAAGTTTGTACACTTTGACTAATATCTCCCCTAATCCCTTATCCCCCAGCCCCTGGCAACCACCATTCTACTCTGTTACTAAGAGTTCAACTTTTTAGATTCCACATATAAGTAAGACAAAACAATATTTTCTTGCTGTGTTTGGCTTATTTTACTTACTATCGTGTCCTCCAGGTTCATTCCTGTTTTTGCAAATGGCAAAATTTCTTTCTTCTTTATAGCTAATAATATTCCATTGTGTATACACACCACATTTTCTTTATTCATTCATTGGTTGACAGACACTTAGGGTGTTTCCATATCTTGGCTATTGTGAATAGTGCTGCTATGAACATGGGATGCAGATATCTCTTTGAGACACAGATTTCATTTCATCCCAGAAGTGGGATGGCTGAATCATATGGCAACTGTATTTTTAACTTTTTGAAGAACCTCCATACTGTTCTTTGACAATTCCTGTACCAATTGATATTCCCACCAACAATATACAAAGATTCTCTTTTCTCCACATCCTTGCCAACACTTACTATCTCTTGTCATTTTGATAAAAGCCATTATAACAAGTGCAAGGTGATATCTCATGGTGGTTTTGACTTGCATTTCTCTCATGATTAGTGATCTTGGGCAACTTTTCACATGTCTGTCAGCCATTTGTATGTCTTCTTTGGAAAAATGTCCATTCCAGTCCTTTGCCCATTTTTTAATTGGGCTTTTTGTTTTCTTGCTAATGAGTTGTATGAAATCCTTTATGTGAATTCCTTATATATTTTGGATATTAACTCCTTATCAAACATATGGTTTGCAAATATTTTGTCCCATTCTTTAGGCTGGCGGGTAATTTCGTTGATTGTTTCCTTTGTTGTGTAGAAGTTTTTTTAGTTTAACATACTCCCATTTCATTATTTTTGCATTTGTTGCCTGTGCTTTTATTGTCATTTCCAAAAAAATCTTTGCCAAGACCAAGGTCAAGCTTTTTGCTGATGTTTTCTTCCAAGAGTTTTATGATTTCAGATCTCACATTAATTCTTTAATTCACTTGAAGTTAATTGTTGTATATGTTGTAAATCAAGGGTCCAATTTCAATCTTTTGCATATACAAACTCAGTTTTCCCAATGCTATTTATTGAAGAGATGATCTTTTCCCCATTGTGTATTCTTGGCACCCTTGTCAAAGATTAGATGACCATATATGTTTGGGTTTATTTCTAGTCTTTCTATTCTGTTTCAGTGGTCCTAGTGGCTGTTTTTTAGACCAGTTCCATACTGTTTTAATTACTAGAGCTTTGTAATGTAGTTTGAAACCAGGAAGTAGTTTGAAACCAGGAAGTGGTTCCTCCAGCTTTGTCCTTCTTTCTCAAGATTGTTTTGGTTACTTGGGGTCTTTTGCGATTCCATACAAATATTAAGATTGTTTTTCTGATATCTGTGGAAAATGCCATTAAAATTTTGATAGCCATTGCATTGAATCTGTATATTGCTTTCAGTAGTATGCACATTTTAACAGTATTAATTATTCCACTCTTTGAACAGAGGATACCTTTCCATTTATTTCTGTCTTCTTCAATTTCTAATTTTTTTTTTTTTTTTTTTGGTCTCACTCTGTCACACCAGCTGCAGTGCAATGGCACAATCATGACTTACTGCAGCCTCAAACTCCTGGAATCAGGCAATCCTGCTGCCCCAGCCTTCAATTTCTTTCATTAATTTTTGCAGTTTTCAATGTACAGATCTTTCACCTCCTTGGTATTCCTGAGCTCATTTCATTTCATTTCATTTCATTTCATTTCATTTCATTTCATTTCATTTTTTGAGATGGAGTTTTGCTCTTGCTGCCCAGGCGGGAGTGCAATGGCATGATCTTGGCTGACCACAACCTCCACCTCCTGGTTCAAGTGATTCTCCTACCTCAGCCTCCCGAGTAGCTGGGATTACAGGCATGCACCACCACGCCTGGCTATTTTTTTGTATTTCTAGTAGAGATGGGGTTTCTCCATGTTAGTCAGGCTGGTCTCGAAATCCCAACCTCATGTGATCCGCCCCCATCGGCCTCCCAAAGTGTTGGGTTTACAGGCATAAGCCACCGCGCCCAGCCTATTTTATTATTTTTGATGCTATTGTAAATAGGATTGTTTTCTTAATTTCTGGATAGTTAGTTGTCAGTACACAGAAATGCAACTAATATTTGTGTGTTAGTTTTGTATCCTGCAACTTTACTGAATTCATTTCTTAGTTCTAACTGTGGAATCTTTAGGGTTCTTTAATACATAAGATCATGACATCTGCAAACAGAGATTATTTAGCTTCTCCCTAATTTTGATGTCTTTTGTTTCTTTTTCTTGCCTAATTGCTCTAGCTAGGACTTCTAGTACTATGTACAACAGAAGTGGTGAGTGTAGGCATCCTTCCCTTGTTCTTGGTTTTAGAGAAAAAGCTTTTAGCTTTTCACCATTGAGTATGATGTTAGTTGTGAGCTTGTCATATTGGCCTTTATTATGTTGAGGTATATTCTTTCTATATCTGATTTGTTAATAGTTTTTAATCATGAAAGGATGTTGAATTTTGTCAAATACTTTTTCTGCAACTATTGAGATGATCATATGATTTTTATCCCTCATCCTGTTAATGTGGTATATCACATTTACTAATTTGCATATATTTGAATCATCCTTGCATCTCAGAGATACATTTCATTGATTATGGTGTATAATGTTTTCAGTGTGCTGTTGAATTAGGTTTGCTGGTATTTTGTTGAGAACTTTTGCATCTATGTTAATCAGTGATATTGGTCTGGAATTTTCTTGTAGTGTCCTTATCTGGCTTTGGTATGAGGGTGTTGCTGGCCTCATAAAATGAATTTGGAAGTGTTCCCTCCTCTCGAATTTCTTGGAAGAGTTTGAGAAGGATTGGTGTTAATTCTTATTTAAATGCATAGTAGAACTCACCAAAGAAGCCATCTGGTTTGGGGTTTTTCTTTGCTGGAGGTTTTTAATTACTGATTTAATCTATTTACTTATTTGGTCATTTATATTTTCTAGTTTTTTATGATTCAGTCTTTGTAGGTTGTTTGTTTCTAGGAATTGATCCATTTCTTCTATGTTATCCAATTTGTAGGCATATAATTATTCACAGTAGTCTCTTATAATTCTATTTATTTGGTATTAGCTATAATACAGGTATACCTCTGATACATTGCAGGTTCAGTTTCAAACCACCACAACAGAGCAAATATCACAATAAAACAAGTAATATCCATTTTTTAGTGTCCCAGTGCACATGAAAGTTATATTGACACTATATTGTAGTCTAGTAAGTGTGCAACACCATTATGTCTAAAACAACAATGCACATACCTTAAAAATACTTTATTGCTAAAAAATGATAACGATCATCTAAGTCTTCAGTGAGTCACAATCTTTTTTGCTGGTAGAAGGTCTTGTTTCATTACTGATGCCTGCTGACTGATCAGGTTGGTGGTTGTTGAAGGGTGGGGTGGCTGTGGCAATTTCTTAAAATAAGACGACAAGTTTAAAGCATTGATCGACTGTTCCTTTCATGAAAGATTTCTCTGTAGTAGGCAACACTGTCTGACAGCATTTTACCCACAGTAGAACTTTTTTCAAAATTCGAGGCAATCCTCTCAAACTCTGCCACTGGTTATCAACTAAGTTTGTGAAATATTCTACATCTTTTGTTGTCACTTCAACAATGTCCACAGCATCTTCACCAGGAGTAGTTTCCATCTTTAAGAAAGATGTTCATCCATAAGAAACAAATACTCGAGTATCAATGCACGTTTTATCCTCAGATTGAAGCAATTCAGTGACATCTTCAGGATTCACTTCTAATTCCAGCTCTCTTGCTTTTTCCACCACATCTGCAGTTCCTTCCTCCACTGAAGTCTTGAACCCCTCAAAATCATCCACCTTTACCAATAATCTTAGCTAGATCTTCTGGATAACTTGCTGCAGCCCCTAGATCAGCATTTGGTGCTTATTTGCACTGTTATGTAATGGAGATGGCTTCTTTCCTTAAATCTCATGAACCAGTCTCTGCTAGTATCAAACTCGCCTTCCACAGCACTGCTGTTATTATAATTCCTGTTATTAATTTCTAATTTTATATCATTATAATCAGAAAACGTACTTGAGATGATTCCAATCTTCTTAAATTTGTTAAGTCTTGTTTGTGGCCCAACATATAATCTAGCCCTTGCAAATGTTTCATGTGCCCTTGAGAAGAATGTGTATTCTGCTGTTATTGGATGAGATGCCCTGTGTATGTCTGTTAGGTCCACTCGGTCTATAATATTATTCAGACCACTGTTTCCTCATTGATTTTCTGTCTGGATGATCTATCCATTGTTGAAAGTGGTACTGAAGCATCCTGCTATTGTTGTATTGCTATTTTTTTCCCTGCAGCTCTGTTAATATTTGCTTTATGTATTAAGGTGCTTCAATGTTGGGTGCATATATATTTATAATTGTTATATCCTCTTGATGAACTGGCCTCTTTATTATTATATAGTGATCTTCTTTGTCTTCGGTGACAGATTTTGACTGAAAGTCTATTTAGTCTGATACAAATAAAGCCACTCCTGCTCTCTTTTGATTACTATTTGCATGGAATATTTTTTTCCATCCCTTTACTTTCAGAGTATGTATGTCCTTAAGTCTAAAGTGAATTTCTTATAGGCAGGATATTGTTAGATCTTGGGTTTTCTTTTAATCCATTTGGCCACTCTTTATCTTTTGGTTGGGGAATTCAATCCATTTATATTTAAACTAATTATTGAGAGTTAATGACTTAACTATTCTGTTCTGTTTTGCAGTTCATTTGTTTCTTTCTTCCTCTCTTACAGTCTTCCTTCCTGACTTAAAAATTTTTTTGTAGGGGTATGCTTTGATTTATTTCTTTATCTTCTGTGTTTCTACTAAAGATAAGTTCTTTGAGGTTACCATGGACCTTACATAAAACATAACATTCTGTTTAAACTGGTAACAACTTAACTTCAATTGCAAACAAAAATTCTACACTTGCCGGGAGCAGTGGCTCACACCTGTAATCCCAGCACTTTGGGAGGCCGAGGTGAGCAGATCACCCGAGGTCAGGAGTTGGAGACCAACCTGGCCAACATGGTGAAACCCCATCTCTACTACAAATACAAAAATTAGCCTGGCGTGGTGGTGCACACCTGTAGTCCCAGCTACTTGGGAGGATGAGGCAGGAGAATCTCTTGAACACAGGAGGGAGAGGTTGCAGTGAGCCGAGATTGCACCACTGTACTCCAGTCTGGGTAACAGAGCAATACCCTGTCTCAAAAAAAAAAAAAATTACTACACTTTTACTTATCCCCCACCCACCATTCTATGCTGTTGATGTCACACTTTACACCTTTTTATACTGTGTATTCATCAACAAATTATGCAGGTATAGTGATTTTTAATACTTTTGTCTTTTAACTTTTATACTACAGCTAAACTTCTCATGTCTAGTTATACATGGTTGGTCTGCCTGATGTTATTTAACCCTTAACCTTCTGCACAATTCTCTTTGGTTTTCACCTTATGTCTCACCCCATTTCTAATCTGCCATTATATCCAATATTGACAGGGCAAGGAAAGGGAGTAGGAGGAAGTGGAGGAGAAGAAGAGAAAGACATTACCACAGGCTAGTTAACAGTGAGGTAAAGCTCAGCAGATGGTGAGTTTGTCTGCACATTGTCTGGTAACTTTGAAACTTAAAACCTGTCAGGGGGCCAGGCGCGGTGGCTCACGCCTGTAATCCCAGCACTTTGGGAGGCCAAGGCGGGCGGATCACGAGGTCAGGAGATCGAGACCATCCTGGCTAACAACAGTGAAACCTCGTCTCTACTAAAAATACAAAAAATTAGCCAGGTATGGTGGCAGGCGCCTGTAGTCCCAGCTACTCGGGAGGCTGAGGCAGGAGAATGGTATGAACCCAGGAGGCGGAGCTTGCAGTGAGCCGAGATCCCGCCACTGCACTCCAGCCTGGGTGACAGAACGAGACTCCATCTCAAAAAAAAAAAAAAAAAACTGTCAGAATGACTCTGACAGAGCAATAGAATTTAAATGTCATGGAACCATTTCTTAGGGTTATTCCTCCTTAAAGGCACATTCTTCTTAAGTTCTAACTGCATGTCCTCAATAAGCTGCTTTCAGATCCATTGTTGAATTCCCTCAGGTAAAACTATGAGCCTAAGGGCAAAGCTTTTCCTATCAGGCTTCATGAGAAAATAAAAATTATAAACTTGATTCATGTTTTAATTAGGCCTTAGTTAAAATTAAAGAAAGAACTCACGTGTGATAAAGATAGTGAGAAGGTTCAAGAAAAATAACTTTGATACTGGTTATTTAAGAATTCAGGATGCACCAGCCTGGCCAACATGGTGAAACCCCGTCTCTACTAAAAACATACAAAAATTAGCCAGGTATAGTGGTGGGTGCCTGTAGTCCCAGCTACTCCGAGGCTGAGGCATGAGAATCACTTGAGCCCACGAGGCGGAGATTGCAGTGAGCCGAGATCACACCACTGCACTCCATCCTGGGCAACAGAGTGAGATTCTGTTTCAAAAAAAACAGACTTCAAGATTCAGTGTCAAAAACACTAAATTAAGAAGTACTTTTATTTGATGGTCTTCAGAGCCCAGTGAACAAAGAACACTTAGGCAACAGACACAAATTTCTGCCTTAAGTTTAAATGTGCACATACTCTGTCTCTCATCAAATTAGTAAGTGTCTCGTAAATGTTGGCAAGTAATGTCATGGAACTTCTATGGGTTTTGAACTGTAAACTTAAGACTATGTATTTTGTTACAGAAAA
The DNA here is from genome assembly GCF_007565055.1 of Rhinopithecus roxellana. Classification (NCBI taxonomy): domain Eukaryota; kingdom Metazoa; phylum Chordata; class Mammalia; order Primates; family Cercopithecidae; genus Rhinopithecus; species Rhinopithecus roxellana. The sequence continues at coordinate 139,260,093 of NC_044558.1, read as the reverse complement.
CTGAATTTCTTACAATGTATATGATAAATATTTACATAAAGTTGTAAACTACATTTGACACAGAAAATTGGTTTTATTCATTCTTGTCATAATTAACTCAATGTCTGTGATGTGCTCACTAATCTTGTAATCAATCTCACCAGTATATAAACTATCTAGAGTCTCGTGCTAGTTGGAAAAATACCTAGACTTACATACGAAGATATTTTACTCCCAGTTAAATAGTAAATAAAATTGCATTTATAGTAGGCCGGCCACTGTGGCTTATGCCTGTAATCCCAGCACTTTGGGAGGCCGAGGTGGGCGGATCACGTGAGGTCAGGAGTTCAAGACCAGCCCGGCCAACATGGTGAAACCTCGTCTCTACAAAAATACAAAAATTAGCCGGGCATGATGGCAGGTATCTGTAATCCCAGCTATTCAGGAGGCTGAGGTGGGATAATTGCTTGAACTCAGGAGGCAGAGGTTGCAGTGAGCTGAGATCATGCCATTGCACTCCAGCCTGGGCAACAGAGACAGATTGCCTCAAAAAAAAAAAAAAAAAAAAAGGCATTTATAGTAGATTCCAGCCTGTGTGACAGAGCAAGACTCCATCTCAAAAAACAACAACAACAACAAAATTTAGATTCAGGGTACATGTGCAGGTTTGTTAGATGGATATATTGTGTGATGCTGAGGTTTGGGTTTCTACTGAATCCCTCACCCAAACAATAAACATAGTACCCAATAGGTAGTTCTTACATCCTTGCCCTTCTTTTGGAGTCCCCAGTGTCTGCTGTTTCCATAGATTCATTTTCTTTTTTTTTCCTTTTATTTATTTATTTTTCTGAGAGGGAGTCTCGCTCTGTTGCCCAGGCTGGAGTGCAATGGCACGATCTCGGCTCACTGCAACCTCCGCCTCCCAGGTTCAAGCAATTTTCCTGCCTCAGCCTCCTGAGTAGCTGGGATTATAGGAGCGCGCCACCATGCCCAAATAATTTTTGTATTTTTAGTACAGATGGGGTTTCACCATGTTGGTCAGGCTGGTCTCGAACTCCTGACCTTGTGATCTGCCCGCCTCGGCCTCCCCAAAGTGCTGGGATTACAGACGTGAGCCACCGCGCCCAGCCCATAGATTCATTTTCAAAACCACAATGCATAGTGACATTCTTTCACAAACTCGTCAAGCTGTTTGCCCAGGTGAGCAACATATTGTTTTAATAAAACAACTGTTTGCCCAGATGAGCAAACTGTTTGTCCTGATAAATTGATTTGCAAGACTTTCCTAAAGCAAACAGTGAATTTATTTAGTAATTTACTGTCTTATCTTCCTGGGCATGAATTTCGTGGAACAAAAAGTTAAGTTATATTGACATGGGTGGGCTCAGTTTTAATACTTCACATTCCATGTTGAATAACAAATGATTAAGAAGACCTGACCTAAATTCAACCAGGGAATTTTAGAGGTGGGTGATTAAGCCCATAAACTCAGCATAGAAGAAACAGAGACCTAGAGAGTTCAAATAACCTGCCCAAATTCACAGAGCCAGTTAGTGAGAGAGTAGGCAACATAACCCAGATATTCTGGCTCCTAATCCAATGTTCTTTCCATTATACCACTCAGCTCCTATTTTGAAGTCTTTTGGACCTCAAGAAATAGTCTTTTATAACACCTCTAAATGGTTTCCAGGATCTCAAACATTTCCATAAATACAATGCAGAGATTTAAACAGAGGCATGACATTTGCAAAGTTGTCAAGTCACATCTCACATACTTCGCAATGAAGAAAATCCAGAAATGAATATGGTCTTTTATTTTATATCATTAAAGACCACAATTACACTTGGGTAAAAATGTCCATTCCACCATTTGGTTTTCTGCACTCCATATTTGGAAACAAATAAAAAATAATAAAGAACTTTGACCAGCACTCCAATGTCATAGGTGTCCCCCTGAAACACCATATAAAGACTGTTCATTTTATGACTCTTCATCTAGAAAGTGTGAAATTTAGACATGTTGGTTTTATGTTTAGATTGCTAAGACAGTGGAAAGATTTATCACACATCACGTAGCAAAAAGCTTCCTACTGCTTAAGGTTCTGTGGTCCACTAGCCACACGTGACCACTTAAATTTAAATGAATTAAAACAAAATTCAAAACTCAGTTCTTCACTCATAATTTTTACAGTAGAAACAGCTGTGTACTTTCAGCAATGTTTTAGGGGTATGTTGTATGTGGCCACCTCACTGTTGAACGTACATCACCCTAGTAAATGTGCATCATTAAACAAACCACAAAGCAAGGTCAGGATAGGGTAACACAGTAATGAAGAGCCACAGAGTCTCAAGTGTTTTAACAGAAAAAAGTTTCATTTGTTCTAACCATGTTCAAAGCAGATGTTTCTGGTCAGGTGAGATTCTCCTGGAAACACTGCCTCTATGCAGTGATTTGGAGTGACAGGCTCAAGGAGTCGGGGGAAGAGTAGATTTTGCCAGTTGTGAGCTAGGTCTGGAAGTGCCGCATGTCATTCCTCCCTAATCAGTTGGCAGTGTTTAGTCTCCTGGCCCCACACAGATGCAAAGGGGTTGAGAAGACCATCTTCCTATCAACCCAGGGAGAAGATGAAATGGCGTGTTGAGCACAGTGCACTGTCTTTATTACTGAAGTGGGCCATCACCCGGACCTCATCACACAAACAGATGAGAATTTGTTTATGGCAAGTCTCAAGATTTTGTAACTGTGGTGGATTCACCACCCCTCCGCATGAAAGGACTATAGATCCCTGTGTCATTGATGCTAGGAGTGGCTGTCTGATTTGGGAGCCCCTCTCCTGCAGGACTGCATGTCCCCAGAGCAGCCATCTGACTTGCTTTGTAAAGTGTGAGTGCCATGACATGTGCTGCTTTGAAGCTCAAGCTTTAAGAACCATTGTGTGTGTTCCCATTGTGTTCTTTTTCTGTCCACTAAAACACTAGCAAAACCTCAGGGAGGTGATGTTCCTTCAGCCCACATCTCAGGATGACAGTGACATGGAATACTGTCTTAGTTACCAGCGATGAATGTACAGCATGAAAGATAAACCTTTATTGTTGTAAGCCCTTCAAATTTTGGGGTTTGTTACCACAGCACAACTAAGCTGACTAATAAGGTTTCAAAACCGTAGCAGTGGATGTGGCTCTTTCAAAATAATCAAGAGTATAAATTGCTTATGATTTGTGATTAATAATAAAACATTCCTGTGAATGGTAGAGAATATGACAAAAGCAATAATTTAAATTAAGTACAATCTGTACTTTAGACTTCTTTGCTTGTGAAATTACCTCCCAGGTCATGCGAAAGGGGCTCTACCAGTGGCTTGAAGATGGCAGTCTCTGCTTCCCCTGCCAAATAGTGAAGGCTGCGGCAGGGGTAGAGTTCTTACGGGGTGGTTATGCTCCCATGATCTCCGGTACTATTGGTCCAGGTACATAAAAGGGTGAAGAGACATCCACCTGGACACAGCTTATACATAAAACAGGTTCCTGCCAACTGATTTATAAATAACCTTCTGGAATTGAACATATCATATTGAAAATCACAAAATTGGTTCTATAGGCATATAGCTAATAAGAACTAATTTTGACATGTGCTTATAGCTTTTCTATTAAACCATAAAGCACATTTTATGAGTTGAAGAGAATTTAGGTGTCATAAACTTTGAATGAAGATCAAGAAAGCAGAGCTAAAAGATGACTTAGTTGTAATTCATCTACCTTTTTCCAAAGTTTCAGGCAAGAGGAGACCTATCATCCTCACTTTGCTTTTTTGAAGACTTTAAGTTTTTTTGCCATTATTCTAAGCAAATTCTCATTAGGTCTTCATTAAGGATAGAAAACAATTATTTTGGTTGGGCGTGGTGTGGCTCACGACTGTAATCCCAGCACTTTGGGAGGGTGAGGTGGGTGGATCACGAGGTCAGGAGTTCAAGACCAGCCTGGCCAACACGGTGAAACCCCGTCTCTAATAAAAATACAAAAATTAGCTGGGCGTGGTGGCATGCATCTGTAATCCCAGCTAGTCAGGAGGCTGAGGCAGGAGAATCGCTTGAACCCAGAAGGTGGAGGTTGTAGTGAGCCAAGATCATGCCACTGCACTCCAGCCTGACGACAGAGCGAGACTCCATCTCATAAACAAAAAAAAGACAACAATTATTTTCCATATTTTGGTTACAGGCAATGCCTGACTATTCAAGGCCATAGAGTAGCAAAAAACATCAGTGTTGGCATGAAATCAAATCAACAAATATGTTTTTTCCTTGAGAGACACTAAATTAGATACTATGATAGATGATTAAACACTTCACAGCACCCTAAATTCTCAGCCTTCTTCAACTGACCACTGTCATGCCGGACTAGAATGGCTACAATAGGGATGGTGCCATGTTTGAGAGGCCAAAGAAGAGACCTGGAGTCAGTAAATGAGACAGGGTTTACTGAGAGGATTTACATACAGGGTGGTCCAGTGGTGACGGGCTGGACCAGAGAACGGCAACTGCTTGTAAAAAGCATGCGGTTTATACAGCATTTTTGCTTAGCACCCTCCCCGTAGCAACCTCTATCTAACCAAAAACAAAGGGCCTCAATCCCCTGTATGGCCTGTGTTCCACAGGATGGGCTGAGGGTTCAGATGTTACTCATAGATAAGGAATGACTCTCCCAATCGGCCACTCCTGGATTTATTAGCTGGGAACTCTGAACACACATTCTTCTTAGGCTACAGGGTCATCCTCAGGTTATGCTTAAATTTTGTTGTCAGGTGCATCTGCCATGCAAGGTCATTCTCAGAGCAAGCTTAAGTTAGTTAGTGCTGTCAGCTGTGTATGCCATACAACTACAAAAATCAATATTCCTTTTTAAAAAATACTAGTAGGCTGGGAACGGTGGCTCACGCCTGTAATCCCAGCCCTTCGGAAGGCCGAGGTGGGCAGATCACAAGGTCAGGAATTCGAGACGAGCCTGGCCAACATGGTGAAACCCCATCTCTACTAAAAATACAAAAATTAGCTGGGCATGACGGCACATGCGCCTATAATCTCAGCTACTAGGGAGGCTGAGGCAGGAGAATCGCTTGAACCAGAGGTTGCAGTGAGCCAAGATCGCGCCACTGTACTGCAATGCACTCCAGCCTGGTGACAGAGCAAGACTCTGTATCAAAAAAAAATTTGTTTTAAAAATAACTATTAGTAAAACGGCCTAAAAGCCTGTAGAAACACAGAGAAATAAAATTAAGAAACCTAAGACCAGGTGTGGTGGCTCATGCCTGTAATCCCAGGATTTGGGGGGCCAAGGAGGGAGGATCACTTGAGGCCAGGAGTTTGAGACCAGCCTGGGCAACAAAGCAAGACTCCATCTCTACAAAACATTTAAAAAATAAAAAAATTTCACTGAGTGCACTGGTGCACACCTGTAGTTCCAGCTAATCTGGAGGCTGAGGTGGAAGGATTGCTCGAGTCTAGAAGGTCAAGGTTGCAGTGATCTCTGATCATATCACTGCACTCCAGCCTGGGCAACAGAGCAAGACACTATCTCTTTAAAAAGAAAAAAGAAACTTGAATTTTCTAACCCAGTGGACAAACAAAGCTCTGTAATATTCACCAAATTTCATGATAAATTATAATAATGCTTTTAATTTTCTTTTATTTCTAACCCTTTGATTTTCTCAAAGCAATTTCTCATACTTTTATAAAAAAAAAATACTACCATTATGTATTTGCCAGTGTATATTTATTATGCATAATGCCAGACAGTAGGGAATGCAAAGATCCTTTTCTCTGGAAGTAAATCATCTGCTCAGGACAGAAATTTACACATAAAAAAAATTTAGAAAACAGCCGGGCATGGTGGCTCATACCTATATTCCCAGTACATTGGGACACCAAGGTGGGCGGATCACTTGAGGTCAGGAGTTTGAGACCTACCTGGCCAACATGGTGAAAGCCCATCTCTGCTAAAAATACAAAAATTACCTGGGCATGATGACGCCCACCTGTAATCCCAGCTACTAGAGAGATTGAGGCGGGAGAACGCCTGGACCCGGGAGGTGGAGGTTGCAGTGAGCTGAGATTGCGCCATTGTACTCCAGCCTGGACAACAGACCAAGACTCTGTCTCAAAAAAAAAAAGAAAACAATTCAATACAATACAGAATGCAATGGTCTGTGCCATAGGAAATCAGGTTTTTCTGCTTCCCATAAAACCAAAAGGATACATTCAGATATTTACCACTACCTTTCTGAACTTGGTTTACAATGAGCAGTTTCCTGTTTTACATTGATATTCTTTAAATTCTGCTTTATTTGCAATGGAATAAATTCAGGTAGATCTAACAAGCATACCCTGACAGTTTTTCATTTCTAGCAGCTAATTAAAAGAAGCTGCAACATTAGTCTTTGTAAACAGAATGCATCTTAGAGCAATTACTATCACAATTCTGCCAGACACCATGGTTTTATGGCCCAGACAAATCAGCTGACTACTTCTTTCCCTGCAATCTGCTGCACAGGGACTTCTAGATCAGGTTTTGCTTTTGCTGAATTGATGAGGTACACATAGGCATAAGGAGAAAAATTTAATTGCACTAAAATTACATAGGTCAGTGTTTTTCTCTGTTAAAATTATAATAAGCAAATTCCAATTATAAGCAACAGTTGCTCAGAAAATCTAATTATGTTTCAAAAGCCAGTGAGGGAAAAAATGATATTTTCTGATAGAATCACTAGCTTAGCTGAATTTGAAAATGCACTTAAAATATTACCCTTCATATAGAGCATAAGATAACCAGTTGTTTTATTGCATTTATATGCATAAAATGAGAGGCTCCTGCTAGTAACTTTTAATGATTTCAAATGTTAATTGGAGAAAAAAAAATCAAGTTTAAAAATAAATTGTTTTTATTTTGTAGCCAGAACTATAATACACCATGGCATTAAATATGACAAATTTATAGTAAAAAGTAAATTTTTTTTTTTTTTGGAGACAGAGTCTCGCTCTGTTGCCCAGGCTGGAGTGTAGTGGCATGATCTCCGCTCACTGCAACCTCTGCCTCCTGGGTTCAAGCAATTCTCCTGCCTCAGCCTCCCTAGTAGCTAGGATTACAGGCACATGCCACCACTCTCAACTAATTTTTGTATTTTTAGTAGAGACAGGGTTTCACTATTGTTGGGCAGGCTGGTCTTGAACTCCTGACCTCAAGTGGTCCACCCTCCTCGGCCTCCCAAACTGTTAGGATTACAGGCGTAAGCCACTCCTCCTGGCCAAAAGTGGAATTTTTTTATAAGCACCTCTTTAGTATTTTTATGCATGTCTCCAAATGCCAAAAACATTCTTAATTTCCAGTTCCATTGTTAAAAGTAATATTTCCATTTCTGGGTAAAGATGGATTGAAAAATATATTTATTTTTATTCTCTCCTGAAACTCCTCTAAAGATATAATTAAAAAAAAAAAAAAAAAAAAAAAAAAAAAAAAAAACTGGTGCCCACAGGAGAATGTTATAGGAAAGAGCAGTAATAAACTGTTAAAAGCTGGGATACAGATGGGTGAGGCTGCAGACCTAAGAAAGCAAATGCTCCTTAATGAATAATATCATCACAGGGTTAAATGAGATAATGTATGTTACAAAACCAGTATCCAAGAAATGCTGGCTTTTATTATTAACAAAATGTTTACAAAGTGTGATGTTCTGGAAGGCAGAATAACATTTTTGAACTAGTGAGCAGAGGATTTAAGAATAAGGTTAGGAGAAAAATGTAACTTAGCAAGACCAGAGCTGGGTGTTACTCAAGGAAAAGGCTTATTTTAGACTCTTCAAGGGAGCCATGCTCTTCCAGTTAAGACTAGGGTAACTTTGCTGAGGAAATCCTTTGAAGAAGACAATGAAGAGAACCAAGGGAGGGTACCTTTGGAAATCCAATAAAGTTGAGAAATTAAAAATTTGACCACGGGAAACACCAAAAAATAGGCCTAATGCCAGAATCATAAATAAAGTGTGTACCTGATGCCTATTTTAAGGCCTCTGAGTCCCTCTTTTGATGAAAGGTTAAGTGCAGCTGAGACTCTTTCAGAGGACATTCAAGAAGATATTCATCCTGAGGAGGTGAAAGACCAGAGCTGGGAAATACGTAGCAGGGAGGTGCCTTCAAGGTCCAGGCAGGAAATCCTCTGGATTCTTTGAGAGGAGTCACAGAGCTGATTATTGGACCCAGAAGCTCAGGGACATAGGAGGCCACATCTATACTTAACTGGCTTTGCCACTTCATAAAGGGAGAAAATGAAAGTCTAAAAAATTCAAATCTGGGCTCAGGCTCTGAATAAGCAGGGCTTTGCTTCTTTACCTAGTGTGAGGGGAAATCCTCCACCTTAAATCCTCTTTAGTCTCATGATAAAGATTTTTTTTTTTTTTTTTGAGAGGAAGTCTTGCTTTGTTGCCCAAGATGGAGTGCAGTGGCGCAATGTTGGCTCACTGCAACCTCTACCTCCCAGGTTCAAGCAGTTCTCCTGACTCAGCCTCCTGAGTAGCTGGGATTACAGGTGCCTACCACCATGCCCAGCTAATTTTTGTAATTTTAGTAAGATGGGGCTTCACCATGCTGTCCAGGCTGGTCTCAAACTCCTGACCTCAAGTGATCTGCCTGTCTCGACCTCCCAAAGTGCTAAGATAAAAGGCATGAGCCATTGCACCCGGCCCCTATGACAAAGGTATTAATTACTTCAGTCTAACACACAATCATCACATAATTTTTAAAAATCCTTATTATTGCTATGAAAAATATTTCGCTTATTCCTACAATTTTAGTAAAGTTAGCACACTGGGAATCAAGAAAGTAGAGATTTAGACTCCCTTACTATCCAATCATCACATCATTAGACTTTAAGCACCGGCTAGCACAAAGAGGAAGAAAAACAATTTAACTCCAAGTGTTTTTGTCTATTTTAAAAAGGGATCAATATTTTGATATCAGGTTCAACTTTAGTTAATATGGATTAATACATAATAATACCAAGTTTCTCCTTTGTAATGTATACTTCATCTGGAATTTTATCATTTATTTAAAATATAAACATATTCTTGGAATTATTTCTGGTGGAATGGCATCCGGAAACTGGTGTAAATGTGTTTCTCCACAGAACTGCTTCATCACTTGCGGCAGCAGAGCCTGCTGTTTCTTCAGACGCACAGATAAATGCAAAGCAGCATTCCTTCCACCATGTGCAATAACCCCTCTTAAACGATATCTTCTTACACATTAATTTACATGTCAATGGTCTTTAAAGAACTATGAAATATATAGTGCTCTTTTCGCTTAATACTCCATATGTCCAAAACCTGTCTTATCGTATGTGGAAAAAGGTGGCTGCTCTGTTAAAAGTGCAATGCTGTTTTAACCAAGGAACAGATGTTTTCCCTAAAACGAAGTGTGAACTTAAATACAAATATGACGCAAGAGCCTCACGCACCACAGCTCAGGGTTCCAAACTGAGTGACGTCCTCCACCAAGAAATTATGCCCAGCCCGCAGTGCGCCAGGACAGCCTGCAGCAGTGCAGAGTAACCCCCAATGTCAGCATGCGGGACAGCTGCCATTTTTACCAACCCAGCCAGCCACCAGGCTTTTGTACAAATTTAGAGGCTGCTCAGACCAACAAGCAGCCACCTGCCTGAGGTTTTAATATTGCTAAGTCATGAGATCCCTGCTTCTATGATCCATCCACCAGACAGAACAGCCTGGAGCAGTGGCTCCAACTTGAACCAAATGAAAGGCAATCAAATTCTAACCAAGTGAAATCCTGAGCTTAGTTCTGTAAATCACAGACAAATTTGCTGACCTAGCCAATAGGCCAGTCCCCTTTCATCCCATTCCTGCCCTATCTTGGCTTTCTGCCTTTTCCCTGAAACTGTAGCTTAAGTCCCAGCAAGAACTGGAGCCAAGCCTGTTCAGCTGCAAAAGGTAGGCACCAAGCCTACATAAGTGAAGAGCAGGCCCTGTCAAAGTACTCTCCAGGTCAATCAAGTGGAGAATTGATTGATGTCAAGTGGAGAATACTCTGACCAGGGCCCACTCTTCTTTAACACTCATACCTGGATCTCTTTAATGCTGTGCTCTTACTTTCCTACGGACTGCGTTCAACGGTGATCTCTTCATGTTATGAATGAGTCAGAATTATTCTGAGCTCTGAGGGTGACACATAGAATCTTGAGGGATCCCTACCCTCAATCAGCCTACCATCTAATTAAAGATTTGACTAAATCTTATATAATTACAGCTATCCCAAGAAAAATATAATTTAAGGAATATTACTCTGTTTCAGTGATTCATACTTCTAGAAATAACTCCAGCTTTTTTCCCCGTAAGATTTAAAAAGTAAAAAAACAAACAAACAAACAAAACACGATAATCACAATCATATTAGCACAAAATAGTCAGGGCCACAGTATGCATACTGCTTTGCAATCTGAATTTGAATTTAATATACATTCTAAACACATGTATATCACTATTTTTAACAGCTGCAAATAACTTTGGTAAGCTCATCTTTATGCTGGTTCCAATATTTTTATCATTAAAAAGTTTTTGCAATAAACATTTTATATAAATATCTATATTCTACTAAATCATTTTAGCTTTAATAATGTGTTTTCTTTATCCTTGATTCGTTTTTTTTTTAAACTCAACCCTCTATACCTCCTCTTAACCACCTCCACCCCTCCAGCCACGAAACTATGGTTAGCATCCCAGTGAACATCTTTCACATCTTTTCCTTTGCCTATAGAGTCGTGAACATATACATACATGTTATTGCTTGTCTTACAAAATTTAGATTATACTATACAAATTTCTGGGCAACTTGTGTGCTTCATTTAAAAAAAAAAAAGTCCCAGAAACTCCTCCAGATCAACAGATAAAGATCTAACTCAAAATTACACCTATCAGCAAATTGTATAATAATTTAGAAAATCTAAATTATTAATATCGAATATTATTATATTTTCTATAACATTTCTAATATTATAACTAATATTAGAAAATCTAAAATATTAATATAAGACAAGATATTTTAGAAACTATAATTCTTTTTTTTTGAGACTGAGTCTAGCTCTGTTGCCCAGGCTGGAGTGCAATGGTGTGATCTTGGCTCACTGCATTCTGCGCCTCCTGGGTTCAAGAGCTTCTCATGCCTCAGTCTCCCAAGTAGCTTGGATTACAGGTGCGCACCACCACACCTGGCTAATTTATGTATTTCTAGTAGAGACGGGGTTTCATCATGTTGGCCAGGCTGGTCTTGAACTCCTGGCCTCAAGGGATGCACCTGCCTCGGCCTCCCAAAGTGCTGGGATTACAGGCATGAGCCACCGTGCCCGGCCAAAAAACTGTAATTCTTAAAGAATTTTGTAAAGTGATTTAATACTAGATAAAAAACAGTAAGTAACATATAACTACCCTATGACCCAGCAATTACACTCTTGGGAATTCACCCAAGAAAAATGAAATAATGTCCACAAAAAGACTGGTATACAAATGTTTAATAGTACCTTTGTTCCTAATAACTATAAATGAAAAATGACTCAAATGTCCATCAACAGGTAACTGCATAAACAAAAATGTGGGACATTCATATAATGGAGAGCTCTCAGCAATAAAAAGGAACAAACAACTGAGATAAACACAATAACTGATGAAACTCAAAACCTTTACACTGAGTGAAAGAAGACAACACAAAAGAGTACATACTGTATGATTTGATTTGTATGAAATTCTGGAATAAACACTAATCTACAATTATAGAATTCAAAACAGTAGGATAGAATGACAGAAATCAAAATCTGAGGGCAAGGAACAAGGGACTTTCTCGAGTGATGGAAATGTTTCGTATCTTGATTGACGCAGTGGTTGTATACATGCATGTATACATGTGTCCAAAAACAATTGAACTGTACACTTAAGATCTGAGCATTTTATCATATGTAAGTTATACCTCAATGTAAATGATACCTCAATCATTAAACTGGGAGAAAAACGTTAAGAAAGGAGAAATAGGAACCCTCATACATTACTGCTAGAAATATAAAATGGTGTGGCCACTTTGGAAAATAGTTTGACAATTTCTCAAAAACCATTAAATGAACCAGCAATTCCACTCCTAGGTACCTACTGAAAAGAAATGAAAACATATGTCCACACAGAGACTTACATGTGAAGTTCACTGGAGCATTACTCATAATAACCAAAAAGTGGAAACAACCTACATGTCCACAAACTAATGAACAGATACACAAAATGTGGTACATGCATACAAGGGTATATTATTCAGCAGCAGAGGAACAGAATACTGACACAGGCGACAATACAGATGAACCTTGAAAACATTATGCTTAGTGAAAGCAGTCAGACACAAAAGTTCACATATGGTACCATCTCATTTATATGAAATGTCCAGAACAGGCAAATCCATTGAAACAAGAAGTAAATTAACGATTGCTTGTGGATAGGGGTAAAAGTGCAAACAGGGATTAACTATAAATGGACATGAGAGATCCTATTAGGAGGATGAAAATGTTCTAAACCTGAACATTTATCGTTATGTTACGGTTGCATCACTCTGTAAAGTTACTAAAAATTATTAAATACTAAAATCATCTTGAAATAGGTGATTTTTATGACATATAAAATATATTTCAATAAAGTTGTTTTTAAAAAGTTAAGGAAAAAATTGGGGGATCTTTCCAACTTATTTGGAACAGTAATCTAAGGATGTTAAAAGCTTAGAATGGGCTGGGATTGGTGGCTCATGCCTGTGTCTCAGCACTTTGGGGAGGCCGAGGCGGGTGGATCACCTGAGGTCAGCAGTTGGACAGCAGCCTGGCCAACAAGGCGAAACCCCGTCTCTACTAAAAATACAAGAAATAGCTGGGCTTGGTGGCATGCACCTGTAATCCCAGCTACTCAGGAGGCTGAAGCAGGAAAATCGCTTGAACCTGGGAGGCAGAGGTTGCAGTGCGCCAAGATCGTGACACTGCACTCCAGACTGGGTGACGAAGCAAAACCCCATTTTGGAAGAAAAAAAAAGCTTAGTATGTGTTAGAAACACAAGGTAAAAAGAAGAAAAGGGAAAGTAGCGTAGATTGTTGAATCTCCCCTCAAATGCTTTCTCAGATATCCATTCATGCATTCATTCTACTTACAAGAAACTATAAAATATTTAGGAAAGGTATACATCCTACATGAAAAAGACAACAGAACGCATATTTAAAATACTAAAAGAAGGTTTGAATAAATGGAAATGCGTACATTTCATGCTTGTGAATCAGAAGATTCACTCCAATTAGACTGCCAATGAGGTTTTAGAGATGAATTATTTAAGTGATTTAAAAATACATTTATTGAAAAGTAAAGATCTGGAAATAACTAAGAAAATTATGAATAAAAAAAGAAAGGAATAATTACTATTTAAAAATTTCCACTAAAGACAATGCTTTCACACATTATGATACTGGCCTGTAAATACATCAGTGGAACAGAACAGAAAATCTGGGAAAAGATGTGAATATACACAAGAGATAGCAACTCATTTCATAGGGCAAGATAGTTTGATTATGCTGACACAATGGTTAACTTGAAGAAAACAAATAAAGAGTAATCCAATGGATTAAACTTTTGTCTCTTTTTTTTTGGAGACAGGGTCTTGCTCTGTGGTCCAGGCTTGAGTGCAGTAGTGTGAACATTGTGCACTGCAGCCTCAAACTCCTGGGCTCAAGCAATCCTCCCACCTCGGCCTCCCAGGTGGTTGGGACTACAGGTGTATGTCACCACACCTGGCTCAGCGGATTACACTTTAACTGAAAAATACAATATTAAAACTTTAGAAGAAATTTAAGAATATTTATATAACTTACCAACTGGCAGATGTTTTTGTGTAAAACAAAAAATAATGACACTAAAAAGGAAAAACTAGATACATCTGACTCTATACCCATCCTACATTTTATAAGACAAAAGATACGGCCGGGCGCGGTGGCTCAAGCCTGTAATCCCAGCACTTTGGGAGGCCGAGACGGGCGGATCACGAGGTCAGGAGATCGAGACCATCCTGGCTAACACAGTGAAACCTCGTCTCTACTAAAAATACAAAAAACTAGCCAGGCGAGGTGGCGGGCGCCTGTAGTCCCAGCTACTCGGGAGGCTGAGGCAGGAGAATGGCGTGAACCCGGGAGGCAGAGCTTGCAGTGAGCTGAGATCCGGCCACTGTACTCCAGCCCGGGCGACAGAGCCAGACTCCGTCTCAAAAAAAAAAAAAAAAAAAAAAGACAAAAGATACATAAAGCCCACAGAGAAAGAGTACAGAAGGGAAAGCTATTTTCAAGACAAAGGGATAATATTTATAATAGACAAAGATCTCCTATGAATTCATAGGGAAAACAATGAACTCTCCAAAACAAAAATGTGATGATGCCTTTTTATTTCTGTCATAAACAAGATTACAATATGTTCGAGATTATTATGTAAAAGCTGTCTCAGAACTCTGTGGGAAGAAGCAGAGTGCTGTCTTGTTTTGTTTTTGTTTCAATATGAAAACAGTTTCTGGAAATCTTGGTAAGAGATCATTTGTGGAATAAGTAATTCCTAAAGAGTTCACATTCATTTATCCAAAAAATGTTGACTGAATTCCAAAAAGACACAAGTTTCTTAGAGAAGTGTTTGATGAACACATTTGGCAACTATATATAAGTCTGAATACTTTTTCAGAGCTGAAAATCAAAATAAAGTGGCTAATAATTTCTAGAAAGTTGAAGAATATTGGGTTTAGAGTTAAGAATTGCTGTCTTTGGGTGTTTTTTTCTGTCTTTGAGCTACTGAACTTAGAAGAAGCAAAACTCTAAAGATGTTAAAACTAGGTGAACATGACTCTAGCTGTTATTTTTTCGTTTTCTTTTTTAGAGAACATTTACCAGAATGATCACAATGTAAGTTACAGCTCTCATAGATAGCTGAGAAATAAGTGACCATCACGCTTACCTCAGTTACTCAGCAATGAATACTGAGTTATCCAATCAGGTCAGCAGGGCATCACTTTAAGGAATCCAGGTGAAAGTTTCTAGGAGTCGGACAATAGATGGTGGTCAATTAAAACTCTGCCTGGGCCGGGCGCGGTGGCTCAGGCCTGTAATCCCTCCCAAGGAGGCCAAGGCGGGTGGATTGCCTGAGCTCAGGAGTTTGAGACCAGCCTGGGCAACATGGTGAAACCCTGTCTGTACTAAAATACAAAAAAAAAAAAAAAAAATAGCCAGGGGTGGCAGTGTGAGCCTTAGTCCCAGCTACTCAGGAGGCTGAGGCAGGAGAATTACTTGAACCGGGGAGGCAGAGGTTGCAGTGATCCAAGATCGTGCCACTGCACTCCAGCCTGGTGACAGAGTGAGAGACTGTCTCCAAAGAAAAAACAAACAAAAGAAATTCTGTCTCTGCCTGAACAGAGTGGGACTCCGGGGCAGTCAGCTGGGAGCTGAGCGGGGTGGTGAACTCAGGCTTTGGTTGGGTTAACATTGTTGGTATTAGTTGGGTTATGCTGTCATCCTGGTGACGTTGGTTTAACAACTGAAAAATGCCTAAAGATAAGAAGGAGAATAGAGGATAGGTTGGCCTAGGGCATTAACTGGAGTCGAGATTAATATAATTAATGTCTAACATGGAAACACCTTAAGAGCAAAGACCTTATCGGTCTTATTTAGCAGTGGATCCCCAGTTCTGGAACTGTGCCTGGCACATGGTAAGCACACAAGGAATGGATGAACAACCTGTCCTACCCAGGTCAGCATTTTCTGAGAGTAACATTGACCATTCATAAAAACCCTGGAGGTTTTATGTTTAGTAAACACTCTGGACTTCCCTACAAGTGCACGTCAGGAGTGACAGAGAGGGCCTGTGTCTTGGGAGTTTTCCACTCCTTTAAAACACCTAAAGCTGTGGGAATAGGGGACAAGAGAGAACAAGGTGAATTCAACCACATCTACCTGAAGCCTTGGGAAAGGCTCTAGATTCTGGATCTCTTACTACCTTTTCTCTGGAGGGCTTTTTCTTCACCATCAAAGTGTTAAGATCAGAGATTCAAGTGTGAGTTTAGAGTAAGGGGGCAAAGCAGCTTGCTTGCAAATCAATTTCCCTGCAAGACTCTAAGGTAAGGTTCTTCTGAGTGAAGGAATCTTGTCTTTTCGTCTCTATATAACCAGTATCCGGTATAAAACCAAACTAGCCAGTTCCTGTCACAAAAGATCCAGCTACTTGGGAACTCCAGTTAACCACAACCTATATCCTTCACTAGCACTGATTCCCTCCTCTTTGGGTAACTGATCATTCTAGACTTATCACATAGATACAAGCCAGACAGCAATGTGTGCATTCGTGCCCAGTCCCAACTGAAGCAAACATAAAAGGAAGGGAGGGAGAGGCAGAGAAAATTGATGCAAAGAAACAAGGAAGGAAAATCTGTCTTATTGTATAACGCTCAATGTCAGCAGTTTTAGTACATATATGTATGTATGTGTGTGTGTGATACACACACACACACATATATATACACACACACACACATACATATATATACAGAGAGAGAGAGAGACAAAGTCTTGCTTTGTTACCCAACGTGCCGTGGCATGATCTTAGCTCAAGGCAACCTCCGCCTCCTGGGTTCAAGTAATTCTCCTGCCTCAGCCCCCCAAGTAGCTGGGACTACAGGTGCACGCCACCATGCCCAGCTAATTTTTGTATTTTTAGTAGAGATAGGGTTTCACCATGTTGGCCAGGCTGGTCTCCAGCTCCTGACCTCAAATGATCCACCCGCCTCGGCCTCCCAAAGTGCTGAGATTATACGTGTGAGCTACTGTGCCTAGCCTAGTTTAAAATTGTTAAAACATAAATACACAAACCACCAAAAAAGAAAAGCACTCTTATTGCCATTTCAGTCATAGCAGGACTGTAGCATAGCCTTACTGTGTACTCCAGACAAGGTGCCCCAACTGAGGTACCACAGAAGAAGAATGCCCTGAAGGCTGTGTCTGCGGACTTGAAATGATAAGTAAAGGAAAGCATCCCCATCTAGCTCTGCATAAGCATACCTAGTGCCACACTCCCCAGGATCCTAATTTGCAATGTGATTCCATTTTTAAAACAACAGCAAAGCTTTATTTCCAGTTCCCACAGCATCGCTATCGGGACCCAGCTGTGACTCCAAGACCTAGGCTGGCAGTCCGGCCACTCCCTGGAACATTGGCAGAGGGAAAAGGGCATGGGACACCAGGCATGTGTTACTAAGTCTCCTGCCTGAACGTGATGTGTGTCGCCTCTGTTCACACTTCATAGGCCCAAACAAGTCAAGTAACCATGTCTGCTTTCAACAGGCGGGAATGTAGATTTTCCCTATTGAGAGGCATCCCCAGGAGGAGCAGTAAACTTCTGAGAATGGTCTATCACAACAGACATCTTTGTCTTGTTCTCAGTTTTGAAGGGAAATTTCTCATCGTTTTGCTATATTTTAAGAATGAATTTGGGCAATTAACTATTAAATCTTATATTTGAAGGTCAGGTCACTTAAACTCCCTGGGGTCTGAAAAATGACAGGATTGGCTAGATCAGGGCTTCTCAACCTCGGCAGTGTGACATGCTGGTGTAGGGGCTGTCCTGTGCACTGCAGGGTTCTTGGTAGCATTCCTGACCTCCATCCCTAGATGCCAGTAGCACCCACCCCAGTTGTGACCAAAAGTATCTCCGGAAATAACCAAATGTCTCCCTGGTTGAGAATCACTGGACCAGATAATCTCTAATGTCATTTCACACTCTGAAATTCAATGCTCCACTAATCTCTCCCCAAACTGATAAGACCCTTTGCCGAATTTTGGTCACACAAAATTATGCCAGCCCAAGTTAAGAACTCTATAATCCGTACAGTGGTATTGCATAAAAAATACTTCACCTGCTAAGGACAGAGAATCTAGATCCACAAGCCTTCTAATACGCTAACTACAGTTCTATAATCTTTAAAGAGTTGAGTACAATGCAGAGAAATGACTAAATAATATTCTTGGAGAAGGTGGGGAATCGGGTCTTTTTATATAGTAATGTTTAGGCTCCAGCCCAAGAAGGTTTTGTTCATAAGTGGTTTAGACATATTTTATTTATTGAATGTATATCCTGCCTCATTCCTAAAAGCATTTAAGGCAGTTTACAAAGAGGCAGACAAAATAAAATGGAAAAGAAGTAAGAAAAATAGGGGGAAATAGGTAAGGAACAGAGAAAACAAATACTCCAATCCAAAAAGTCAATACCATTTATGTGACTCCAGCAGTTATTTTTTCTTTTTCAGAGCATGAAACTGAGCTCAGAATTTCAGGATGCCTAAGAGAAAGCTGGAAATAAAATAATTAATTTGCCTTCTCAGAGAAGGGAATTATTTGCTAGTGAAACAAGGTTTTTCTTAGGATTAAACTCAGGGACAGGTTTCATGTTGGCCCTGTGTGGGGAACAAGTGTGAAAAGGACCCATGTCAATTCCATATTCTCGCCTCTACAGTGTTACAGCTAAGCCTGTTCTTATATGAACTTTAAATATAATTTAAAAGCGTAACTTTGAAACACAGTTTGGTGAAAGTATCTTGGGGGCCAGGCGCAGTGGCTCATGCCTGTAATCCCAGCACTTTGGGAGGCTGAGGCTGAGGCATGAGGATCACTTGAGCCCAGGAGTTCAAGAACAGCCTGGGCAATACAGTGAGACCCTGTCTCAAAAAAAGGAAGTGTATCTTTGGAAGCTAAAGCCACATGGGTAGAACTTTCTAATGAAAGCTGTCCGGCGACCTAGGTGATCCAAAGATAATATATCATTTTCCTACAGAAATAATTTTTCAAAGTGTGGTTAGCAGAGAAAACTTTTCTTCAAAGAGAACCTTCTAGAAAAGTCTAATATATAAAATGGGTCCAGGCTGGGCAGTGTCTTACACCTGTAATCCCAGCACTTTGAGAGGCCGAGGTGGGAGGATCGTTTGAGCCCAGGAGTCTGAGACCAGCCTGGGCAAGATAGTAGAGAGCTCGTCTCTACTAAGAAAAAAAAAAAAAAAATTAATGGAAAAAATGGGTCCAGGCCAAGCTGCTTCTTCCCTTCCTTCCACTCTCTCCCCTCCTCAGAAGGCCTCAGAAGGAGAATTGAATTCTCCTGTGGCAGAATTCAAAAGCCACTAGCCTGAAAATAAAACTTCAAATACCCAGAAAAGATTCAACAGTTCAATAAACATTTATTGTGCTAAGTATCAGAGTAAGTAAATTTTATCTATTATTTTTCTTGAAAATAATTTTTCCATTGATCTTTTTATGAGATAATTAACAGTTCCAGGTACAATTCCCCATCAGAGCCTGAAGTGCTCATTGAACCCAGATCCTTAAACTCCGCAAAGTTAATCACAGAGCCCCCTTTACTACAGAAACTAAAGCTCCTGAGCAGGATCCACGCAGGGGCAAGGCTGTCCCATCTCCTCACAACAGATGCGCACAAAGCAAGGATTTTTCTCAACGGTCCATTTTGGGTTTTTTTGTTTGTTTGTCTGAGATGAAGTTTCGCTCCTGTTGCCCAGGCTGGAGTGCAATGGCGCGATCTTGGCTCAATGCAACTTCTGCCTCCTCGGTTCAAGCCATTCTCCTGTCTCAGCCCCCCGAGTAGCTGGGATTACAGGTACCCGCCACAAACACCTGGCTAATTTTTTATATTTTTAGTAGAGTCAGGGTTTCACCATGTTGGCCAGGATGGACTCGAACTCCTGACGTCAGATGATCCACCCGCCTCGGCCTCCCGAAGTGCTGGGATTACAGGAGTGAGACACCGTGCCTGGCCCTCAATGGTCCATTTTGGATCCACAGTGGACCGGATTAAGACAGTGGTTCACGTCCCAAGTTCCTGCCTTGCTCAGCATGGCTGAGGTAGTTTGGGCCTGAAATGTTTTCAGCACAAATGTTATCAGTGATCGACCACTGTTAGGACTTTCTGGTTCCTGTTCTCAGGCAACTGTTCTCACCTCAATCTCAAGGACACCGCACCTAACCCTCCCATCCTTTTCCCATGAAGCCCGGGTTGAAACCACTGAGCAGTTGGCTTCCATGCCTTGCCCTGGACCCTCATCTGCCTTTGCCCCTTAGTCTGAACTGAGGCTCTTCAAAGAAATGACTCACCCAAGCCAGGTCTCACCATGTGAGTAGAAAACAAGAAACAAAATAAAATAAAAACACAGAACACAATCCAATGTAATTGAAAAAATTCATATAGAACTAGTTAATTTACAGCAATCTAGTATTTCCCAGTTTACACAAGCAGTTTACATGTTAGAGAATGTCTACCAATGTCTACCAAAATTACCTTTATCAAAGCTGTGTTTTCCTTCTTTGCAAAAGATTGAAAAATAGAAATTAAAAAATATATCCAACTTTCAATAATAGTAGCAAGCACTTATATAGGGCCTACTATGAGCCAGGTTTTGTTTAGGAATGAGATACACAACTGTACACACACACACACACACACACACACACAGGTATATACACACACACATGCCATCTCCTTTTAACCTTCATTTTACCTATTGAGGACATTATTCCTTTTTCAAAGATGAGGGAAGTAATCACAAGGAAGTTAAGAAACTTCACTGAAGTCAAAAAGCTAGTAAGTGGTAGGGCTAAGATTTGGTACCAGGAAGCCTAGCTCCAGAATCTGTGCTGTTAACCACAACACAAAGCTGTTTCTGGGTTTCCCTCAATCACATAGCACCCAGCAATAGGGAAATTCCTGTCAAATAAGAATGATAGGCCAGGCACAGTAGGTCACGCCTATAATCTCAGCACTTTGGACGCCAAGGTGGGCAGATCACCTGAGGTCAGGAGTTTGAGACCAGCCTAGCCAACATGGTGAAGCCCTATTTCAAGCAAAAATACAAAAATTAGCCAGGCATGGTGGTGTGCACTTGTAGTCCCAACTACTTGAGAGGCTGAGGCAAGAGAATCAGTTGAACCCAGGAAGCAGAGGTTGCAGTGAGCTGAGATCTCACCACTGCACTACAGCCTGGGTGACAGAGAGATACTCTGTCTCAGAAAAAAAAAAAAGAATGATTCTCAGCCACTTCTCAGTTATTGCTATGTGCTCATAGAAAAAGAAACAATTTTTAAGTCTAAGCAAAACACAAATATGTATGAATAAGTTCAGCAAAAACAAATCCTGTCATCCACTCTCCAGTCTATCATAAATGCATCATTGCTTTTGCTATCTCAGAATATTGATAAGCATTTTATTTTTCATTTTCATTTCATTCTAATAACAGAAAACCACAGCATTCTACACACTCATGTGTTAGGTAGTAACTGAAAATATCTGATGATTTCATGATCTAGATAGTCTAAACTTGACTCTGGAAAATAGAAGACAACATTTATAATTTATGATATGGAATCAGAAGCTTCCTGAATCAACTTAAAACAAGTTAATTATGTTCTTATTATAAAGGCAATACATGTTATGGTGGAAAAATTTAAAACCTTATGTTCTTATTATAAAGGCAATACATGTTACAGTGGAAAAATTTTAAATCTAAGAAACAAAGTTAAAACCCATTACCCAAGGATAACCAATGCAAATATTTTGTGTATATCTTTTCAATTTTATTTCTATGTTGATACCAGCTACCACTTATTGGGCATCTAAAGATTGTCAGACACCATGCCACATCCTTACTGATGTTTTCTTATTCAATTTTCACAAAAACCTATGAGGCAAGAGCCACTATTATGCCCTCTTTTTTGTAACTGAAGTTTAGAGAGGTTGAGAACTTGCCTTCAGTCAAGGATTCCAATCCGGAACTACATACAGTACAGGGACTACTGATGCTGTGATCTCAGTGAGGCAGGCGCCTGTCTATAATCCCACATCAGGCACTGCACTTGGTAGAGGCTTACAAGTGTGGACAGGTTTACTCTCCCCTAGTCTTATCCCTTTTATTCATTTGAATACAGGCCGTTAGGTTTACTTTAACTCAAGCTTTCTCAGCCTGGGCACTACTGACATTTGAGGCTGGATGATTCTTTCCTGTCCTGTGCAGTGTAGGAAGGTTAGCAGCACCCCTGGCTTCTACCCACTAGATGCCAGAAGCATCCCCCCCAGTTGTGATCATCAAAAATGTCTCCAGATAGCCTGGCATGGCGGCTCACACCTGTAATCCCAGCACTTTGGGAGGCAGAGGCAGGTGGATCACCTCAGGTCAGGAGTTCGAGACCAGCCTGACCAATGTGGTGAAACTCTGTCTTTACTAAAAATACAAAAATTAGCCAGGCGTGGTGGCAGGTGCCTGTAATCCCAGCTACTCAGGAGACTAAGGCTGGAGAATCGCTTGAACCCAGGAAGCAGAGGCTGCAGTGAGCCGCAATTGCGCCACTGCACTCCAGCCTGGGTGACAGAACGAGACTCCGTCTCCAAAAAAAAACGAAAAATAAAAATAAAAAAATAAATGTCTCCAGACATCGCTAAATGTCCCAGGGAGAAGGAGTAAAACAGTTCTGGACTGAGAAGTACGGCAGTTTAATAAAATCTCTACAATCTCTGCTTCGTAGTATGATCAACATGGTCTGTTCACTGAGATAGGCCTTTTTCATAATTCACAGAAACAACTCAATAAAGAGTAACAATAATTTTCCACTTTGAATGAGCCCCTTTAGGACTCCTGAACAGTTCCACAGGTACTTCTCTATGGTTTTGAGGAGTTCTGCATTTTTTTATCGTGTGTTGCTTTTGAACAGATGAATCCTTGCACATCCTCAAACCCGCTGAGTTGTAAATGAGTTTGAGGCAAGGTTTGGTTGCCTCAAACCAAATCCTCTTGATAAATGAGTTTTGACAGAGCATCAACTCAAATACTTTTTTGTTGTTGTTGTTTGAGACAGAGTCTCGCTCTGTCACCTCCCTGGTTCAAGCGATTCTCCTGCCTCAGCCTCCCGAGTAGCTGGAACTATAGGCATGTGCCACCACGTCCAGCTAATTTTTGTTTTGTTTTGTATTGTTTTGAGATGGAGTCTTGCTCTGTCGCCCAGGCTGGAGTGCAGTGGTGCGATCTTAGCTCACTGCAAGCTTAGCCTCCCGAGTTCCCACCATTCTCCTGCCTCAGCCTCCCGAGTAGCTGGGACTACAGGCACACGCCACCATGCCCAGCTAATTTTTTTTATTTTTAGTAGAGACGGGGTTTCACCATGTTAGCCAGGATGGTCTCGATCTCCTGACCTCGTGATCCACCTGCCTCAGCCTCCTAAAGTGCTAGGATTACAGGCATGAGTCACCACCCCCAGCCAACTCAAATACTTTTAAACAAACCTGTCCAGTAAACCCTAGAATCTCTTTTCAAGTATCTCTTCTAGTAACTAGTCTTTCCCCTCCTGATATTCCATTTTCCTAATCCATCTTTATTGTAATTCCTCTGAGCTCTCACGTGAACCTCAGGCTCTCAAGGAATACTTTGCCCGATTTATCATGGTCCCTTCTGGATCTTTCTCAAGAGACCTCCCTGTGCTTCAGCTAATTAGGGCAGTGTCAGGCATGGGCATGACCCCAGACGAGCCCCTTCACCCGTGCTGTCAGGACGCACAGCTGTCAGGGAGCTCATTAAAAATAATTTTGATGAAGAGTACAAACACTGACAGTTGGCTCCTGTGGCCTTCTAAAATCCATTTTACCTCTTGAATGCTTTTCTTCCAGTAGTTGCATTGCTTCCTAGAGTGTTAATGGATTCACTTTTGTCCTTAGAGGCCCTTGAAGAACAAGCTTTCTCTTTAACTATCTATGTGCCGTTGAAAGGGGTTTCTGAATCCAGACTGCAATGTGCCCCATTTGACCCTCACAACTAAGGAAAAGATATGGAGGGACAGGTTATATCTGGCTTTCTCTAAGTACCCTAATTGCCTCTCTAACAAATACCATAAAGTTTCATTTACCTGCAGGAAATAATCCCAATCCATTCACTTTCCTAAGTGCAGTGGAAATTTTGCAGTCTAAAATAATGAATAGTTTGACGCCAATAAAAAAGAGAAAAGAGACAAAGATAGGATTGCGTGGTAGTAAACTTTCTTTAGTCTTTCAATTTTGAACCATATATTCTAATTTATTTTCAGTTTACAGGGTGGAAAGAACTGATTTTTTAAGTGCACTAATGAGAATTGCGGCATAATAGCACGGCCATTAAAACCGCAAAGATTCCTTAAAAAATATAACAGTAAATCAATACCATTGGTAAACAAGATACATTCTACACATTATCAGGATAATTAACACAAGCTGCTATAATAGACAAATCCGGCCGGGCGCGGTGGCTCAAGCCTGTAATCCCAGCACTTTGGGAGGCCGAGACGGGCGGATCACAAGGTCAGGAGATCGAGACCATCCTGGCTAACCCGGTGAAACCCCGTCTCTACTAAAAAATATAAAAAACTAGCCGGGCGAGGTGGCGGGCGCCTGTAGTCCCAGCTACTCCGGAGGCTGAGGCAGGAGAATGGCATAAACCCGGGAGGCGGAGCTTGCAGTGAGCTGAGATCCGGCCACTGCACTCCAGCCCGGGCGACAGAGCAAGACTCCGTCTCAAAAAAAAAAAAAAAAAAAAAAAAAAAAAAAAAAATAGACAAATCCGTAAGTCTCAATGATTTAACTCAACATCAGTCTATTTCTCGCCCAGGTAAAGTTGAAAGTAGACTGGTAGTTCCTCCTCCAACTTATAGCTGTGCCATCCGCCATATGCCACTTCCAAGTTCGTTTCACTAAGAGAAGAAAGGAAGAAAGGAAACACACGGGAGATGGAGGCTGCAGTGAGCTATGATTGTGCTGCTGCACTCCAGCCTGAAAGACAAAGTGAGACTCTGTCTTAAAAAAAGGAAAATAAAAAAATAAAATTTGAAATTTCATAGTTTTACATTTTGGGTTTAGCATATTTAGTTGAAAAAGACTAGTCCAAAGCTTCATGAACATCTCTTACACATGTGGAATGATAACACAGGGGTCTTGGGTTCCGAGCATTGGCCTGGGAGTGGTACTAGTGGATTCTGTTCATGGGCCACTGACTCATACCAGTCTCATGATTCTAACTCAACAAAACGGGAAGGTAGGAAATAGAAAGGGCCACATGGAATATTTGGTGAGCACCAGAATCTATGTTCCAAAGACATGACTACAATACTGGAAAACTGGAAACAGCAATTTTTAATTTTTATATTTTATATAACAAAAGATTATCAAGCCATTAAAATGTTTTCCAAGAATACTTAATGGCACAGAAACATGCTCATAATACAGTCTTGAGTGAACAAGCAGATACCAAACTGAATATATACTGTCTTTCTAAGAAGTAAGGATATGCAAGAAAAACACTAGAGGAAAATATCACTTTGTTACCAACAGTTGGCCCTGCAGAGTATGATTATAGGTGATTTAATGTTATTCTCTGTACACTTGTTTATTGTCAAATTCTCCGCAATAAACATGTATTAATCTTATAATAAAAATATTATTAAAGAAATAAGAATTTATACCATTCAAATAAAACAGAAGTACGTATCCACCTCAGTACCTAGTACATTAATAAACCCTCAAATGCTGCATAAAATTAATGAAAAGAAGGCAGGAAGAATTAAACAATAAAATATTATACTCATATGAAAATCTATTATAATGAAAATCATTCTCAATTTGGGGTTGCTTAGGTGTGGAGCTAATAAAAAGCAAGCAGAAATACTGGAACAATCCTCAGAACTCAAGACCCCTGCATTATCATTCCACATGTGTAAGAGATATTCGTGAGGCTTTGGAAGAGTCCTTTTCAACTGAATATGTTAAAACCATAATTAAAAACTATGACATTTCAAATTTTTTATTTTTTATTTTTTTAAGACAGTCTCACTTTGTCTCCCAGGCTGGAGTGCAATGGCACAATCATAGCTCACTGCAGCCTCCACCTCCCAAACTCAAACAATCCTCCTGCCTCAGCCTCCTGAGTAGCTGCGACCACGGGCACACACCACCACACTTGGCCAATTTTTGTTTGTTTTTAGTAGAGCAAGGTCTTGCTATGTTGCCCAGGCTGGTCTCAAACTCCTGAGTTCAAGTGATCCTCCTGCCTCGGACTGCCAAAATGCTGGGTTTACAGGCGTGAGCCACTGTACCCAACCTCAAATTTTAATTTTTAATTAAAGAATCTCCATTTCCTGCCAGGAAAACAAAAATTTGAAGAATAAGGATTGGAAGTATAATAGCTAACCTCTATTGATTAATTACCATTAGCCAGGCACTCTGCTTGGCATATCATACTGTTTTTCTTATTTATTCCTCAAAGCCATATTTGGAGGAAAGATGATGCCCATTTTATAGATATGGAAATGGATTCCCATAGAGGTGGAAGAGGATTTGACTTCAGACAGCATCACTCTGGAGCCCATACTTAATCACTGCCCCATGTCACTTATCCATGTCAGTTATTTTTTGGTACCGAAAAATCTTCGTCTATATTACATTCTTCCAAAGACTGTTAATGGAATGTAGGCTTTAAGGAAGTAGAATAGATACAGTAGATTGGCACTCAACATCCATTCCAACTTCCTTCTGATGAGCCTTCTCTCCAGCAGAGGCTGCAATATTAAAACCTGCACATTTCAGACTCCTTTGCAGCTACATTTCTGAGGGTGGTTTAGAATCCACCAATCAGACACAGGCATGTGTCTGACTGGTGGATAAGGGGGTGGATAAGAGGGATGTGACACTGAGGGATGGCTGTTGCTGCCATCAAGCCTGGTCACGAAGGCACTTCCCTTCTCTGTGATGGTGCTACCAGAAGTTGCAGTGTCCATTCCCTTACTTCATGGGTACTGAAGGGTATGGTAAGGGGCATTCATTTGCTGGTTCTGGAACCTGCAAAAATATCTGCAGTTTCCTGATCTTGGCGGCTTTTTAAAATTATGGCAGTGTTGGTATAACTCTAAAACTGGCAGCTTCCCAATATGAGAAAATTGAACAAAAATTCATGAAAAGTTAGAAAATTATTCAAAAAATATTCATCCAGTGCCTTCTATGCCAGGTGATAGACATGGCATAGAATGACAAATACAATGACAAGTAAAATATACACTTCCCTGCACTTAAGAAGCTTACCATCTAGTTGAGGAAGCAGAAATTAACAAAATAACTATACCAATTCAATTCTGATTATATTTACAATCTCTGATTGCTCTTCAAGTTCTGCCTGCCTCCATTACATCTTATTCCCTGGGCAGTGGATACCAACAGGAATTTCTAGAATTCACAATTCACTGAATGTTTGGTCCAGTTTATTGATCTTAATCTTCAAACTAAGGTAAGTTATGATCAGAAGTTTAGATATCAAATAAAGACAAACTGAAACTGGTAACGATGACAATGTAAAACATCCAATAATTTCTCAGCCAATGGCTATAATTCAACAATTACGGTAAGTAAAATTATTCTCTCCTAAAGATGAAGAAAAAAAAATACAGTCCTGATGTCAGTGCTGGGGAAATAATTGGTCATATTGACATATCATTAATGGAGTCTGTGTCTCTGGCTGAATCATATTGATTTCACTAATGTTCTTTCTAGTGTCAGCTCCCTTTCATTTGTTATATGGCATGCCATCTTTCAGCCCAGAGAGATTACTACTCAGCACTATGATCGGCAATGATTCGACAAGGAGTGTTTTCAGGCTCAGATCTTTTACCAAGTTGGGGGCTCAGTAAGTCATGTTAAAGATTGCATTTAGGTGAGTCTCAAGACATGATGACATTTATATCACTTTTCTTTCCAGATCTGAAGAAGTTATAGGCAATATTAGATATTATTGTGTCATTAAGGCTTTCAGACTAAAGGTTAAGATACTGCTCAGAGAGCCATAGAGTTAACCTATTATGTATAAATGTGTGTTTTTAATGAAGTTAGATATTTACAAGGTTATATCATAGTCTTGCTGCACATAAAGCAAATTTAGATAGCGCTTAAGTACAACTGACATATTATCTACCTTCATGTGTTAAGTTTTAATAAGAGGGGAAAAAACAAAACACATGTGTGTATATCTGTATATGTGTGCATGATACCTGAAACTTAATAAAAAATGTTTCAACAGTTACAAGTAGGAATCTCTACTCACCTTACTACCTTGTATATAATAAACCCTAAACTGCTGCATGAATGAATGAATATAAGATAGAAAAGCAATTTTAAGGGACACCATAGTTTTCATATCAGATGATAAGGATTAAAAGTAATTTGAGTCACTTAACTCTTATTAACCACACTTGATACTGAAAAACTCACACTTTCCACCTGGTTTTCAGACTGTATTGAGGGTCCATTAAAAAAAAAAAAAAGTGAGGCACTTCCATTTCAAGATAAATGAACATTGCCTCTCTAAGAGTGGTAACATTTATTTTGGCCATATTTGTGGAAATATTTCTAAAGTATACAATAGAATTTTTAAGCTGCTTAGCTAACAATGGCTTAACATTTTAAAGATAAAACCTTTTCTTAACAACCTGGAGAATTATAAAAATCTTGTCAAAACAGGCCATGGAAGGCATGCTAGGAGAGATTCCCTTGCTGTGGGGACATCTCTAAGGGATTAGATGAGGCCGCCTGGCAAAGGTGGGCTTGGATCCAGAAGTGAACAGTATCCAGAGTGAGCTATTCCAGTAGCTGGGCCGTGGCCGCGGGAGGGGGAGCAGCTACCATTTGCTGAAAACTAAGTATGTGCCAGACTAAACCACATGCTAAGTATTTGTTAGATGCCATATGCGTTATCTAAGGGCACAACAACAGGATATTATTATCCCTATTTTTGGGTGAGAAATCTGAGGCTTAGAGAGTTAAATATTTGCTAAGAGTGAATATTAACTAGGAAATGGTGGAGACTGGATTCAAACCTCAGGCTGTCAGGCCCAACTCATCCTAAACAAGGAAAGCTCTGGGTCCAAGGCAGGCAGTTTTGTAATTTCTCTTGAAGGAAAACCCAAACTACAGGTAGAAATTAACTGCTTTCTTTCCTCTCCGGGAAGGGGATGGCAAGATAACTGGAGAAGAACATTAAGGCACCAGGTAAACAGGTGGGAGTTCAACCAGAGCCCCAGTGCAGGGGGAGGGTCAACAAGATGACTCTGGCTTGGGGACACAGACACCCAGTAATGACAGACACACCAAATATCGGGTCTCTGGCAGCCAAACAATTGCAGAATCACACTTGCTGGCAAACTGATTCTCTCTGCACACTTCTCACCAGAACGTTCCCTTGGGACCAAGTGGTTGGTGCTGCATTAATAGACAAATGATAGTAGTGGCTGAAGCTGAACAGGACTGAGAGGACACAGTTCTTATACCATGATATTATAATGATGCCTGAAAGGTGTCCTGGGATGTGTAGTATGTTATTGTGTCTTCCTTAAATAACCCCAGACCACTGTGCTTTTTATAGCATTTCTCTCTTCCATCCCTCATGGCCTACTAGTAGTCACTTTTTGCTGTCAACATGCCTGAAGAGCAGATTCTGTGTCCCCTACTCTCTCCACATGGTTTCTGAAAAAAATACACATCTTGGCAGCTAGTTTATATGCTGGGAAACTGATAAATCAAACATGTTTGATGAGCCAGGCACGGTGGCTCACACCTATAAACCAGCACTTTGGAAGGCCAACATGGGTGGATCACCTGAGGTCAGAAATTCAAGACCAGCCTGGCCAAGGTAGTGAAACCCCATCTCTACTAAAACTACAAATATTAGATGGGCATGGTGGTGCGCAACTGTAATTCCAGCTACTCAAGAGGCTGAGGCAGGAGTATTGCTTGAATCTGGGAAGCAGAGGTTGCAGTGCACCGAGAAAGAGCCACTGCACTCAAGCCTGGGCAACAGAGAGAGACTCCATCTCAAAAAAAAAAAAAAAGTTTGATGGCGTACAAATAACCATACAAGTTATTGGCTCCCCTTTCATGTACTCATTCAACAAGCATTTCTTAAGCATGCTTAATCAAGAGTGGGAAGCACTGTGCAAGGCCCTAGGAAAACAAAATTAAAGAACACAATTTTTATCTTTGAAGGGCTCATAAACCAATGGAGATGGAGAGGTAGGAAGGTAAACTTCACACTGCAGGATGCACCAGAGGCTCTATAAAAGCTCTGCATAAGTGTGAAAGCCACACGAGAAGGAAGCAAAGCCATTTGTGAGAATCACAGATGACTGTCCACAAATAAAATACATGGGCTTCTCTCCATACAGGAACAGGGACCAAGTCTGCCACCTTCAGAGTTCCAAGAAAAAGAATAGCTAATATTTGTTGAGTGTTTCCTATATACCAGAGGTATTCTTTCCACATATTAACTCACTTAATTTTTTTATTTTAAATTTTGTAATTTTTCTTTTTTATACAGGCAGGGTCTCACTGTGTTGCCCAGGCTGATCTCAACTCCTGGGCTTGGGCCAGGCATGCTGGCTCACACCTGTAATCCCAGCACTTTGGGAGGCCGAGGCGGGCAGATCACCTGAGGTCAGAAGTTCAAGACTAGCCTGGCCAACATGGCGAAACCGCATCTCTACTTAAAAAATACAAAACTCAGCCGGGAAAGGTGGTGGGCACCTGTAATTCCAGCTACTCGGGAAGCTGAGGCAGGAGAATCGCCTCAACTTGGGAGGCAGAGGTTGCAGTAAGCTGAGATTGTGCCATTGCACTCCAGCCTAGGCGACAAGAGCAAAACTCCATCTAAAAAAAAAAAAACCACCGCCTAGGCTCAAATGATCATCCTGTGTCAGCCTCCCACAGTGCTGGGGTTACAGGTGTGAGCCACTGAGCCCAGCCTCATTTAATTCTTAGGAAAACTTTAAGGTGTTGCTTTTTTTCATTTTACATCTGGAAACAGCCACAGAGAAGTTAAGTAATTTGTCCAAGGTCTCACAGCTAGTAGTGGGGAGCCAGGACCTAAACAGGAAGTCAAATTCCAAAGACCACACCTTAACCAAGAAACTGTATCACCACCTCCAACCATCAACACACTGCAGTGAATTCGTGGAAACCTTTAAAATATGGGAATAGGTTAAAAGTAAAATCTCTAAGGTAAAATTCACTAAGCTTTGGCTAAAGACAGAAAAAAGAGGAAAAGTAGGAAACAAGCTGTCATGCTGAGAGGATGAAGGAAATAGTGGCAAGGAGATTTGGGGTTAGGTGGTCCCTGCAACCACCCAACAGGTATCCTTGGGCACCCACGAATCTTGGTAGCTTCCAGAAGAAGCAGAAAGGGTGGAGAGCACCCTTGATTGATCACTTTTACTATTTACACATAGAGTATGTGGACCTCTGTTTGCCTGCTTGCTCCAGCCCCCCAGAATCTTTAGGAATGTGTCTGAAAATCCGTTAATACAAACTATCCAAAAGTAATCATAACAATACACCTGCATTTGCTCTACCAACATTTTATCCCTTCAAGAGAAAGTAAACTCCTTGGCATTTGTACAAATGGGACTGTATTCTTCATTAACATCTGCATCTATAATAAAGGGTAGTATTAAAAGACATATGCATTAAAAAATGAAATTCAAATGGACACACAAAAGTAGGGATCAAGTACTTATCTCTGAAAATAAGACTCTGGACTTAATTATAATAGACAAGGGTGGTTTCTAGACAGTTTCATCTCCTGAATCAATACCAAATATTTTCAAAACTTGTACCAATTAACATCCAATTTTATTATTTTTTAAGCCTATGAAAACCAGACCTTTGATTTGGAAAAATAATAACTAGCACATATATATACTAGTAATTATATCCCAGGCAACAGTTCAAAGTGTTGTATATTTACTAACTCATTTAGTATATGCTTATATGTGTATGTGTGTGTTGTAAAACGTATGTGTGTTATACACATATATATGAATGTGTGTATATGTGTTATACACATATATATGTGTATATACATATATATACACATATGTATGTGTTATGTATGTATATGTATGTGTTATACACATATATATGAAAAACAATTTTACAGAATTTTCCTGTTTGGAGAGGAGAATTCAAACAGTTGGAATGTTTCTTGACCACTAGTAATTTTCAAATATATGAAGAACATAAAATGTAGCTTTGACTGCTTCTAGGATTGTTCCAAGCAGTTCTCTTGGTTGATCTAAACATGAGTGTTCTGCAATACACACATCTCCTCCGTGGGGTAAATAATACTAAGGATAGGGATGCCATCACAGCACTATTTCAAAATGTAAACTTGACAGCCAGTTAACAGCTCTTCAGGAAAGAGTAATAAGTACCTGGAGCCCAGAAGATCAAAAAGCAAATGTTGGAATTTTAGTGGAAATGATCTAGGTTTCCATTCCTAACAGCTCCCAAAATGCTGTTCACAGTGATATCCCAGCCTCATTCCAACTCAATATAACCCTAATGTGCTTTCCTTCAATTACTGTACACACATCCTGAGATTTCAGTAATGTGACAGCTGGGAACTTGAGCCCCAACTAAGGCTGCCCTCGGCTATATCTCTTTATTAATTCATCCCGGGAGCTGGAATTGAGCTATGCTGAGGAGCAGAGAAAGTGGCATTGTGTCGTCCCTGACAAAGAGGACAAGTGCAGGCACCTCACACACAAAGGTATGTTTGTCCCGCCATTCAAACAGAGTGGTTTGCCTGCTGTCTGAACTGCAGCGTGCCTTGACACTGCATATGAAACACTGGAGGAGCAATCATATTTAAGTGTGTAATTTTATTGCAAAAAGGCCTGATTCTGCTGTTGTCTCTTTACAAATGTCTGATAATCCACTTCTGTCACAAACTGACAAGAGCTGCTACTTCATTTCCAGCTGTTGGGGAATACCTCAGGAGAATACTTCTCTCTCAATGGGCAGCAACAGCAGGGCTATTTCAAGACCTTACTCCATTTTAAAGGTGTTATGTGTCCACACAGACTTACAAACCACCATGCAACATCTTTCCAGAAGTATGTGCTGGTCTGCAGAATTGCTAGATATTTCCAGGTGGGCTGGGATCACTGGAAAGGCCTGGTACATCCTACCTGATAGCGAATTTAAAAGACTCTTTTAGGGTTACGTGTCATAAGAAAGGGGGAGATAACTTTAAAAGATTATCAATCACTTTTATAAAACCACTTAATGTAAATGACTGTATCTTAATATCTTAACAAATGTCGCTCCCAATTTTTTTTTTATGTTTTAATGCAAGTGAAATATGAAAGCATTTTCTTATTTTCCCTTTTTATCTCTCAGGGATTTTGGGGCACAAAAAGTGTGAAAACCAAGGAAACATACTGCTCTTTGCTATTATATAGCAACAAAAGCGATCTCCTTGTATTTTACAAGAACTTTCCTTTCTCTGTAGTGTTTTGTTTTACAATAAACGTGTGTTTTTGATTTTGAGATGTTCTTACTTCAATGAAGAGGGCTGTACTTTAATCTGTGAGAAACCTAAAAGATGAGTGACTAAACTAGATATCATGATTTTAAAAATTTAGCTGAAATCCTCAGCCTACTAAAGGTTGAATTTGAATCTCCATAGCTGGACAGTTGAAATTCTCCTTTCTGCATATCAATTAGATTTCGTCTCTCTACCTTATGGCATTACCATTCACAGATGGTTACTCCAGGGATGGATGCATTTCAGTAACAGTTTGAAATGCCCCTGGGTAATAACAAGTGTAAATGATTGCTTGTGCCATTGAAATAATGCAATGAGACTGTCAGTGGCTGATGGAGTACAGCTGTGGACGAAGTCTACCCTTGCTTCTAGGGCCTTATCTACAACTATGGATTTAAAAACTTAAAATACGTTTATTAACTGAAAAAATAATAAATGTCATTCAAATAACTGGGTTTTTTTTAAAACCACAACTTACTGGAAAAAAGCAACATTTCAGAGTAAGAAAAGCAAAAAGGTTGACTTCACAGATGCTTACTTTTCTGCCTAATTGCAGAAACAATGTGGGGTAAAATGTTTGAATCAGAGGAGAACCTGACGAGGGACCATTTTAATTGGATACAGGATAAAGCAGCAGGTTTATCCACAACCCATCAGTAAAGATACTATTTAGTGTATGATTAAGGTGACTTTGAGTACCAGGCTATGCTAGATTTTGTACAGGACACCAAAGACATTCCTCCTCCTAAGAAAATGAACATCTACTTTGACAGAAAAGACTTCATTTATACAAGACAATATATAATCAAGTATTGGGTTATAAGCAGTAGAGATAAGAGAACAGGAATTTGGGAAGGAAAGAACACCACAAGCTACATTCATTGGGAATGCTTGGTGGAAAAGGTGGTTCTTAAGGCAAATTAAGGAAGAATTTTCAGCAAGACCTGCAAAGTCATAAAAATGAGTATGAATGTGACAGATAAGGAGACACTGGCTGCTCATAATTCAGGACTCACACAGAGTAATGGTGAGTGCTACATGCCAGACTAAGGAGCCTGACTGTCAAGAGGAGGCTGCTGACAAAAGTGGGAGTTTAAGTGGTGTTTAAAGAACTGATCTAACAGTGGTGAGTAAGAGGGACTGCGAAGAAAACCAGCGCAGTGATTCTTAACCAAGAGCATGTATCAGAATCATCCAGGAACAGCTCCCCAATTGACCTCGTCTTTTATTTTTCAAGATTTTCTGGTCACTCCAGAGAGTCTATGAAGCCCAGAACATATACATTAAGTAATAAAAAAAGGGTTAGGTCCAAAATACTGAGCACTGGAAAAATAATAATATTGACTTTATCATAACGAACTTAGAGAAGTTCATCAAAAAAAATCTTAGAGTGAGTCTTTTGTGTTTTTTGCCTGCACAGCAATAACTTGTCAGGCAACTGGGTGACATGCTTAATTCTCTCCAAGGTGAGAGTCCCCTTCCCGTCTGCAATTTTATAAAAGCTCATCCCTGGGACTCTCCCAGGAGTATACAATAATAAACAATGTTCACATGGCTACCGTAAGCATTCAGTGATGGTGACCAGAGTTGATTAGCCTTGATTCCAACCCCTGATTTCAAGCATTGGAGGGCTAATAAACATCATATATGTATATACACACACAAAGTCTGGCTCTATCACCCAAGCTGGAGTGCAAGGCACCATCTTGGCTCACTGCAACCTCCACCTCCAGGTCCAAGCCAGCCTTCCACCTCAGCCTCCTGAGTAGCTGTGACTACAGGTGCATGCCATCATGCCCAGCTAATTTTGTATTTTTTGTAGAGATGAAGTTTCATCATGTTACCCAGGCTGGTCTTGAATTCATGAACTTCAGTGATCCACCCGCCTTGGCCTCCATCTTAACTGATTTAATGTTCTTGGGTTTCCTCTTCTGCCAGGTGGGCCTTGTTGACTCACTTAACAAGAAAAGATTCAGGTATATACCCAAAAGAAAACAAACTACTCTATTAATACCAAAAAGACAAGGGCACTCCCATGTTTATCGCAGCACTATTCACAATAGCAAAGACATAGAAATCAATTTAGGTTCCCATCAACAGTGACTTGGATAAAGAAAATGTGGTATATAAACGCCATGGAATACTATGCAGCCATAAAAAAAAAAATCAAAATCATGTCCTTTGCAGCAACATAGATGCAGCTGGAGGTCATTATTCTAAGCAAATTAATGCAGGAAAAGAAAAACAAATACCATATGTTCTCACTTACAAGTGGGAGCTACACATCAGGTACTTATGGACATAAAGATGGCAACACTAGGCACTAGGGGTGCCTAGAGGTGAGAGGGAGAGAGGACAGCAAGGGTTGAAAAACTATTGCGTACTATGCTCAGTACCTTGGTGATGGGATCATTCGTACCCAAAACCTCAGCATGACATGACAGTAAGAAAATCAGTAAAAAACCTGCACATGTACCCTCTGAATATAAAGTAAAAGTTGGGGGAAAAAAGAGCAGTTTTGCTACTGAAGCTTCTGGAATGTAATTGAACAATCTTTTCTCACATCCAGGTATTGGATAAGAAATCAAATCCAGCCATACGTGGTTATGTACTTCTTTGACTGTATTATTATTATATTAAGTAGACTTGATTTCTTAAAAAGAAAAATAAAAGGTTCTTAAAAAGAAAAATAAAAAACATATGCCTATAGAAATAACTCCATAAATAAAAGAATTTATTCTAATGTTGCTCAAATCTCTGTTTTCAGGGTTGGGCCTCAGCAGCCAAGTTTATATACACAAATGTCTCCCTGGTTATAGCAAAATGAACCAAAAGCAAACACCTGGTCCCTGGTGGGCCAATCAATTTCTCTATCCCTGGCAGCTAGAATTGAAACTTGAAAATACCAGTCTCAGCCGGGTGCACTGGCTCACGCCTGTAATCCAACACTTTGAGAAGTTGAGGCAGGAGGATCACTTGAGGCCAGGAGTTCAAGACTAGCCTGAGCATCATGGCAAGAAAATTAGTTGGGCATGGTGGCATGCACCTGTAGCCTTAGGTACTTGGGAGGCTAAGACAGGAGGATCACTTGAGCCCAGGAGTTCAAGGTTAAGGTGAGCTATGATCATGCCACTGCATACCAGCCTATGTGACAGAGCAAGACTGTTTCAAAAAAAAAAAAAAAAAGTAGTCTCTGCCTGTAATCCCAGCACTTTGGGAGGCCAAGGCAGGTGCATCACCTGAGGTCAGGAGTTCAAGACCAGCCTGGCCAACATGGCGAAACCCCATCTCTACTAAAAATACAAAAATTAGCCAGGCATGGTAGCGTGTGCCTGTAGTCCTAGCTACTCAGGAGGCTGAGGCAGGAGAATCGCGTGAACCTGGGAGGCAGAGGTTGCAGTGAGCCAAGATTGCACCATTGCACTCCAGCCTGGGAGACACAGTGAGACTCTGTCTCAAAAAACAAAAATGAAAAACAACAACAAAAAACAAGTCTCTGCTGACTGCTTGAACTGAAGACATCTACTCTCAGTGAAGCCTCCATCTTCCACTATGGCCACATGGAAGGAGAAAAAGGGAGACTGGGGTAGGGTAGAAAGCAGCAGATGTGCAGGCAGAGGTAGGGATACCCTGCAACCACAGACTCCACTCAGGTATTGCTCGTATGCCTCAGTGTACTCTGACTCAGTTGCTCTCAGTCCCTGCTCCTCTTCCTTCTGCTGTCTCTGTTGTCACCACTGGCATTTCTGTTCCTTTCCTTCCA
The DNA here is from genome assembly GCF_007565055.1 of Rhinopithecus roxellana. Taxonomy (NCBI): domain Eukaryota; kingdom Metazoa; phylum Chordata; class Mammalia; order Primates; family Cercopithecidae; genus Rhinopithecus; species Rhinopithecus roxellana. The sequence goes on along the minus strand of NC_044558.1, from coordinate 139,222,839 downwards.
TGTCTCTCCAACTCCCAGAGGGAGGATTTGACCAAGTGTGTTTGGTCATCACCCAATATGAAATCAACATAATGTACACTTATAAGCTAGGGATGCCTGAGAACATAACCTTCGATGTATCTATTTAGTGCTTGCAATAAATACTGTGCCATTTATTGTACTTGGGTTGGCACGTGCATGTCTCCAAATTAATATGAATGAAAAACCTAAGTGATTTAGCCAAAGCTGTACCATAATCCAATGATCATATTGCATACAAGTAATTAACAAGTTGCACCTGGTGAGCAGGGAGGCACGCAGCCAGAGGCTCCAGAGCCATCAGAAGGGCTGTCAGGGCACAAGACTGCCAAGAAAGAAGGAAAGTGACTATCTACTGGAGGAATCTGTGCAGACTGCATCACAGGCAGCTGCAGTTCTGTATGAGGGCCTCCCAGGGATATGGGAACTTGTGCTTTTTTTTTTTTTTTGAGATGGAGTCTCGCTCTGTCGCCTGGGCTGGAGTGCAGTGGCGCAATCTCCGCTCACTGCAAGCTCCGCCGCCTCCCGGGTTCATGCCATTCTCCTGCCTCAACCTCCCTAGAAGCTGGGACTACAGGCGCCTGCCACCACGCCCGGCTAATTTTTTTGTATTTTCAGTAGAGACGGGGTTTCACTGTGTTCGCCAGGATGGTCTCCATCTCCTGACCTCGTGATCCGCCCACCTCGGTGTCCCAAAGTGCTAGGATTACAGGCATGAGCCACTGCGCCCAGCCTGAAGTCTTACATCTTTAGGCAACCCTGTCTGCTATCATCTTCCCAACAACCCCACCACCATCTGTTTTGATGCCTACACAGAAGACATAAGCCAGTGGATCCTACATTTTTGTCAAGTATTTGCTGAAATACAAAGGTGTACCAAAATTGCTGAGAAGCATGGTACAATTAAGGTTACAAGGAAGGGCTATAATGAAAATGACAAGAAAATGCTCAGACAGAAGAGTCAATGAATTTGCCATGAGTCTCATGTGCCTTCTTTACCTACGGAAGGGGTTCTTGTCCCTGCAATATCTTTGAACAAGAGCCTATATATTCTTATGTATTTTTTTAAGATATCAGAGTATCATACACTCACCACTGTCATGGACTGACCCAAGGCCCCTGTGTCAGGTTGTGCAGGTCTGTACTGCATAACCATTTCCATCCCTACTCCCCAAACTTGTGCAGCACACCAGCCCTGGAAGTTACCTGTCTATAGCATGGAAAAGCAAGTACATGAATTCATAAATGTTAACAACCAGTACATTTGTAAAGCTAAAAAGAAACATTTTACCTAGGTGTCCTTTCAGATCATCAGTCTCTCTGCTCAGCCAAGCCCAATTCTTTTAATCCCTATCTTCATCCACTTGCCTCTCTAAAATTAATTGGGTTTCTCCGAGGATCTTCATGTTTGTACAAAGCAAGCCCAAGCTAAATTTTCAAGGTCAAGGAGAAAATATACACTTTTCCCTGCCTAGATAAAACCTTCAGACAGACCAAAATGATGGACCAGCATTGCTACTGTCCAGGTGTTCATGTCCCCCCAAAATTTGTATGTTGGAACTTAAAACCCAATATGATAGTATTAAGAGGTATGATAGTTGATATAGTTTGGCTGTGTCCTTGCCCAAATCTCATCTTGAATTGTAGCTCCCATAATTCCCATGTGTTGTAGGAGGGACCCAGTGGAAGGCAAATTAATCATGGGGACAGGTCTTTCCTGTGCCATTCTTGTGACAGTGAGTAAGTCTCACTAGATCTGATGGTTTTATAAAGAGGAGTTCTCCTGCACATGCCCTTGCCTGCTGCCATGTAAAACGTGTCTTTGGTCTTCCTTCACCTTCTGCCATGACTGTGAGGCCTCCCCAGCCACCTGGAACTGTAAGTCCATTAAATAAATTACCCAGTCTTGGGTATGTCTTTATTTGCAGCATGAGAATGAACGAATACAATAGTATTACAAGTAGGGGCTCTGCCCTCATGAATGGGATTAGTGCCCTTACAAAAAAGGCTTGAGGGAGACTGTTTGTTCCCTTTCACCATGTGAGGATGCCACAAGAAGGCACCATCTGTGAAGCAGGGAGCAAGCTGCCACCAGACACTGAATCTGCTGATGCCTTGATTTGGACTTCCCAGTCTCCAGAACTGTCAGTTACTCTCTCTTCTTAGGATCACATGACCAGAATTCTCCTAAGTCAGACAGGGTCAATGTTTTGCCTTAATTCTTGACTTGCCTCTTTTTAACTCTGACACTAATTTTGCTCTTGACTCACCTAAGACATCTATAGCACAACTTTATTGTTCTACATTTCAGATTATTTTCTGGCAAGGCTTCTTTGACAAAGCATACACATTTTGCAACATGAAGCAATATACATTTCTCGACTTCAAAAAAAATATGGTTTCCCCATAATGTATATGAAAACATATAAAAGGTGTGTTAGATTATTAAATTCTGTAACTTATATATTAATAACTTATGAAGTTTATGGATTATTATGTACAAATGATGTAAGAACATACAGCAAAATTAATGCTATCATTCATAGTGGACCTCCTCCATCATCACAGAGAAAATCTTTTCATCGATGACCAGCACTGACTCCGATATTACCCAAGATCTATATTAGTATGTGTTTAGGAGTATCATCGTTCCTTATTCAGAGGATGAGATTATATGGAAATGGCTTATCCCATCTAGTTGAGCACAAGGAGACCCAGTGCAGTACAGGAACAATGTATGAAATGCTTAAAAATGACTATTCATTGCACATTAGAGAATGCGTATGTCACATTTTTACAATTACAGAACTTTTTTTTTTTTTTTTTGAGACAGAGCCTCACTTTATCACCCAGGGTGGAGTGCAGTGACGTGATCTCAGCTCACTGCAACCTCTACCTCCCGGGTTCAAGTGATTCTTGTGCCTCAGCCTTCTGAGGAACTGCGACTACAGGCGCACACCACCACGCCCAGCTAATTTTTGTATTTTTAGTAAAGACAGGGTTTCACCATGTTGCCCAGGCTGGTCTCAAACTCCTGACCTCAAGTGATTCTCCCACCTCAGCCTCCTAAACTGCTGTGATTACAGGCATAAGCCACTGTGCCCGGCAACATTATATTCTATCATTTTTATAAAAATAGCAGCAACCTGTAAAAGTTCCCAGGGGAAAGCTGCATGGTCATACAGGGAGGGTTCACCAGGAAAGCTCCTACCTGCCTGTCTGCCAAGTGACCTTAAAAGGGAGCATAACTTGGTGAATTTGACATGATTCACATCATGATTCATGGGCTGGGAAACTGAATTCCATTCCAGGCTCATTCAGGCTCGAGGATGCTCTTGCATGTGAATTAAACCCACAGGAGACTGATGCACAAAACCAGAATAGACCTTTATTTTACAATAAGAATTATATAACTGCCGAGAGGTCAGAGAAGGACAGTGGGATAATCACATTCTCTGCTCAAAGGCAGACTCTCCAGAAAGCCATTTTACTGGGCGCCTGTTACAGGGAACATGGAATCAGAATCAGTATGAGATCTGCCTAATTCGAATGTAACTGCATCAGGCCCTGAAAACCTAGTGTGTCTGTCTCCACAACACAGGCCTATCAGAAATGACCACTACAGAGTCAGGCAGGGTGCCCACCCCTGCTTAGCACCTCAGTGAATATGGCCAGTATCTGGTTCTCAGATTCTCTTTTTTCTCTGCTTCCCTTTTTAAACAACCTCACCTCTGATTATTGCAGTTTTTTTGTTTTTGTTTTTGTTTTTTTGTGAGACAGGATCTCACTCTGTAACCCAGGCTGGAGTGTGATGGTGTGATCATGGCTCACTGTAGCCTCAGTCTCCCAGACTCAAGCGATCCTCCCACCTCAGCCTCCTAAGCAGCTGGGACCACAGGTGTGTACCACCACATCTGACTTATTTTTCTTATTTTTTGTAGAGATGGGGGGTCTCCCTATATTGCTAGGGCTGGCCTCGAACACGTAGGCTCAAGCAATCCTCCCACTTCAGCCTCCCAAAGTGCTGCAATTTGAGGCATGTGCCACAGCACCTGGCCTACTGCAGTACAGTTACAGATATGAATGTTTTTCTTAAGAGTGCTGTACAGTTAAATCAAGCTGCGCTGGAGCCATTCTGTCTCTGAGTTTCCTTCTCTACTCTGACCTTTAAGTGTCTATTTTATTCCTTATTTTCTAGTTCATAGAAAACATTTCACTATCACACCTGTGTATTTACTGCCCACATTAACTAAATTATTGTGTACTTATTCATGTTTCTAGAAAGCTTGAAAAAGATTTTTTTAAATTATCAACATAAAAACTCTGAAGAGAGGAGCCTTGAAGATGTTTTTAAAAAATTGAGTGAGCAGTTGAGGTAAATAATGAATGATTTTATAATCACAGATCATTTAACTTTAAATAGCATAAAAAGTCTTCTTAGTAAATCGTAACTAACAAGAAGAAGGAAATATAATGGTCTGATAATTAATCAAATACCCAAAATGATGGCTAAGGAAAAAAAATCCACCACCATTACCTGAATGACCTTTCAGTAAAACGAGTGTTGTGGATTTTAGAATTCAGAATTCTCTGTTCTTCTTCCTGCGAGTCTCTCCATCTAGCTGCTTTCCAGTCCTAATATTACTTGGCCTGTCTGGCAACATTGGTCTCTCTTGTTCTTGAAAGCTTCCCACAGCCAGGCACAGTGGCTCATATATGTAATCCCAGCACTTTGGGAAGCTGAGGCAGGAGGATCACTTGAGTTCGAGATTAACCTGGGCAACATAGGGAGGTCCCATCTCTACAAAAATTAAAACATTAGCTAGGCATAGTGGCTCACACCTATGGTCTTAGCTCCTCAGGAGGCTCAGGTGAGAGGATCACCTGAGCCTGGGGAGGTCAAGGCTGCAGTGAGCTATGATCATATGACTGCATTCCAGCCTGGATGATGGAGCAAGATTGTCTCAAAAAAGAAAAAGGAAGAAGGAGGAAAGAAAAGAAGGAAGAAGGAGGAAGAAGGAAGAAGGAGGAAGAAGAAGAGAAAGAAGAAGAGGAGGAGGAAGGAGAAGGAGAAGGAAGGAAGGAAGGAAGGAAGGAAGGAAGGAAGGAAGGAAGGAAGGAAGGAAGGAAGGAAGGAAGGAAGGAAGGAAGGAAGGAAGGAAGGAGAAAAGAGAAGCAGCAGAAGAAGAATAAATAAGAAAGCTTCCAAGCTGGTTTCTACACGCCACTCTCTAATTCTCCTCATCACTGCTCTCTGGCCACACTTCGAGGGCTCTGTCACTGCATGCCCTTCCTCTGCCTGATCTGAGGCCTGGCACTCCCCAGGTCTCCATCTGTACCTCTTTTCCTTCTTCCTCTACTTAATCTCATTCACTCCCGTGACTTTAAGAACTACTTAAATACAATGATTTGAAACGAGACAAAATGCATAAGCACAGCATAACACATATTAATAGTTCCTTGTTGTTCATCTTCTTGCTTTTTCATTAGTCATCCTGAGATTCAGAAGTGTATTTGCACCTGCCTACCCAGCACCTCCACTTGACCATAGTTCCCTTTAACTCTTTAACTTCATCTGCTCAAAACACTTTTTTTAAAACATCTCAAATCTTTTCTCCCATGATCTCTATCTGAGCTCATGGTATCACCATCCACCTGCTTTCCCAAGCCCAGGGATTGGAAGCCATAGGGAATGTGAGGCAATATGTAACAGTGACCGTGTGACACTAATTTGTTAACAATGTGCAAGAGAAAACTGCAAGGCTGGCTGCTGAATATGCCTGATAAATAACTGTCAACCTATGCTGGTAGTATGATTAGGAAGAAGAGTGAAAGGGAAGAATGATTGGGTTCTGAGAGAGCCTTTATTCATATGTGTATGTCATTTCTAATTATAAATATGGAAATCTGATTAATCCTGTTTTTCCCACTCAAACTCTAAGTTCTAAAGGAGCTGGACCCACCCCTGTTTTGCTCATCACTGCATGCCCAGCACCTAGTACAGTGCCTCACGTATAGTAAATGCTCAGTAAACACTTGGTTCCAATTCTCTATAACCAAAGCTGACAATTCACACTGATAAAGACAAACATTCTATGAATTATTTACATACAAGAATAAGTGTATTTATAAATGTATTGTCATGATATACAAATATACAGAAGATAGAAATCTGCTGCCTTCTGGCACTTTGTCCTTTTCCTTAAAATCCTGCATTTATAGAAATAATATTCACTCCAGCCTTAAAATAAACAAACTAAAAAACCTCCTCTCCCTAACCCCTCACCTGATCATCACATTCTATCAACTTGGTCCTCTAAAATTCAGCTCAAAAGTTGCTATCTCTGTGTAAAGCTACTGGCTCTCTATGTTCCAAATGCATTCCGCATATTATTGTGTATAATAGTAACATATTATAATTATTTTAGTGTCTCCTCCTTCCTTCCCTCTTCCAAGTCCAGGAGCTACTTAAAGATTTTCAGGATCTCTTGTGCAATAACTGGGCTGAACATAGTACCTGATAACTAATTGACAGTCAATACATCACAAGTCAAAAGAAAAAAGAAATAGGATTTGAGAACATGAACACAGGATTTTGACAGCCACAATGAATTCTTTCATCCTTCCTACTCTGCACCTGTCTGTGGCTTTTTCCTCCACCATGTTCTGTCACATCCACATCATTATCTCGTGTCAGACAGTCCTCCTTGTGACTTCCGTGATGTACGGCTGTGGGCATGGAATGGATGTACTTAACATTATGGCTCTTTTACTTCTTTATTCCTCTTTATTCTGTCCCTTATCAGAAGCAAAGACCACAACATGTAGAAGTCTAACACAAAGTACTAAAATATGCGAAGATAATATATGCATAGGGGTGTTGATTAAAACATTGACAAAAATGAAAGAATGCTGCTTTCAAGACACTCAGGTCTCTTTCTATACCTAAGTGTATTATTCAACCATCAGAAAAGAACCAACTCTTTCCTAGATAAGAGACAACAGCACTTGCCCCCACCCATACTAATGCCACAGCTATTTGTTCATCAAAGTAAAGGAATGACTTTGTATTTGAATAGAAAAGAGGGGCACTCTGAGCTCTGAGGTGACAGATAATCCACTGATCAGTCACTCTCCAGTGGGGGTATCAGAAAAGTGAGGAAGAGAAAGTGATTCTGAGTACTTTGGATTAATATTTGAATCTCAATCTTTATGAAAGAAACAGGAGCTTAACTTGCTATATAAAAGGTTTCAGTAGATAATAGATTTTTTGACATTGTTATACAAGTAGATAGAATACTAACCTGCCTGAATTAATGAAAGCAATTACTTAAGTGCTGTTACTATAAGTGGAATAGCTTCACTGTATCGTATGTCCTAGCGATTCTTCACTTAGCCCAGATGATGCCAGGGGCTATTTGACAAAATGTTTCTTATATCTAAGAAGGTATATTTTGCTGGTTTAAACCATACTCTTTGACATTCGTACCCACTGTGGATTTATGCCTCTTGTACACTCATTACAATTTAAGCAGAAACATTTTTCATGAGCAGAAAAGGAGAAATCTTAGATTTCACTAGTAAAAAAGCCACTGTCCCCACTGTCCTATTGTGATATGCTAATATTTGCCCTGGAAAGAATAATTTAAGAACTCAAGCCTCTATATATGCAATTCAACTACTGTAGATTCAAAGATGGTCACAATAATTTATATATTCTTAAAATTATGAAGGGTTAAGAACTAATTATGAAAGACAATTTTTGTCTTTCTTCCCTACACAGGGAAAAATTTCTTAAAGACAAAAAAATACATAACAAAGAGAAAATTAATAAATTCAATTACATTAACTACATTAAATTAAGAATTTTATCAAAGGACACCACAAAAAGAGTAAACTGTATAGATGAAGATATCTGAAACACATACAAATAATAAAGGACTAGGGGCCAGAATATACATTATACAAAGAACTCCTATAGATCATTTTGAAAACACAGATAATATCTGAAATAGCTAAAGACTTAAACAGGCATTTCATAAATTAGGAAATCGAAATAAAAATATGAAAAATTGCTCAACCTTATTAGTAACTAGGGAAATGCAAATTATAACTACCATAGGATAATATTATACACCCACCAGTTCAGCCAAATTTTAAAATCTGACAATATCCAATAATGGTGAGGATACAGAATTCTCATACTCTCCTGGAAGGTAAATAAATTGGTATGATTGCTTTGGAAAATACAGGAAGGTTGAAGATTAGCAATTCTACACCACAGTGATCACGTTCATAGAAATTCACAAACATGTTCGCCAGCTATATGTACAACAGGTGCAGAGCAGCACTGTTCATAATAGCCCAGTGAAAGCAAGTCAAAACCCATCAACTAAAAAATGGATAAACTGTGGTACAATCATACAATGGGATACTATCAAAATGAAATAACTAGCACTGTGTACAGCAACCTGGAGAATCTCACACACAAAAAAAAGTTAAAAGAAAAAGCACTAAGTAATATATGCAATATTACTCCATTTCTCTAAAGTTCAAAAAGCAGACAAAAACTAAATTATGTGTGATAAAACTATAAAAGAAAATCAAATAAATCATTATGACAAGTTGTGGACAATGGTTGTCTGGGACAGAGAAAGTTACGATGGAGAAGGGCACAAATGGAGATTGTGTGGTGCTTATGATATTCTATTTCCTTCATCTGGGTGGTGGCTACATGAATAGCAGCTTTATATTATTTGTTAAACTGTACATTCATGTTTGTGCATTTTTTCTGTATATATGGTATATTTCCCACAAGATGTTCTTCAGAAAAGTTATACAGACATATAAGATAGATGGTCTGGTAAAAGAATGACAGGAGATAGACAAAAGGCAAACAAAAAATATAATCAGGAGGTAATCAGTTCTATGAAGAAAAGAAAAGCAGGATGGGGAATAGGTTGAGAAGAGAGAACTATTTAACAGCTTGTAGCATCAGTGTCACCATAGTTAAACCTCATGGAGTGCCACTGTGAAGACAGCAAAGGCAATGCAAATTGAATGCACAATGAAGTTTCAAATTGTGCTGCATGCAAGGTTTCATAAAATCCACAAGAGATGGCTCCAACAACATCAAAAGTCCCTGACAGATAAAGATCTGGTAGCATTAGACTGTTAACAATTGAAGAAAATAAGAAAGGCTGGCTATAATTTGGGTGCTTCATGAGAGAATAATCTTAATGATGAAATTTTTTTTAAGGCTTAGAAAAACTAATGAAGCCCTCAAATATGGTGTGAGTTCTCTTTATAAGAATGCTGCAGCTGGACACGGTAGCTCACACCTGTAATCCCAGCACTTTGGGAGGCCGAGGTGGGTGGATCACGAGGTCAGGAGATCGAGACCATCCTGGCTAACATAGTGAAACCCCATCTCTACTAAAAAATACAAAGAGTAAACTGTTTTTTTTGAGACTGCGTCTCAAAAAAAAAAGAATGCTGCAAGAGTCAAATGTGAAGTGACAGCTGTTGTAATTGCCTTTTTTGTAGAAAAACAATCAAGCTATAAATAATAAAGCATTTTTAATTTGAAAAATTAGATGACTGTTTTTATCTAGATAGATAGATAGATACATAGATAGGTTTATTTATTTTTTGTTTGTTTGTTTTGAGGCAGAGTCTCGCTCTTTTGCCCAGGCTGGAGTGCAGTGGCACGATCTCAGCTCACTGCAACCTCTGCCTCCCGGGTTCAAGCGATTCTCCTGCCTCAGCCTCCAGAGTAGTTGGGATTACAGGCGCCTGCCACCACGCCCGGCTAATTTTTGTATTTTTAGTAGAGACAGGATTTCCCCATGTTGGCCAGGCTGGTCTCGAACTCTGGGCCTCAAGTGATCCACCCACCTTGGCCTCCCAAAGTGCTTGGATTACAGGCGTGAGCCATCACGCCAGGCTATCAATATGTTTTTATGTTGACATACTTCAACAGAGTTTCAATCAATCTTTCTTTTCCCTAATTTTTCCTCCCTATTTGAAAAGAATCCATTCTCTCCTCTTTTGTTCAGCAAAATGTAAAACATTGATAAGATTTATACCTTTTTTAAAAAAATAGACTATGATTGAATCCACACATTCGATAAACATTTGTTCATCACCTACTACATGCTAGGCTCTGGGGAGAAACAAAAACAAACGAAACAAGAATCACCAAGACTCAAGAAGCTTACAACGAACGGGGACTAAAAAGGCTAGAAAACCACTGGCTTCAGGAATCTGGTGAGTACTATTCAAAAAGAGTGTCCAGGCTGGGGACGGTGGCTCACGCCTATAATCCCAGCACTTTGGGAGGCTGAGGCGGATGGATCATTTGAGGTTAGAAGTTTGAGACCAGCCTGGTCAACATGGTGAAACCCCACCTCTACTAAAAATAGAAAAATAAGCCAGGCATAGTGCCGGGCGCCTGTAGTCACAGCTACTTGGGAGGCTAAGACAGGAGAATCGCTTGAACCTAGGAGGCGGAACTTGCAGTGAGCCGAGATTGCGCCACCGCACTCCAGCCTGGGCGACAGAGCAAGACTCTGTCTCAAAAACAAAAACAAAAACAAAAACAAAAACAAAACAAAGTGTGTCCAAAGGAAGGGCCTCTAAATCAGATTTCTCATGGGGCATCAGAAATATAGAATTTTGTTTTTGCCATAGTTTTCATACAATCTTAGCTTAATAACAAAAACACAAATTAGTCACAGGCAGTCTTCAGGACAAAAAAAAAATCAGAAATATAAATTCTGAATAAGCTATAAACTGGATACCAAGGCCTTGAATAATTCCATTTTCTTAACTTTAAGTTGATATCTTATAAGACAGGAGTGCAACATCGAACGGCTGTCTTGTTTGAATTATAAATCTTCACTTTAAAGCGGCAGATGGAGAGCCTTATGTTCACAGAAAGCAAGCCAAGGGCTCAGAAAAGGTAACCGCTCTGCCAAAGGGAAAGACACAAAACAGAAAACATGGTTCTGAACTTGTGTGCCCTCGAAGGGTTAACAGATGCCTGAATTTGTGAGAATTTTACAGAATTAGAATGGAACTAGTGCAAAGTCCTCCAATGTGTTTTCCTTTCTGGGCCATGCAAACATGTACGTTCTACGGAAGATTTCAAGTACACCAAAAAAACCCGGGTTTTCCATCACAGAATCTAAGTCGCCACATTTTCTCTGGTGTATATCATGTTATTGAAGGAGTTATTGTCCTTTGTATTTTTTAGCTCTGCTTCCTTAAATGCCAAAACTACACACACGAAGTATGTAATATACTGAGAATGAGGAGATGCAAGCAGTATTTTATTCACCTGAAGAAACTAAAACCCAACATTTTGCTTTTTGTCTGTAGACACAGTTCCTGTAAACACAGAATCAAATACGGTGCGCGTAGAAAATAAAAGATCCTCCACACTATCGCACTTCCTTCAATGGAGGCTACTCGGGAGGCTGAAGCAGTGAATTGTTTGAACCCGGGAGGCGGAGGTTGCATTGAGCTAAGATCGCGCCACTGCACTCCAGCCTGGGCGACACAGCGAGACTCCGTCTCAAAAAACAAACAAACAAAACAACAACAACAACGATGATATTGTATTCTTGACATTTTGGCATTTTCTAAAATATTACATTTTTATAAAATTTCTCTGCCATGGAAAAAAAAAAAATCCACCTTTGCCAGAGCAAAGGAAGCCAGTGAAAGACGTAATTCATTGGGAGTATAATTATAAGCATTTAGCATTGTTTTGAACATGAGAAAAAGACAAGCTTTCATCAAGAGATTTTCATAATCTCAAGAAATAATTCATCTGCCATTTATTTTCAGGGAAATGTGGTGCTTCTTGGAAGAAGCCCAAAGGATCCTGCTGTTAAATCAAGACCCATGCAGGAAAAAAAAATTATCCACTCCACAATAACATGGCAGGTAACACAAAGGCAGTGGTACTTCTCCAGCAGGGAGAGGCCCCTCAATACAGGAACTCCTGCCGGCTGACTTAATTACAGCGCAGCAAGGGAGTCCACTACAAAGGCAGGAGCCACTGAACAGAGAGCTGCTGAGATCCGTCCTGGGTACACGGACAGATGGTTCTGCTGCTTCTCGGCTGGTATAAGACCTTCTAGAGAACTCTGAAAACTGAAACACGCCAACGAGTTTTCTGTTACCAGTAATTTTTTTTTTAACTCTGTGCCCAGGCCAGGCGCAGTGGCTCATGCCTGTATGTAATCTCAGCGCTTTGGGAGGCCGAGGCGGGCGGATCGCGAGGTCAGGAGTTTGAGCATCCTGGCCAACATGGTGAAACCCCGTCTCTACTAAAAATACAAAAATTAGCTGGGCGTGGTGGCACGTGTCTGTAATCCCAGCTACTTGGGAGGCTGAGGCACGAGAATCGCTCGAACCCCGGAGGAGGAGGTTGCAGTGAGCTGACACTGCACCACTGCACTCCAGCCTGGCGACAGAGCGAGACTCCATCTTAAACAAACAAACAAAAAACCCTTTGTGCCCACCTTATGCCAGTATAAAAGTAATCTGAATTTGAAAGTCAATCAGCAAGTATTTACTGAGCGACGTGTAAGGGATAAGGAAAAGGTCTAAAGCAGCTTATCTAGTTTAGGGACATGGATTAAACCCTGATTTAATTTTAGGACTTTTGACTTTTTCATCTCACACACACACACACACACACACACACACACACACACACACACAAAACTAGAGGAGAGGCCATGAAAGCACTCCCTTGAAAATTCTCAGAGACAAATTTACAGAAACAGAGTGAGTCCATGTAAGAAACCTGGCCTTATACACAGGGATGATGCACTGAAATCTGTTTCACAGCAAAGGTAATTAAAAGTTTCTAAAGCAGTCACCATAGCAGTCACATGGCTTAGAACCCAAAACAGACAGCCCCCCAAATTATGAAGTCATACACACAGCTGCTAAATAACAGCACTGAGTAAACTCTTATCTTGTAAAAATGTTTAAACAAAATGAAAATTTAACTACAAACTTATAAAGAAGGACTAAGCTTTTACTGTCATACTGTTTTATGGAATTAATAAACATGCAAATTTTCTGCATGCAAACTCTACCTTCCTGGTCACTTTGAAGGATATAAATTAATCAAAATCACAAAATTCTTCAATCTTATATAAGAATGTACAATAATGCCTGAAGCAATTTAGAACTTACAATTTCCATAGCATAGAATGTATATCTACCTATACATGTATATACATATACAGATGCTCCTCAACTGATGAGCTTATGTCCTAATAAACCCATCATAGCTTAAAAACTATCATAAGTCAAAAATACATTTAATACACCTAATCTATCAAATATAGCTTACTTAGCCTCACCTACCTTAAACATGCTCAAAACACTTACATTAGCCTACATTTGGGCAAAATCACCTAACACAAAGTCTATTTAAAATAAAGTGCTAGGCCAGGCGCGGTGGCTCAAGCCTGTAATCCCAGCACTTTGGGAGGCCGAGGCGGGCGGATCACAAGGTCAGGAGATCGAGACCATCCTGGCTAACACGGTGAAACCCCGTCCCTACTAAAAAATACAAAAAACTAGCCGGGCGAGGTGGCGGGCGCCTGTAGTCCCAGCTACTCGGGAGGCTGAGGCAGGAGAATGGCGTGAACCCGGGAGGCGGAGCTTGCAGTGAGCTGAGATCTGGCCAGTGCACTCCAGCTTGGGTGACAGAGTGAGACTCCGTCTCAAAAAAAAAAATAAATAAATAAATAAATAAAGTGCTAAATAGCTCATGTAATTTGTTGACTGGTGTACTGAAACTGAAAAACAGAATAGATGGGTGGGCACCCAAAATATGGTTTCTTTTGAAAGCATGGTGCTTTCATACCCTTGTAAAGTCAAAAATCATTAAGATGAACCATCATTAAGTCAGGGACCATCGGCATACATATATAAATACATACACATACATATTCCTATTTAATACTGATATCAACTCTGTAAACTAAAAATGCATAGCTTGGTAAGTCTGAATGAGCTAATATATTTAAAGCACTTGGAGAACTTCTATCAATACAAGTTTTGAAGTCACACTGCCTGAGATTTTGGTTCCATTGCTAGACAAATTAATTTATCTGTGCCACAATTTTCTCATCCATGTAAGTGGAAGTAATAATAAAAGCCTCTACTTCATAGGCTAATGAGGCATATGCTATCTGGCATATTAAATATCTAGCACAATACCCAGGATGTGGTAAGCAATGAACACAAGCGAGCTATTTTTAAACTTTATATATTTGGCTGGGCACAGTGGCTCACGCCTGTAATCTCAGCACTTTGGGAGGGCAAGGCAGGTGGATTGCCTGAGCTCAGGAGTCCGAGACCAGCTTGGCCAACATGGCAATATCCTGTCTCTACTAAAAATACAAAAAATTAACCAGGCATGGTGACGCGTGTCTGTAATCCCAGCTACTTCGGAGGCTGAGGCAGGAGAATCACTTGAACCTGGGAGGCGGAGGTTGCAGTGAGCTGAGATCACGCCACTGCACTCCAGCCTGGAAGACAGAAGGAGACTCTGTCTCAAAAAAAAAAAAAAAAAAAGTTTTTACATTTGGCCTCCAGTAAAAAGGAATCCAAATTAAAACTTGGGTCTCCTGATAAATTTGAGAATACTTTCTGCAGCCATGCTGCTGGGAACCATACAAAGGAGGCATTTAATCAAACTGATACAACTAAGTATTATTATGATACAGTAGCAAAAAGTAACAATGGTTGCACATGATGACACTAAATACCAAAATCTTTACATGATGTCAGAAGATAAGGTCAGGTGCTTCTTCAGAACATCTGCCCCACAACACGTTACCTTGTTCTTTTCTGCTATGATTCTCTTTGTAAAAAGTTGTATATCTGAGTAATAAATTGCTACACTAAATATCTGAGAGTACTGCTTTGGGTCACAAAAGCAAAATAATTTGCTTATAAAAGCAATTAACTTTAGGCCAGGTGCGCTGGTTCACGCCTGTAATCCCAGCACTTTGGGAGGCCGAGGTGCGCTCATCACTTGAGGCCAGGGGTTCAAGACCAGCCTGGTCAACACGGTGAAATCCTGTCTCTAATGAAAATACAAAAATTAGCCAGGTGTGGTGGCGCACGCCTGTAATCCCAGCTACTCAGGTGGCTGAGGCACAAGAATTGCTTGAACCCGGGCAGTGGAGGCTGCAGTGAGCCGAAATCACACAACTGCAATCCAGTCTGGGCAACACAGCCAGACATTGTCTCAAAAAAAAAAAACCAAAAACTTAACTTAAAAATATTAAATATTCAGTGAAAACTAGAGTCATGCTAAACCAAAACAGTGTTTTAGCTCCAGGTATTAATGGCCACTTCTGGAGCCATAAGCCAAGCTGTTAATATAGCTCCTAAATAATGAACTGCAATATGGTTGGCAAAGAATCTCCTTCTTAATTTCTTAGGAATGTTCAACTCTGGCACAAAGGGGACCAGGTGAGTATGGGTGAATATCCTTCTGGAAAGATGAGACTAGAAGACTGAGGATCTATGGAAGGGGATGCCCAGTTATTCTCTCTCCCCCTACTCTCAACATTCAGTGATTAATTCATGTATTTACCAAAACGGCATGTCAATACCCTGAGCAGCCACTCAGGACAGGACTCCTGCACTGCTACAATACCGATTCCCCAGCCTCTCCTCTGCCCCTCAACCTGCCTTAGCTGCTGTCATTTTATCCACACTGGACAGGACCTGTCCATTTGCTATCTTCCTTCCAATTATGTTTGTCCATGTCTGGACCTGGCTGGCTGCTCCCTGCAGCCCCTTGCTGGTTACCTTACCCTGACAGTGATGCAGCCAAAGGCACTAAAGGGTTAGCCCAAGGGCCCCAGCCCTGCACTGGGCCCATGAAGGGGCTTACGATCCTCGTTTTCTGGGTTTGGGTGATGTTAGAGGAAAATGCCCCGGCCCAGCACCATTCCTTTTTGCTTCTGATTTGGAGTTCTAGACCAGAGCCTTAGTCCTGGTCAGTTGTTAAGTAATTATTTAACAGTGTGACATTCAGACCTGCATGACATCTATACAGTGCCCAATAAAGAAAGAGGAGGCCATGGTCCCTACGTTCAAAAAAGAAAAAAACACCACATACGTGCTTGGTGATACAAAGTTGAATAAGACACACAGAATCTGATGGAGAAAACAGACCTGAAAATCAATAATCACAGAGCACTGGAACATTATAGCTGCCTCAGTCTTCACAGGGGAATACAGAGGAGCACCAGCTAAAGAATGTGTACGTTGGACAAAGTTATATGCCAGGTACTCCTATATATATGATCTAATGCAAAAATAAACATCAGTCCTATACTGTTTGTTAGATGAAGAAATAGGCTCCAAGATTTAAGAAGCAGAACTGAGAATGCAAGTCCTGCAAATATCCTCCTTCACGTTTCTCCTTTGTCCCTCTCCACTTTCCTTCCCTCTTTATTTTCCTTTCCTAGAAGGGAAGGAGAGGGTCAGCATCACGATCAAAAGTCAAAACTCATATGTCAACAGGTAAGTGACAGATGATGTAAATGAGGGAGAACACAGACAGTGAGATAACGTGGATGAGATGGAATGGTGGGGACTCTAGTGAATTAGAGATCCATGCTCTTTCTATAAGAAAGGTGAAGGTGCAGTGGTTCATGCCTATAATCCCAGCACTTTGGGAGGTTAAGGCAGAAGATCGCTTGAGCCCAGGAATTTGAGACCGAGCCAGCCAATATAGTGAAGTGTTGTCTGTACAAAAAATTTAAAAATTAGCCAGGTGTGGTGATGCACACCTGTAGTCCCAGGTACTCAGGAGGCTGAGATGTAAGGATCACTTAAACCCAGGAGATCTAGGCTGCAGTGAGCTGTGTTCGTCTCACTGCACTCCAGCCTGGGTGACAGAGCAAGACCCTGTCTCAAAAAAAAGCCAGGAATGGTGGCTCACACCTGTAATCCCAGCATTTTGGGAAGCCGAGGCAGGTGGATCACCTGAGGTCACAAGTTCAAGACCAGCCTGGCCAACATGGTGAAAGCCCATCTCTACTAAAAATATAAAATTAGCCAGGCATGGTGGCGTGCACTGTAATACCAGCTACTCAGGAGTCTGAGGCAGGAAAATGGTTTGAACCTGGCAGATGAAGGCTGCAATGAGCTAAGACCAAGCCACTGCACTCCAGCCTGGGTGACATAGCGAGACTCCGTCTCAAAAAAAAAAAAAGAAAAGAAAAGAAAAAGGAGGGGAGACGGGAGGGAGAGGACAGCAGAGGAGTAGGGTGGAGGGGAGTGGAGGGGAGTGGAGGGGAATGGAAGGAGTGGAGGGGAATGGAGAGGAGGAGAGGGGAGAGGAGAAGAGAGGAGAGGAGGACTTATTCAGCTCCAGCCCTCTGATGCCACACAGAAATGCGGGCCCAAGGCTCTGTGAAATCTTCCAGTTTTTTGAGACTGGCCTGAAATCCAGTTTATATGATTCTCCTTCTTGAAAAAAGCAGCTCCCTAAATCAAAATGTTTGTCAATCACCAGACCTGACTGTGGCCACGGGATACCAGCTTGCAATATCTGCTGTAGACCAAAGGTGGCCAGGCTTGTCAGCATTGCTCCCGGCACTATGGTGTTTCACTTAAAGAGTTTAACAACCAAGCAGTCATTGCAAAACAAACCACAGGACTGGCGCCACTACTGTTATCAAGACTTTATTTCTGAGGTATTAAGGAGAGAGGCACACAATGACGGAGTCATGATGCTGAAAACAACTGACTCACTTCCTTGACATCCCTACCAAGTAGCTTTTTGGCTTGTGCTTAACCATCATGATAAGCCAACAGGGAAGTCTCTCCCTCCTCAGATGGCCTGCTCACTTTCACTCTGCTCTTAGTCATTAGAGAAGGTCTTTTTTTATATTACGTTGAGCTCCGTATCCCTGTACCTGCCACCCATTGGTCTCTGGACCACTTTACCTAGAACACAATATTCCAGGAGCAAGAAGCCAACATTATCATCACATTACAAACAGTGTTTCTGTTCATGCAGACAAAGATCATGTCAGCTTTTTACTTGGACTAGCACACTTGCCTCCCTGGCCCTCGGGGACCATAGCATGATCTAGCAGTGCGAGTGAGTCAACAAAGGCTTACCAAGTTCCACGGTAGGGCACAGGGAAAGCTGTTATTTCCATCAGTCACATGTTTTACTTTAATTCTAGCTCAAGAATATATTTATGCCCCAGTCTCCATGTTCCTAATCTACAGTGCATAACTGCTCCCTATAAATAATTATTTTAACTCTGGTTTAAAAAGTACTGGCATCCATTTCAGTAACTGGATGAAGTTGGTTTCACAGAATGTTAAAAAGTATCCGTGGCTAGTTTGTTTGACTTTATAGGAATAAAAATGACTTAACATTTTAGCTTTATAACAGAAACTAAGAAATATGGCTCCACACTTAATATGCATCATGAAAGGTAGCCAACTTAGGTCCAGTAAATTACATCATAGAGCATTATAACTATAGAATGCTGCTTGTTTTTCTGGCAAAGTCATGAATCCCTTCCAAATGAGAAACATTTTGGCAGACTCATCTTTTTTTTTCCCCCAGATGGAGTCTTGCTCTGTCGCCCAGGCTGACTTGCAGTGGCACGATCTTGGCTCACTGCAATCTCCACCTCCCAGGTTCAAGTGATTCTTGTGCCTCAACCTCCTGAGTAGCTGGGATTACAGGTGTGCACCACCATACCCGGCTAATTTTTGCATTTTTAGTAGAGACGGGGTTTCACTATGTTGGTCAGGCTGGTCTCAAATGCCTGACCTCAAATGATCCACCTGCCTCAGCCTCCCAAAGTGCTGGGATTACAGGCATGAGCCACCACACCTGGCCAGGAGACTCATCTTAAAATTATTTTTCAGACAAAGTATCAATATTGGTATCCATAAGAATTTTCAAATTCAAATAAGCAATATTTCATCTCGTAAATTTAAGTGTGAAATATTGTTTTATTCCTTCATGTTTATATCTTCTTATCATATGATTTCTTTACATTCTTCCTAGCTCCTTAGAAGAAACCTAGGAGCCATCCTGATTTCTCCACTTTCTTTTGCTTTCCATATTTAATTAATTAGCAAATCTTTCAACATATACCCTGAATCAGATCACTTCTTACCCTCAAGTAGATTCTCACTCAGTCCAAGCCACCATCATCTCTTACCTGATGCAATAGCCTCCTAACTTGGTTCACTCTTCCACTGTCTGCAAGGAATAACCAGAGTGATCTTTTAAAAACATGTATGAAATCACATCACTCAGGCAGCTTAATCCAGACTTCTTGCCAGGGCTCAGAGAACCTGCTTGCTGACTCCCTTTCCACTGCCCCTCTCACATTCCCCCTCCCCAACAATGGCCACACTGGAGTCTTTTGGAGTCCTGGTTGAAGGCAGTACTGCCCCCCTGGTGTCAGGGCAGGGAGTGGGTGCCTAGAATGTGTGACTATGTTTTTTTAATTACAGTGACTATGGATGCTAACCGTCCTATATTGAGCCACACAGTCCCACCGTGCACAGCACGGTTCCACGCTGCAAAGGCTCGCAGTACCCAAAATGCCATTTGCCATTTTCACAAAAACCTAGTTCATTCCCATCTCAAGATCTTTTTTTTTTTTTGAGACAGTCTCGCTCTGTCACCCAGGCTGGAGTGCAGTGGCACGATCTCGGCTCACTGCAACCTCCGCCTCCTGAGTTCAACCAATTCTCCTGCTTCAACCTACTGAGTAGCTGGGATTACAAGTGCACGCCCAGCTAATTTTTGTATTTTTAGTAGAGACAGGTTTTCACCATATTGGTCAAGCTGGTCTCGAACTCCTGACCTCATGATCTGCCCACCTTGGCCTCCCAAAATGCTGGGATTACAGGCATAAGCCAGAGTGCCCGGCCCCTGTCTCAAGATCTTTACACTTACTGTTACTTTTGACCCAGGAACTGAAATAGTTCCCTGCCTTGCTCCTTGTGACCACTTGGGAGTCAGCTCCAACATCATCTCCTCTGAAAGGCCATGCCTGGCCATCATTTCTCAAATAGCCACCCCAACCACACCCCTGCCAGTCTTATTATTCCTCCACCTTGCTTTTTTTTTTTTTTTTTTGAGACGGAGTCTTGCTCTGTCGCCCAGGCTGGAGTGCAGTGGCGCCATCTCAGCTCACTGCAACCTCTGCCTCCTGGGTTCAAGCAATTATCCTGCCTCAGCCTCTCAAGTAGCTGGGACTATAGGTGTGTGTCACCATGCCTGGCTACTTTTTTTATTTTTAGTAGAGACAGGGTTTCACTACGTTGGTCAGGCTGGTCTCAAACTCCTGACCTCAGGTCATCTGCCTACCTGGCCTCCCAAAGTGTTGGGATTACAGGCGTGAGATACCATGCCCGGCCTACAAAAACTTTTTAAAAAATTAGTTGGGCCTCTAACCTCAGCCCTTTGCAGGGCTGAGGTGGATCACCTGAGGTCAGGAGTTCAAGACCAGCCTGGGCAACATGGTGAAACCCCATCTATACTAAAAATACAAAAATTAGCCAGGCACAATGGCGTGTAATCCCAGCTAATCGGGAGGCTGAGGCAGGAGAATCTCTTGAACCCTGGGAAGCAGAGGTTGCAGTGAGTCAAGATCGTGCCACTGCACTCCAGCCTGGGCAACAGAGCAAGACTCTGTCTCAAAAAAAAAAAAAAAGAGTTGGACATGGTGGTGCATGCCTGTAGTCCTGGCTGCTTGGCTGCTTGTATGGCTGAGGTGGTAGGGTTGCTTGAGCCTGGGAGGTTGAGGCTACAGTAAGCCAAGATCGTGCCCTTGCATTCCAGCCTGGACAACAAAACAATACCCTGTCTCAAAAAACAAACAAAAAAAAGGAATAAAAAGAAGTTTTATTTTAAAGTAACAATACATTTCTCATTTTGACAATATTATGACAGGAAAAAAACTCAAGTATTTTGGCTTGAAAATATAAACTATAAACATATGGGAAAAATTATTGGTTTAAAACTGAGCACAAATTATGCTGAATTTTTTTTTTTTTTTTGAGACGGAGTCTCGCTCTGTCGCCCAGGCTGGAGTGCAGTGGCCGGCTCTCAGCTCACTGCAAGCTCCGCCTCCCGGGTTCCCGCCATTCTCCTGCCTCAGCCTCCGAGTAGCTGGGACTACAGGTGCCCGCCACCTCGCCCGGCTAGATTTTTGTATTTTTTAGTAGAGACGGGGTTTCACCGTGTAGGCCAGGATGGTCTCGATCTCCTGATCTCGTGATCCACCCGCCTCGGCCTCCCAAAGTGCTGGGATTACAGGCTTGAGCCACCGCGCCCGGCCAGCTGAATTTTTTTAAAGAAAAGGAACAATTATATTTTTCATAATACTAAAAATGAAATAATGTAAAGTGATAAAAAGCAATTAATTCCTATTTAGGTAATATTTCATCTGAGCCTTTTCCATTAAAAGTTTAACTTTTATGTGATTATGAGGTTATTTATACCTAAAGAGACCATTTAAGTATATAGAGAATTAGTACAGGCATTTGTTTTTCCAGTGACTGAGATAAGAGGAAAATAACCAAAGGAAGAATTTGTACAACACTATAGGCAATATTTCAGATGCTTAAGTAGAAATACGCATATGCTTGCTCAAAAATCACAAACAGCAATGTTAGATTAGAACTTGTACCTTTTTTAATACTTTCTGAAAAGCCCTTAAATAATATTTTTCTCCAAAGTGACTTCTTAAGAGTTAGATCAGGTTGGGCGCGGTGGCTCACGCCTGTAATCCCAACACTTTGGGAGGCGGAGGCGGGCAGATCACCTGAGGTCAGGAGTTTGAGACCAGCCTGGCCAACACAGTGAAACCCCGTCTCTACTAAAAATACAAAAATTAGCCGAGCGTATGGCATGCACCTGTAATCCCAGCTACCCAATAGGCTGAGGCAGGAGAATCGCTGGAACCTCGGAGGCAGAGGCTACAGTGAACTGAGATCGCACCACTGCACTTCAGCCTGGACAACAGAGCAAGAGTCTGTCTCCAAAAAAAAAAAAAAAAAAAAAAGAATTAGATCACAGCCCCAATAAGATTTCTAGTAACATCTAATTAGACAATTGAGTTCCCTTGCTGGAGCTTGTCTGCTTTGCTTATAAAATCATGTGCAAAGTCTAAGACAACCATAACCAGACCCTCAACATCCTCCTCCTTAATGCTTATTGGGGAAACGGAAATAAACAGTGTGATCTGCCTTCGTTCACACTTGTCACTTCCTTGTAAATGTTGAGAGCTTTCCCAAAGCAAAGAGCCTATGACAGCAAGGAAGGTTTCCAAAGCCAGTGACTCCAGGGAAAAAACAAAATAAGAAGAATTATTCCATCAGCTACCAAGAACTTATATTAAAATGGTAAGAGTAAGACTGTGGCATTTGCACAAGAATAGACCAACAAACCAATGTAACAGAATAGTCCAAAAATAGACCCATGCATATATAAAAACTTAATTTATCACAAAGCAGAAACTGAAAATTAGTGCAGGAAAGATGGACTGTTCAGTAACCTGTGGTACTGAGATCATAAGCTAATTTTATTGGGGGGTGGGGCAGAATCATGGGAAAAAATTTAAATTAGATTTCTACCTCACACCAAATGCAAAAATCAACTCCAGGGAGAATTAAAGATTTAAATATAAAAGGCAAACCATAAGATATTCAGAAGACAATATAGGTGCATGTTTTTATGACTTCATGGAAAGGATTTCTTAAGAATAGGAAAACACAACCTAGAAACACAAGAGTGATAAATCAACTAAATTAAATTATAAACTTCTCTCATCAAAGGACACCACAGAAAGAGTGAAAAGACGGCCCATGGACTAGGAAAAGATATTTCTTACATATCTAAGTAACTACAAAGGCTTAGTATACAGAATATGAGTATAGGTGTATACTCTTACAAATCAATAAGAAAAATATAAACAATCCAATGGTAAATGAGCAAAGACATGAAATGCATTTCAGTGCAGGATAGTCATAAATGCCTGTAAATACTTAAGAGGTATGACCTCATAAGCAGCCACAAAAATGCAAACTAAAGTCACAAGGTACGAAGTGATGACAGGGATGTGGAGACAACGGTGTCTGTTCCTTGTATATTTATATTTTTGCAATTTTATTTTCTGCAGGGTATTTTTTTTTTTTTTTTTAACAAAGTCTCACTCTGTCACCCAGGCTGGAGTGCAGTGTTATGATCTCGGCTCACTGCAACCTTCACCTCCCAGGTTCAAGCGATTCTCCCGCCTCGGCCTCCCAAGTAGCTGGGATTACAGGCTTGCATCACCATGCCAAGCTAATTTTTGTATTTTTAGTAGAAACAAGGTTTCACTATGCTGGCCAGGCTGGTCTCGAACTCCTGGCCTCAAGTAATCCACCCACCTCGGCCTCCCCAAATGCTAAGATTACAGGTGTGAGCCACCATGCCCCGCTGCCTCCTTTTTTTTAAAAAAATACTATCTATGGTGACTATTTCTAGCCTGCCATGATAGCAAGTGTCTTCAAAGAGAGCTGCAGGCATGACCAACCTGCATTCACTCTCATTCTAACCCTAAGATTTCTTCCCTCCTACACACACTTGGTGTGAACAGTCTGCAAACCGTAGTGAGAGCCCACAGGTGGGGTATGAAGTCTGAGAAGAGGTATACAGTTTTTCCCACCACATCCAATTTTCCCCACAATGGTTGTAGGGTCCTCTGGAGCCCAAATCTGGGGAGATTCTAGGCTTTATCTCCTATTTCCTGTACTCTAAGTGGCCAGAAAACTAATGCTCAGTATTGAACCAATACTGATTCAGCAAATGCATTCAAGGCAAAAGTCAGATTTGATGCATTGCTTACTGTTTTGTTTGTTTGTTTTGTTTTTGTTTTTTGAGACGGAGTCTTGCTCTGTTGCCCAGGCTGGAGTGCAGTGGCACAATCTCAGCTAACTGCAACCTCCATCTCCTGGGCTCAAGCGATTCTCCTACCTCAGGCTCCCAACTAGCTGGGACTACAGGTGTGTGTGACCATGCCCGCCTAATTTTGACTTTTTTGTTTTTTTTGTAGAGACAGGGTCTTGCCATATTGCCCAGGCTGGTCTCAAACTCCTGAGCTGAAGTGATCCACCCGCCTCGGCCTCCCAAAGTGTTGGGATTACAGGCTGAGCCACTGTGCCCAGTCAACACACTGCTTACTTCTAAGAGTTCCTGCTTTAATTCAGTTTTAGCCTCTGAGCATCCTCACCGAGTAGTCAACTCATTCATTCCATTTAAGGGCCACTTTTTTATTTCACTTAGCATGTTTAATTGTTGCCAGCAGGAAGCTTAGTCAGAGGTCTTAGACCACAGGACCACTGTATTGCCAGAATCAAAAGTCAAAAATTCATTTTAAAACATAAAGCTAATTATGTCACTCTTCTGCTTTGAAACTTTCAATGCTTTTCTCATGATATACAGTGTAAATTTGAGCTCCTAAGTACTCTTGACCCTGTTCAAGAGGCATAAGGGAAACTTCCCAGAGGAGAAGGAAAATGGAGATTAAACTTGAACCAGCAGCAACAGAGAGAAAAGACCAGAGCAGGGAAACAGCCAATGAATCCTAATTAACAAATCAAATGGGCAGGAGAATATTCAAGTCCAGTATGGAAAGAACTCAACGTTCAAGGGTCTGATCAACCATTAGAAGCTCAGTCAAGACAGCAGGGCATCAGGGGCTCTCAAAGCCAAGAATGAACAATCAGAGGGGTCTGTAAGAGATCAGGGTCATTGGGAGCAAAATCTATCCAACCACGCGGAAGGACAGTGGGTGCCCAAACCAAAGGGCCAATTAGGCAACCTATTCACAATAGGAGTTAGACTGAGGAGCTGCCACTCCCTAATTCACAGGAGCCCAGAAGGTTCAAACAGACTCTAAAACACACAAAGGATGGCATGGGAGCAGTAGATCCTCCCAGATCTCTTGTTAGTCAGAGGTACTCCAGGCCTGGCTCTCAAAAGCAAGGCCTTGCCAACTTTGTTACAGTCAGCTATGCTGAAGTGTTGGCTGGCAGAAACTGACAAGCCCCATCACACAGCTTTCCCCATCTGGCCCCAAACCATCTCTCCAGGCTCACCTCCCCTCTCACCCAATTCCATCTGCCCTCCTACCGCAACAACACAGACACTGACAAGCAGCACCCTCTCCAGCCTTCCCTCTTCTACAGGCTGTTTCATCTTCCTGAACGACTTTGCCCCTCTTCTCTGCCCGGAAAATCCCTACTCATTCTTCAAAGCCCCTTCAAATGTTGCCTGATCAGAGAGATTACTGTGATTCAAGCTGGGTTTCCTATCCTCCACTCCTATCGAGCACAGCCAACACATTATTATTTTATTATTATTACTATTATTGTCACCATCACATCCATCATTTATCAAGTGCTTGTCATGTGTCAGATACTGTATTAAATCCTTCACGTGCATTTTTCCTTACCACTTGTAGTTATTATCGTTCTCCATCTTACTGAGGAGGAAACCAACGTTCACATCATTTCAAGTATTGGCCTGAGGACACAGAGTTGCTAAAGGGATTTCAAACATAGTCTGTTCTTAACTCAAAAACCCATATTCTTTCCAGTAAAATATCACAATTTGTTTATCTCTGTTGCCTCCAACAACAAATAAGTAACTTAAAAATAAAGATCATGTCTTCCTAATTTTTGTGTAGCCTGCATAATACCTGGCATATAGATGATGCTCTCTAAAGACTTAATAGATAAATAAATGAATAACAAGCATTCAATCCATTTTCTCAGGAACCTGAATGACAACTGTAGCACAGAACCAGTAATACAATGTTGAGACTGTCTGTATGTCCCCTTTGCTTAGGGTCTACTGGATGGCTCATATTATGGAGAATAAAGGACAGAGAGTACAAGACACTTAGGTAAAGATTCTGGTACAAGGAACCAGGCAAGTCAGCACAGTTTCTTTTGAATAAACGGGCTTAATCTAGGCACACAAATGGTTATTTTTAAAACAAGTGGTCTACTCCAACCTCTTTTAAAATAACTGGCCGTCTTTTTATTTTGAGACGGAGTCTTGCTCTGTTGCCCAGCATGGAGTGCAGTGGCACAATCTCGGCTCACTGCAATCTCCGTCTCCCAGGTTCAAGCGATTCTCCGGGCTCAACCCCCGGGTAGCTGGGATTACAGGCGCCTGCCACCACGCCCGGCTTATTTTTGTTTCACCATGTTGGCCAGGCTGGTCCTGAACTCCTGACCTCAGGTGATTTGCCCGCCTCAGCCTCCCAAACTGCTGGGATTACTGGCGTGAGCCACCGTGCCCGACCAGAACTGACTGTCTTAATAACTTCATCTTTATTTTTTTCCCATTCTAAATCAGTGCAATACCATAACCATCTATTAAACACCTGCTATGGTGGGAAGGAAGAGAATGCCATATACCTCATGGGATACTGAGTTAATGAAAACTCCTTTTCCCTGAAGGGGGTTTTAGTCTTATTTGAATGTATGCAGAAGTTATCTCAATCAGGGAAAAAGCACAGAACATTGTGACTTTTTTGCTCAAAGCTCTCTGAAAGTTTCCCATCTCACTCAGAGCAAAAGCCAAAGTCCTGATAATCTAGAAGCTGCTACATCATGTGGCCCCCTCTGGTCTCACCTACTATTCACCCCCTAGCTCAGTCCCCTCCAGTCACATGGTCTCCATATTGTGTCTTCTCAATAAGGCTTTATCTGACCACTCTACTGAAAATCATAACCCTCTTCCACTTCACACGCCATCTCCCTATTCCCAGGGTTTTTCCCCCCATAGCATTTTGGACAATCTAACGTGCTATCTACTTTACTCATTCATTTTGTTTATCATCTCTCTTCCCCCCCAAAATGTAGGCTCCACTAATATGGACCTTCTGTTGTGTTTGTTCTCTGCTGTATTCTCAACACCCAAATCTGACATGGAATTATTATTGTAGGAATGAATGAATGAACCATTAGTTATGTTTACGCAATGACCTATCTGCTCACAGCATTACTTTGAAATCCATTTTTCAAATTTCTGAATCACACTGGCATCACAAATTTAAACACATCTTAAGATTTTTTCGCTTGGCATTGATTAATGATGACTAAATTCTCATTGGTCTAGAGTTCTCTTCATTACTTTTTCCCGAGAAGACTTACTGTGACCATTATCTAAAAATGTAATTGTTTTGAGACCCTGGTCTAAAATTTAGCAAATAATTGTTTGTATTGTCCCAAGCACTTCAATATGATTTACAAAAATATATTACTTATGTTGCCACAATGAAAAATAGCAGTTGATTATAAAACATGACTGGAAATAACTACAGTAATTAAGGTAGAAGACCTGAGAATGCTCTTAAGAAAGGGTTCTACTTCTAAATTATTGTAAAACATTAACAAACTGAGGCTGGGTGCAGTGGTACACACCTATAATCCCAGCACCTTTGGAGGCCGAGGCAGGTAGATGGCTTGAGTCCAACAGTTTGAGACGAGCCTGCGCAACATTGTGAGACACTGTCTCTACAAAAAATACAAAACAATTAGCTGGGCATGGTGACTCACATCTGTAGTCCCAGCTACTCAGGAGGCTGAGGCAGGAGGATCACTTGAGCCTGGGAAGTCAAGGCTGCAATGAGCCGAGATCACACCACTGCACTCCAGCCTGGGCAAGAGAGCGAGACCCTGTCTCAAAAAAAAACAAAAATAATTGACAAACTGAGATCTTCTGTTGTTGAGATCACTAGATCATTAACCGTAGTTAGTTTTCATTTATTTGTTCGTTTGTTTGAGATGGAGTCTTGTTCTGTCACCCAGGCTGGAGTGCAGTATTGCGATCTTGGCTCTCTGCAGCCTCTGCCCTCTGGGCTCAAGTCATCCTCCCACCTCAGCCTTTTTTTTTTTTTTTTTTTGAGACAGAATGAGACTCTCGCCCAGGCTGGAATGTAATGGAGTGATCTCGGCTCACTGCAACCTCCGCCTCCCAGGTTCAAGAGATTCTCCTGCCTCAGCCTCCCAAGTAGCTGGGATTACAGGCACGCACCACCACATCCAGCTAATTTTTTTATTTTTAGTTGAGACAGGGCTTCACCATGTTGGCCAGGCTGGTCTTGAACTCCTGACCTCAAGTTATCTACCCGTCTTGGCCTCCCAAAATGCTGGGATTACAGGCGTGAGCCACCATTAGTTTTTAATGCCAACATTAATTAAGATCTGGTATGACTTTTAAAAATTATCTATGGAGGCCAGGCGCCCTGGCTCACGCCTGTAATCCCAGCACTTTAGAAGGCTGAGGCGGGTGGATCACGAGGTCAGAGGCTCGAGACCAGCCTGACCAACATGGTGAAACCCCATCTCTACTAAAGACACGAAAAATTAGCCAGGCATGGTGGCACACATCTGTAATCCCAGCTACTTGGGAGGCTGAGGCAGGAGAATCACTTGAACCCAGGAGGTGGTGGTTGCAGTGAGCCAAGATCATGTCACTGCACTCCAGTCTGGGCAACAGGGCGAGACTCTGTCTCAAAAAAATAATAATAATAAATAAAAATAAAAAATAAAAAATAAAAAATTATCTATGGAGCCAACAATTCAAAAGCTATTTATAATTGGTTTGGAGCACATTATATTTTTTCTTTTTTTTTTTCTCTCTTTCTAATGGTCGATTTTCCTTCCTATATTTTCTTGAGATTTGGAGCTTAAAGAATCTAAGCACACCAACCTTAGCAAAAAGAAAGCCAGTTTGTGATTTAAAGGACAAAAAAAAAAAATGGTCGTGCGTGCCAAAGAGATAATCTGCAAGATAATAGTATCTCCAGCTCAACAAAAGAAGTCATGTACAAGATTAAACTCATCCTGTTTCCATCCAGTAACCTCACACAAGGTCAACTTCAAAATATCCCCTAAAACCATCTACAAAGTAGCAATCAGTGAGGCTTATCAACAGGGCCCATCCTTCTTACAATATAAACCTCTTTCAATTTCAAAAATTGATGACTAAGAACTCTTCAATAGTGGCATTTGATTCCACATTACTCTGCAGTATGCAAGAGAAAAACAAAGACCCATGATTCTGAACCTTCTATTATAGACCCACGCCAAACTGCAACAAAACATTCTTAAGGAAATTGCTACTATTATTGTACACATATTGTTATTGTTCCCATAAATGTAAATAGTTTATCATTTTCAATTCTAAATTTAAAGACAGAAACACAGCAGTTAAATATTACATTTAAAGTAGGCTTTTTCTCCTTAAAATGTTGGAAAACAGTAAAGATATATAACCAAAAGAACAACTAAAAGTCACCCAGAAGTTAGAGATCAATTCCTCAAAAAAAATCCTTTTTAAATATTCTATTTACAAATGTGCAAAGTTGGCATAAAAACTGCAAACAGAATAAAATAAATATAATAAGAGAGAACTTTTAAAAGAAACTTTAAGCAGTCCTCAAGAATAGAAAATTAAATGCACTCAAATTTAACATATATCTCTGTCTAATGCAGTTAAGTTTTTTATATTTTCTGGTTTTCAGAAAGGATTTAATGTTTTCATTTTCAGAAAGTAGAAACAACAAATTTTAAAAGACTATACAATGAAGGTTTATATATTAGCTCATAACTTCCCAGTTTTTCGTTTTGTTTTGTTTTGTTTTGAGACAGAGTCTTGCTCTGTCGCCCAAGCTGGAGTGAAGTGGCACGATCTCAGCTCAATGCAACCTCCACCTCCTGGGTTCAAGCGATTCTCGTGCCTCAGTCTCCCGAGCAGCTGGGATTACAGGCGCATGCCAGCAGGCCCAGCTAATTCTGTATTTTTAATAGAGATGGGGTTTCACCATGTTGGTCAGGCTGGTCTCAAACTCCTGGCCTTGTATGATCCATCCGCCTTGGCTTCCCTAAGTGCTGGGATTACAGGCATGAGCCACTGTGCCTGGAACCAGATTTTCTTACTAAACACTTCTATGCCCATGGGGTCATTTAGTCCTCAAGTTGGAAATATAGAAGAGGGGTTCTTCACCCTGGCTGCATCTCTAAGGGAAGAGGGATTCACATGCTGAAGCCAGGCTCCACTTCCAAGGAGTGATTTAACTCTCCCGGAGTGGCGTCCAGGCAGCAGAAGTTTTATAAATCACCCAGGTGATTCTGACATACAGTCTGTATTGAAAGTCACTGGTTCCCACCCACCTCTTCTCAGAGAAGACCTCAGGAAGATATCCAGGCTCTGCTCAAACATTTCCAATGTTGAGACCCAATACCTCATTAGAAAAATCTAATAGGCAATACACTATGTTACAGAATGGTCATTATTTCAAATATGAATGGTCATTTTCACAGAGCATGGTAACCCATCACTTTCCCTAACAACTACAACAGAGTTCGCAGATCTTGGCACTTGTCCTCTTCTTAAAAATCACATTCCCCAGTCTCCACGTGACTGGCTCCTTGTCATCATTCAGGTCTGGGCTCAAGTCTCACCTCCTGGGGAAGACTGCCTGATCACGCTTTCCCCAGCCAGTCTGTCTCTTCCCTTATGGCACCTCTCACAACTGAAATATGTGTGGATGTTCATTCGTTGACTCTCTTCCCAGTCTGAAACATAAGCTCCACCCAGGCAGCTCCATCGGGTCTGTCTTGTTTAACGCTGTGTCTCCAGCAAGTGGAACCATGCCCGACACAGTAGCCACTCAATACAAATTTTTGAATGAATAAATGAAACAGATGAAGAGGTAATGGGCAATCTAAAGCAAAAAGAAAGTATCAGAGTGGTATATAATGTAAATACAGTCATCCCTCAGTCTTGGTGAGGGTGTGGGTGTTCCAGGACCCCTGTAGATATCAAAATCCACAGATGCTCAAGTCCTTGAGATAAAATAGTGTAATATTTGCATGTAACCTACACATATCCTCCAGTATACATTAAATCATCTCTAGATTACTTATAATACCTAATACGATGTAAATGCCATGTAAATAGCTGTTATACTGAATTATTCAGGGAACAATGACCAACAAAAGCCTGCATACGTTTAGTACAGATGAAATTTTTTTCCAAATATTTTCAATCCAAGGTTCGTTGAATCCAAGGATGCAGAATCCAAGGATGCTGAACCCACAGATTCTGGGGACTGACTAGTTGACAATGCAGATTATAAAATGTTGGACTAAGCAGGCCAGTGCGATGGCTCATGCCTGTAATCCCAGCACTTTGGGAGGCCGAGGCGAGCAGATCACCTGAGGTCAGGAGTTCGCAACCAGCCTGACCAACATGGAGAAACCCTGTCTCTGTTAAAAATACAAAATTAGCCACGCGTGGTTGTAATCCCAGCATGCCTGTAATCCCAGCTACTCGGGAGCCTGAGACAGAAGAACCACTTGAAACTGGGAGGTGGAGGTTGCAGTGAGCTGAGATCGTGCCATTGCACTCCAGCCTGGGCAACGAGAGCAAAACACGGTCTATAAAAAATATACACACACACACACACACACACACACACACACACACAGGGCTAAGCGTAAATGACAAAATATAAAATCATGTGCATGTACATGTGCCCACATGTGTCTGAAAAGGAAGAATCTGGAGGCTGTAGACCTCCCTCAGTGCAACCATGTAGCTTCAAAATGTATAGTTGCACTGAAAGCTCTCCAAATTTAGAGATACCCTCATCTTAAAGCTTATATTACCCATTAGTTTTCTTCTGAAAATAAAGCAAAAACATAAATCAAAATAAAGTTTTGAGACATTCTGAAAACATTCCAAATGTTTACAGTCATCAAATAGTGTGAAACGCCAAACATTAAAGCAGAAAACTTTAACCAAGTCAGAAACACTGTGCTCTGGTGATGGGGAAAGGAGTATAAAAAATATAAACTTAGGAAATTATGTGGAATACCTGGAATGATAAAATCAAAGAAATCTGAATAAGAAGGAACCTTACAGATCATTCTAGATATACCCTTCCCAAGGATAACCCCCCACAGAGTATTCTCAGCAAGTGGCTCACTAGCTTCTCCCTTTTGGTGACAGGGAATTCATTACTTCCTAAGAAGTCTGCCTCATTCCATTACTTTACAACTATACTTGTCAGAAACTGACTTATTTTGATGCAAAATCTGGCTCCCAGTGACTCACAGGGCCTTGTTCTCCTCTCTGAAGCCAAGTACAAATGCGTCAATGAAAACAAACCTAACATATCAGTTCTACAACATAATAGGTGAGATCAGAAAATATGAATCCAGAAGAAAAGTGAGTGTGGACCAAGTGTTCAAAGACAAAGGGAACTATGAAGTGGTTAAAATATATATAGAGAGAGAAGATCAGGCACAGTAGTTCACACCTACAATCCCAACACTTTGGGAGGCTGAGGTGGGAGAATCACTTGAGCCCAGAAGTTCGAGACCAGCCTGAGCAACATAGCAAAACCTCATCTCTGCAAATAATAATTTCTAAAAATTAGTTGGGCCACCTGAGCCTCCAGTAAAAACAAAATCAGGTGAAAAAAAAAAAATAGCCTGTATGATGGTGTGCACCCATGGTCCCAGCTACTCTGGAGGCTGAGGTGGGAGGATCACTTGAACCTGTGAGGTCGAGGCCACAGTGAGCCGTAATCGCACCACTGCACTTCAGCCAAGGTGACAGAATGAGACTCCATCTCAAAATTATATATGTATATATATATATAGAGAGAGAGAGAGGGACATAGCACAAGTGCTAAACTAAGGTGGATTATCTTGGCTAGAACTGAGTGACCAGAGTGGAAAAAGAAAGGAGAAAAAATACGTAAAACAGACGATGGAAGATCCCTGAAGCCTAGGTGAAAATTACTGCAACTAGGCAAAACTATTCGGTACTTTGGAAAAATATTGAATGAATTTGAAATGTAAAGGATAGGTAGTAAATAAGCAGAACAGATAGCTCTAAAACATAGCCATCTCAGAGATTTAGAGCTGGTAAAAAAAAAAATCAGAGATTATGTATTGCAACACCTTAATTTTATAGACATAATTAAATCCCAAGAGGAAAAGGTATCAATTTCCATTTTCATATTCCCCTCCATTGTAATAAGAACACCTTCACTGAACATTTTCCTCTTTTGTACCCCTTTCTCCCCACCTCCTGCACAGCATGCTGAATCTGAGATGTTGTATAAGATCCTAACTATTTCAAAACTCAGCTTTCAGAGGGCAAAGAAGGGATAACGTAATAAAGCCCAACTGCCTGAATCATCCTGGCTTGCTACCAAGACCCAGAATGGACAGGATGTGGTCACACTGCAGGACTGGCTCTTGCTGGCCATGGAAACCAGCCAGGTATTCTGCTGATACATGTATCTCCATCAGCAGCCAACAAGACAAGGAATCAAAATCACTGCTAATTCACCCACAAAACTGTCCATCTTTTCCCCTGGTATCATTGCATGGGTCTGCTATAGGGCAACCAAATTCCATCAGTTTCTTTTACACAAACCTACACCTTTTTCTCTTTCACTTACCATCCATGCTACCCTCAGAGTACCATGTGCACCACCTTCCCACATCCCCAGGGTCACCCAAACTCTAAGCTTCTCTGGTTTTCTTCCCTAATCGGTCTCATTTTCTTCGCCCTTCACCAGTGCTTTAAAAATGCAGGCGTGTTTCAGAAATACCTGCCTTTTGAAAGGACTTACTACTAAACTTCAAACACCAGGCTGCAAGATCCTGTTTTTATAAAAACAAAGGAAGAAAACAGCAAAAAAAGAAAAGAAAAGAAAAAAAAAAAAAAAACCACACACACAAAAACCCTGACTATATGTTTAAAGACATTTAAAACAAGTACAGAAGAATACTCAGCAAAGTGTTAACAACAGAGACAGAACTGTGGGAGAAGAAGGGAAAACTATTAATTTATATATGCTTTTCTCTAGCTTGGAGTACTGCAATAAAAACTGTCATGATTACACAGTTGTAATTCTTAAAAAGCAAACTCTTGAAATGAAAAATGGAAAAGGCTGGGTGCAATGGCTCATGCCTGTAATCCCAGCACTTTGGGAGGCCAAGGAGGGAGAATCGCTTGAGGCCAGGAGTTCAAGATCAGCCTGGTCAACATATCGAGACTCCCCTACCTCCCACACCCCTCACCAAAAGAGGAAAACAAAAACACTTAAATTAAAAATGCTAACGCATCTTCAGTAAAGATTAAATAAGATTAATAAAGATTAGTCAGTGAGCAGTGAGAACTGTTGCTCCCAGCCCCCATAACCCTAAAGGGTGAGTAGAGACTGCCTTCTTAGACCTCACTGTCCCCAGTCAGCTGCTTTGCCCATTGTTTGTTTTCATTTTTCCTAATTCAGAAAGCAATCAAACTAACTGGTGAAAACATTATTAAATTGTTTATATACCATACTCTAGAAACTAGGCTTCTATAAAATAACAACCAATTGTACAAATTAATTTTTTTTTATTAAATTGAAAGTTAGCCTGTAATCCTAGCACTTTGGGAGGCCAAGACAGGCGGATTGTTTTAGCTCAAGAGTTCTAGACCAACCTGGCCCACATGGCAAAACCCCGTGTCTACAAAAAAAAATACAAAAATTAGTCAGGCGTGGCGGTGTGTGCCTGTAGTCCCAGCTACTTGGTGGCTGAGGCACGAGGACTGCTTGAGCCCAGGAGGTCAAGGCTGCAGTAAGCCACAATCACACCACTGCACTCCAGCCTGGGTGACAAAATGAGACCCCATCTCAAGAAAAAAAAAAGAAAGTTGAGTATCTGAATCTATCATGCAATGTGTGCTTCCCCAGCAAAGAAAACATGAATTAAAAGGACTTATGTGGCTGGGCACAGTGGCTCACGCCTGTAATCCCAACACTTTACGAGGGCAAGGCAGGCAGATCACTCGAGCTCAGGAATTTGAGACCAGCCTGGGCAACATGGTGAAATCCTCTGTCTGCTAAAAGTACAAAAATTAGGCTGGTCGCAGTGGCTCATGCCTATAATCCCAGCACTTTCGGAGGACGAGGTGGGTAGATCATGAGGTCAGAAGATCGAGACCACTCTGGCCAACAAGGTGAAACCCTGTCTCTACTAAAAAAAATACAAAAACTAGCCAGGCGTGGTGGTGGCTGAGGCAGGAGAGTCACTTGAACCCGGGAGGCAGAGGTTGCAGTGAGCCGAGATTGTGCCACTGTGCTCCAGCCTAGGAAACAGAGCGAGACTGTCTCGGGAAAAAAAAAAATTATTCAGGCATGGTGGCAGGCACCTATAGTCTCAGCTACTCACTCAGGAGGCTGAGGCAGGAGAATCACTTGAACCTGAAAGGTGGAGGTTGCAGTGAGCTGAGATAAGGCCACTGCACTTCAGCCTGAGTGATAGAGCAAGATTCCATCTCAAAAAAAAAAAAAATTATCCAAGCATGGTGGTATGCTCCTGTAGTCCCAGTTACTTGGGAGGCTGAGGCAGGAGAATCGCTTGAACTCAGGAGGCGAAGGTTGCAGTGAGCTGAGATCATGCCATTGCACTCCAGCCAGGGAAACAGAGACTCAGTCTCAAAAAAAAAAAAAAAAAAATTTGGCATGGTGGCATGGGTCTGTAGTCCCAGCTCCTTGGGAGGCTGAGGTGGGAGGATCACTTGAGCCAGGATGGTTGAGGTTGCAGTGAGCTGTGACAGCACCACCACACTCCAGCATGGGTGACAGAGAGAGACCCTGTGTCAAAAACAACAAAAGCTCATGTAACTTGAGCATCAGTTTCACCCTCTAAAACTGCTCTGCCCCATAATACCTTCCTTTGTAAATAGAACCACCTCCTATCCAGCCTGAGAAGATTCTCAACTCTACTGTCTTCCTCACTTTCCACATATAGTAACATCCAATGCCTGTTCCACACTACCTCCCAAATAGCTCTTAGATGTGCCCCCTCCTCACGATCCCTACTGCCACTGCCTATCCCACTGCACAGCCTCAATCTACCCATTATGACCATCACCATAACCTTCTATATTGCGTTTGTAGACTAGGCAGAGATGTTTCACACTCTAAGGTAGTACGATGCAGTGAAAAAAAAGTGGGCTTCTTCCAAGTTTCATCACTTGGTCTTGCGGACCTGGGAAGAGACCTAAACCTCTCTAAGACCCAGTTTCCTCTTCTGTATAATGCAAGCAACACTTACCTTGTATAAGGATTGCTGCATGAATTAGAGGCAAGGCTTGTAAAGAACCTAGTTCTAAATGGAGCCTTGTACATAAGTCAATGCTTTATTATTTTTATTATCTTCTTATCAGTAAAAATGAGTAATAAGCCCTCTGAATTGTTTTGAAGACTGGTAAAATTAAACACAGTGACTGTTTCATTTATTTTCAATGGCTCCACTTCCCCAAGACAAAGACAAAATGTGGCCATGGCCCTTTCCCAATTGCATCTCCTGCCACTTGACTTTACATGCATTCTCCTTTAGCATAATGAATTATTTAATACTAAGACTATGAAGCCCTTCATGCCCTCCTCTCCTCAAAGCCATAATTACAGGTGGAATCTTATGTGTGGGCAAGTCCTTTATGTATATTTCAACATGCAAGTAATTAATTACCTTATTTTCAAATTTGGAAAGCAATATCCATGAGTACAAGTATATTTAAGGGGATGATAGGGGAAAATATTTGCAAGCAAAAAGTTCTGAAGAAATCTTCAAACCATTGCTGTCATACATACTCACATAAACATGGGGAATGTGATAAAAGATGATAAAGTCTTGCTAAGTTATATGTGAGAAAGAACTTCGCCAGAGACGAAATCTTGATTTGAAATAGAAAGAAGGGGACGGGCACAGTTGCCTGTAATCCCAGCACTTTGAGAGGCTGAGGCAGGTGGATCACCTGAGGTTGGGAGTTCAAGATTAACCTAACCAACGTGGAGAAACCCCGTCTCTACTAAAAATACAAAATTGGCCAGGCATGCTGGCACATGCCTGTAATCCCAGCTACTCAGGAGGCTGAAGCAGGAGAATCACTTGAACCTGGGAGGTGGAAGTCGCAGTGAGCCGATATCACACCATTGCACTCTAGCCTGGGCAACAAAAGTGAAACTCCATCTCAAAAAAAAAAAAAAAAAAAAAAGAAGGGGTAGTGCAAGTTAGAGCAACTAGGTCCAGAAAAAAAGAGATGTGATTGAAAGCGATGATGTTTGTTTGTTGAGGTTGTTTGTAAACAGTTTCCAAAAGCATATCTTAATGTATTTTAGATTTTAAGATTAATTTGATGATAAATGTAAACATTTTTTCTTTAAAAACATCGAGACCATCCTGGCTAACACAGTGAAACCCCATCTCTACTTAAAATACAAAAAATTAGCCGGGCGTGGTGGTGGGTGCCTGCAGTCCCAGCTGCTTGGGAGGCTGAGGCAGGAGAATGGTGTGAACCCGGGAGGTGGAGCTTGCAGTGAGCCGAGATTGTGCCACTGCACTCCAGCCTGGGTGAAAGTGCGAGACTCCATCTCAAAAATAAAATAAAAAAAATAAAAACAATGAGAGAAGTTAAAAATCATAGTTCAGGTCAATTAAGTATTAACTTTCTCTTTATTCATAGATTGGAAAAGAAATCTGGGGTTTTTCTTGCCATATGATTTTGTGATTTAGAACTTAAAGATATAAAAGAAACTAACAATCTTTCTAAGCATCTGAAGGGAAAACAATTCTGCTTAAAGATGAATCTAGGTAATTAAATGGCATTCATCAGGTCACCAACTTAAAGATATAAAAGAAACTAACAATCTTTCTAAGCATCTGGAAGGAAAACAATTCTGCTTAAAGATGAATCTAGGTAATTAAATGGCATTCATCAGGTCACCAATGTGACAAGCTCTAAAACTGTATAAGTACATATTTTTGTGTTGAATGAATTAACTATAACCCTGAAAAAGCATAGAGTTAGCTACAAAAGGAAAAGCTGCCCAATGTCCAGAAAGTGCTTCTTCAGCAGCTGGTAACTATCCTTGGTGTCAGGGTTGACAAAATGAGCAAGAAAATGGGTTGAAGCTCATTAGTGCATAGTTTACGGTATCCAAGCTGCAAAACTTTTCTAAAGCTGTCTCACAGATACATTTCCTTTTTAAAATGCCACCAGTAATGCTGAATCATTCCTTTCTAAAGGGGCTCTTTTTCAACTTTACAACATTTTAAATTTCAACCATTTTTAAGTTCAAAAAAACTCTTAAGTTTAAGATCTAGGGTATTTTTATATATGTATATTTTTAGTTTTCAGGTTATTTTGGAGCTATGACTCTTCTTCAAACACTATTCTGGCCTGGGTGACAGGCGCACAGTGCTGATTTACGTACATCCCAAACATATAATCAGCCAGGCCTTGAACATAACTGGGTGTGGGTGACCCTCACTCAGGTCACTGAAGAGCAAGTGTTACTTGTGAAATCACAAAACCAGACTCAACTATTCCAGTGGACATACTGCTCTGTCCAGCTGCCCAAAGAATCATGAAAAGGAGAACATTCTGATGATGTCAGAAGTCACCCTTTTTTCAAATCCTTAGTATTTTTCTTTCAAGTGTGTTCTTTTGTGAGCTGAATTACAGTAGTCCATGCAGAGCACTACACAACATCAGGCCTGGTCAAAAAACAATTGAGTTAAGAGAAGAAATAATTAGGAAAAAAATATAATGAATTTCATCTTCTTGATTTTGCACATCTTCAGGCAACACTGCCCACTTGCATTATTGTCACAGCAGTACCTAGCCTGGGAAAGAAGGTAGCAACATTGGTGAGTACTGACTCTGGAAAACAAAATGACCTGCAAAGACTGAGCCATGTTGCTACACTGCAAATTACTAATGTCCAACTTGGACTTAATACAGTAGTTTTCTATTGACATTCCCATAAACTGGTTCAATTATTTTTAAATAAATCATATTTGTTCAAAGATCCCAGAAATAAGCCAGATTTATTTTATGCTTGGCTTTATAGATACAATGCAACATCATTTACTATATACACCTGATAATGAGCAAAACTTCCTTTTGAAAAATCAAAACACTCACAAAATATATTTTTCAAAACTGACTTCTATATAATATTAGTGTTGAAACACCTCAGTTTGCACAATTATTTTGGATTTACTTTTCATACAAGAAATATTACTTGAAATCGATTTAACTAATTTAAGTTATATTTCCAACTAAAGTATATTCCATGTTTAAAGAATAAAAATAATAGGCCTCACTATCAAATAATCAACTATAATAATTATTTTATTACTTAAAATACACTTTTATATAACTGTATAAACCAGTTTTTCAGGAATCTTGAATTTCACTTATGCTAAATGCAACTGAAAATAAATATATGAAAAGAATCATTTAGTAAAAATAATGCTGATAAATTTTTATTAACCTCCTGCTATACAGAACAAAATACACATTAAAATATTTATAGAAAAAATTTTAGCTGGTATTTGCATCATTCTGTATTAAGAAACCGCAGTTACATTATTCCTAAAAAACATATTTTTCACATTTTTCTCATTACTGCTGGTGAAACTAATACAGGTAGTTTTATTAGTATCTGTCACTTCCTATACATCCTAATTTTCTTAGTATTTCTCTAACACTAACCAATATTGACTACTGAACGTTTGACAAAAGTGTGCCTTCTTCTGGTACAAACTGATTCTTTCATAAAATATTTCATGCCCACCGTGTGCTAGCTTTTGTGTTAAAGACTTTGGATGCAAAGCTCATAGTGTAGCAAAGGCAAAACACAATTGCATTAAGGTTTGCTATGCAAGGTAAGTGCAATGACAGAAATATCCCTAGAAGGATTGTTTAAATCAAGCAGGAAAGTCAGTAACATGTACATTTCATTAAATTAAGTCCATCTTTATCAAGAAGGTGATGGCTTACCACTTTCTGGTTTGCACTTCCCTGTCTTGGCAAAGCAGTGTTGATAGGTATAGACAACACCAAAACATCTCTGAGAATTACAGTCATCATCCTGCTTCCTCAATTCACGAGGTTCAGCATCACTGCATTTAAATATGTCAGCCTAATCTAAGTTGGAAAATATAAACAAGTCCAGCTATTGTTAAGACCAGACAGGTACATAGTAAGTAAAACATGAACTAGAAATGTACAGCCTGACACACACAAAAATTAGATTCCTAGCTGGGATTTTTAATCATAGGTGGTACATTTATTTTTTGGTAGACAGGCATCCAAATAAAATAAGACATATCTAAAAGTATAAATGCTTACCATATCACATACTAAATTGGAAGGCAAGTTGATTCATTATGTCATAAATCACATTTTTTTAACCGTAACAGCATAAAATAAGACCCCTCCCAAGAAAAACCAAACTCATAAGAAATAGATTTTTGATATTATATGCCAAACAATAATTAACATTTAAGTGTCAATATGCACCTAAAAATAAGGACTTGACGCATAGAAAAGGAGTGTATATTACATTTAAATTTATAAGTGGCTACTTGCTACCCATAGTGCCTCAAGAATCAGGTAAAACAGACCGAGTTACTTAAACAATATGTATGTTCTTAAGAGTGCTTGATAGGAAATCAAGGCACGTTCATTGTTTTCTCCCATACATCCGACAGGCTTTAAAAGAGGCCAAATACAAAAAAACTGAAGACAGATATTATACATCACCCATTTGTGATAGTCTGGTTTTATAAATATATCATTTCAACCAGAAGAGCCTCATTTGAAATGCAACACTACCCACGTATTTCATATACACCACTCTTTCAGACTATTTGTAGGTGAGTTAAATTTTTTCTAGTCAGGGTGACCTCATAAGACTTGGGCATGGCCCAGCCTCCTCCGAGGTGAAATCAAGGCAATGGGATCACCCAGCAAAGTTGTTTTTCTCCTGCAGCCCAACGACAAGAATGACTAAAGCCAAGCAGAATGAAGATTGCCTAGCCTTTGTCAAATGGGATTGGTGGAGTTCCCTCTCTCACCAAGGAGCGGTTACATCTAGAGGAAAGCTGAGGTACCACACAGTCTACATTCTGAAATTGTGGGTCCTCAGGCACAAACCTCATCACTTCTGTGGACTATGAAATTGTCGCTGAAACCTGGGTTTGAGATAACAGCGGTTTTGAGAAGTTTGATTTATACATTCCAACCCACTTGAATGTCGCCTTAGAGTGCTGAGACTTGAAGACTCACGAATCTCCCTCCCTCGCAGGCCAAACAGCCATTGCCTCCCAAATTCCAGCTTATATATTCATTTCTTTGGCAATTTTTCTCTTGGGGGAGAAAACAATGGACTCTTTCAATCTTCTCTTATCAACAAAGGGCCCTAGAAGAAGAAACAGCCCTTTCAATCACCTCCTTCATGACTTCTTGATCATGATGAGTGGGCCTTGCGGGTGGGGGGAGTGCGGGCCAGGAAGGGGAGAGGTGACAGGCAACTCACCTCTTTGAGCTGCTCCAGCTCCTGTTTGAGGCTGTCGTACTCAGCCTCCAGCTCGTCATACTGCTGTTTGAGGGTCAGCTTCTCCTCCAGCACCACCAGCCCATACTCGGCAGCCTGGATCTTCTCGTGGGTGGTCTCCGTGAGCTCCTTGGTCAGCCTCTCTATTTCAGTCTTATAATGGTCCACCGTCTGCAATACCTCTTCTGCGGCCATAGCCCCGGTGGATGGAAGCAGGAGGGGGTGACGGGGTCGGGGAGATGGATGCAAAGCTGGCGGGGAAAGGGAGAAGGAAATGGGAAGGGAGGGGTGGAAATGGAAAAGAAAGTACGCTGGATGAATGAGCAGCGCGATGCCCCGCCGGCTCTGGTGGCAGCCGCAGCTACACCGCCCGAGAAACTGACGAGAAATGCAACATGGAGAACAGGGCAGAGGGTCAGGAGCCAGGCGGCAAAGGCCGCCGCATGTGTCCTCGGGGCCGGCCCCTGCGTGCTGTCAGCAGCCGTGCGGCATGGCCCGGGCTGCGGCGGCCGGGGGCGGCGAGCAGCGAGGGGCTTCGGATTCTGCTTATTCAGAGACAGCCCGGCCGCCATGTCTCCGGGGCCGCGTCACTGCAGTTTCGCCCTGGGTCTGGCGCGCTCCAGCTCGCTCGCTCGTTCCACCTGCTCCCCCTGGCCCTGCAGCAGCCTGTGCGGAATGATGCAGTCTCCGGGCCGGCTCCCTCCCTTCCCGCGTAGCGGCGGCTCCGAGCAGGGGGCGGGGAGCGGATGGAGTCAGCGCGGGGGGAGGAGGGAAGGACCAGACGGAAACATCCCCAGGCGCCTCCCGCCTGGCGCGCGGGGCCACCGCCCGCTGCACCGCGAGGCGCGCCAAGCGGAGGGGCAGGCGACGGGCCCGGGACTGGGAAGTGGTGGGGCTCGCGCGGCGGGGGAGCCTCCTCCCTGTCCGGCTCGCGGGGGCGAGAGCTCCTCCTAGGGCTTTGTCCCGGTGGCCGTAGAAGACCCTGAGAGCGGCGTGGGCGCCCGGGTTCTTTTGCTACGTAGAGGGCCGAAGCTCAGGAAACTGCCTGGAACGCTTTCTCCCGAGAAAAGCAAACAAAACTATCGCGGTCGCGGCCCGCGCATCCTCCTCGTCCCCTGGGCGCGCAGAAGGCTCTCTGGGCCACCTGCCCCCAAAAGAACGCTGGGTTTCCAAAGCCTTCAAGACACACCCCCAAGGCGCCCTCGTCCGTCGTCCCCCTCTCTCCCTGCCTCTCCCGAGTCTGGCCTGGGCCACCTAACACTCTCACCAAATAACCTTACCATCCTCTCAGGACAGTCCGCTAAATATTGCTCGCTCTCGCCCAGCGTATCACAAGAATGCTATCCACTCAGAAAAAAAAATCTCCATAATACATGCACCCAGGAAACCTCTCCAGGTACTGTGTATCTTGCCCCAATAGCTTCCACCAAAGCACCTTGCTCTGTCTTCAATAAAGGAAAACTGCATGAAATTCCCTATATAAGGTACCAGTGATGCCCTACAATAAGCATTTTTTAAGCACTAAGAGCTAAGAGTTCTTGAGACCCGTGCCAAGCATTCTTCTAAGTATGAAACATGCGTTCTCTCCAATCCTAACAATGCTTTGAGGTAGGAGCCATTATCCGCAGTTTACAGGGGGTGAAAGAAAGGCAAAGGGAGATGGGGTGATTTGCCCAAAGCCAGGCAACTCTGTAATCTTAACTCTGGAGCACTGAACGGGATTCATTATGTTGACTTCAGGTTCACTCATTACTCATACAAACCCAGCAACTAAATATTACATGCTTGTAAGATAATCACATTCATCTACATAAAGAGTGATGATGAACGGTTACAAAAGGAGGTGAAAGCAAAGTAAGAGTGGAGGAAATGAAAGAGTGGCGAAGGGTGGAGAATCAAGAGGAAAGAACGCAATAGAAGAGAAAAGAAGCAATTTCTGTGTAACGGGAGGCTGTGAGACCCACAGATCTTTCCTTCCCTCTCTTCTGCATGGCACCTATTCCGGAACTGTTTCTCCGTGGTCAGGTGTTCAACACACATGCGTTTTCTAAGTTAGAAAGCAGGACTCAACTCTCCCATCATTGTGTACCTGGTTAAGAAAAAAAAAAAAAAAAAAAGACAATTGTTGACCAGGCGCAGTGGCTCAAGCCTATAATCCCAGCACTTTGGGAGGCCGAAGCGGGTGGATCATTTGAGGTCAGGAGTTCAAGAGTAGCCTGGCCCACATGGTGAAACCCCGTCTCTACTAAAAATACAAAAATTATCCAGGCGTGGTGGTGCACACCTGTTATCCAAGCTACTTGGGAGGCTGAGGCAGGAGAATTGCTTAAACCCAGGAGATGGAGGGTGCAGTAAGCTGAGATGGCGCCACTGCATTCCAGCCTGGGCAACAGAGACTCCATTTCAAAAAAAAAAAAAAAAAAAGACACTTGTTAATGGTGTGGGAGGAAAAGCAAATGACAGTGCCCTTCCAAAGCTTCCACTAACAGGCTGTCTGGATATGTTTTCCATTGCTTCACAAACCAGACAAGGTTCCTTCTAAACGCCAGTGATCACAACAGCATATTCTCATGTGATTGTCTGATCTGAAAATAAAACAAAAGAATATTCTCTTGTGATTGTCTGATCTAAAAATAAATAAATAAAAGGAGAAAACACTCCAAATGTGCATCTACCATAAATTCCAGCTTTGTAGAGAAGCGGATGATAATGACTGCAACATCCGATCTATCTTTCCTTATCTCACACTCCAGGTGGGAAGCCCCTTCT
This sequence comes from Rhinopithecus roxellana, assembly GCF_007565055.1. Lineage (NCBI taxonomy): Eukaryota > Metazoa > Chordata > Mammalia > Primates > Cercopithecidae > Rhinopithecus > Rhinopithecus roxellana. The sequence continues at coordinate 139,178,521 of NC_044558.1, read as the reverse complement.
GTGTGCTCCTGTGGCATCTGACCTCTGACACGTTGATTAATGATGATGAACTGCTGAAGAGAAAAGAGATGGAACCTGCAACTGCAGGTTGCCAACCTGCCTTTCCAGGAAGCCCCTGGCCATTCCTCACTGTATAAACTGTAAGCATAGTCCTTCCAAAGGAAGGACTTCCTCAAGGGAGATGTGTGGCTTCCACAGCAGTGCCTTCTGGGGCCAGGACTTCACCTCCAAGCTGCTTGGATACCAGCTCTCTCAGTGGCTGCCCTTGTCCACTTTAATCACCTGTACCCTTTAGCTGTCATCCTCCTATCCCATCCCCATCCTCCACCCCATTACCCCAGTCCTCAGGAACTACTAAACTATTTTTGGTCTCTATAGCTTTCCCTAATCTTGATATTTCATAAAAATAACATCACATAATATGTAGTCTTTTGTGACTGGCTTCTTTCTTACCATAATATTTTCAAAATATATCTATGTTGTAGCATGTGTCATACTACTTTCCTTTTTTTTTTTTTTTTTTTTTTCTTTTTTTGAGACAGAGTTTCACTATTGTTGCCCAGGCTGGAGTGCAGTGGCATGATCTCGGCTCACTGCAGCCTCCACCTCAGGTTCAAGGGATTCTCCTACCTCAGCTTCCAAAGTAGCTGGGATTACAGGCATGTGCCACTATGCCTGGCTAATTTTTTTTTTTTTTTTTTTTTGAGACGGAGTCTCGCTCTGTCACCCAGGCTGTAGTGCAGTGGCAGAATCTCGGCTCACTGCAAGCTCCACCTCCCGGGTTCATGCCATTCTCCCGCCTCAGCCTCCTGAGTAGCTGGGACTACAGGTGTGCACCCGCCACCATGCCTGGCTAATTTTTTTTTGCATTTTTAGTAGAGACTGGGTTTCACCATGTTAGCCAGGATGGCCTCGATCTGCTGACCCCGTGATCCGCCCGCCTCGGCCTCCCAAAGTGCTGAGATTACATGCGTGAGCCACCACTCCTGGCCAATGCCCAGCTAATTTTTTGTATTTTTAGTAGAGACGGAGTTTCTCCATGGTGGTCAGGCTGGCCTCGAACTCCTGACCTCAAGTGATCCACCCACCTCAGCTTTCCAAAGTGCTGGAATTACAGGCGTAAGCCACCATGCCCGGCCACTACTTTCCTTTTTATGGCTGAATAATATTGCATTGTGTAGATATACCACCTTTGTGTCCATTCATCAGTTTATGAGCATTTGGGTTGTTTCCACCTTTTGGCTATTATGAATAATATGTTATAAACATCGTGTACAACTTTTGTTGTGGACATATGTTCATTTCTTTTGGGCATACCTGGAAGTGGAATTGCTAAGTCATGTGTTAACTCAAAGTTTCACATTTGGAAAGACTTCTGGATTGTTCCCCAAAGTGGCTGAACCATTTTACATTCCCAACACTAGCGTATGAGGGGTCTGATTTCTCCACATCCTTGACAACCGTGGTATCATCTGAATTTTTGAGTCCAGCCACCCTAGTAGATGTAAAGTAGCATATTTTGTTGCGATTTTGATTTGCAATTCCATGATGGCTAATTATGTTGAGCTTTTTTTTATGTGTTTTTGGCCATTTGTATATCTTTGTTGGCAAAATGCCTGTCCAGATCCTTTGTCTACTGTTTGAGTTAGTAATCATTTTATTATTGAATGTATGGGTTCTTTGTATATTCTAGATGCAAGCCCCTTATCAGATATTTGATTTGGAATGATTTTCTCTCAACCGGGGAGGGGTGGGGGGGAGGTTGTCCTTTTACATTTTTAAATGGTCCTTTATCCGGGAGCAGTGGCTCCTGCCTGTAATCCCAAAACTTTAGGAGGCTGAGGCGGGCGGATCACTTGAGGCCAGGAGTTCAAGATGGGCCTGGCCAACATGGTGAAACCCTGTGTCTACAAAAATACAAAAATTAGCCAGATGTGATGGTGCATGCATGTAATGGTGCATGGTGCATACATGTGATCCCAGTTACTTGGGAGACTAAGGCAGGAGAATTGCTTGAACCTGGAGCAGAGATCGCACCACTGCACTCCAGCCTGGGCGAAAGAGTGAGATTCTGTCTCAAAAAAATAAGTAAATAAATAAAGTGGTCCTTTAAAAAATGAAAGTTTTTAACATTGATGAAGTCTAATTTATTTTTTCTTTTGTTTGTGCTTTTGCTGTCGTATCATTGCCAACTCTGAGGTTGAGAAGATTTAGACCTATGTTTTATTTTTAAAATTTTTTAGTTTCAGCTCTTACATTTAGGTTTCTGGTTCATTTTGAATTAATTTCTTTAAATTGTGTAAGGTGAGGGTTCAATGTCATCCTTTGCAGGTGGCTATCCTGTTGTCCCAGTATCATTTGTCGAAAGGCTATTCTTTCCCCACTGAATGGTTTTGATACCCTTGTCAAAAGTCACTTGACCACAGACATATGGGTTTATTTCTAGACTCTCAAATCTATTCCATTGGTCTACATGTCCATCTATCTTAGTCCATTCAGACACCTATAACAAAACGCATGAGACTGGGTAATTAATAAAGACCAGAAATGTATTTCTGCACAGTTCTAGAGACTAAGAAGTACAAGATCAAGGTGCCAGTAGAGTTGGTGTCTGGCGAGGGCTGCTCTCTGCTTCCAGGGTGGTACCTTCCTGCTGTGTCCTCATATGGTGGAAGACTGGAAGCACAAAAAAAAGGGCCTAGCCTATTTCCCCATATGCCATCCATGAGGGCAGAACCCGCATGTCCGAATCACCCCTGAAGGCCTCACCTCTTAAACTGCTGCATTGGGGAATAACTTCCAATATGAATTCTGGAAGGGACACAAACATTCAAACCATCACACTATTTATGGCGTTACCACAATGTCTTGTTTACCACTGCTGTGTAGTAATTTTGAAATCAGGAAATGTGAATCCTGTAATAGAACTTGCCACACAGGCTGAGGTTTCAGGTAATGTCAGAGAGTAGATGAAGCTAGAAGGTCACAGCTTTTACTCAGGATTCTAAAATAAAATTTAGGCAAAAAGGCTATTGTGGCTGGGCACAGTGGCTCACACCTGTAATCCCAGCACTTTGGGAGGTCAAAATGGGCAGATCACTTGAGGTCAGGAGTTTGAGACCAGGCTGGCCAATATGGTGAAACCCCATCTCTACTAAAAATACAAAAATTAGCTGGGCATGGTGGTGCATGCCTGTAGTCCCAGCTACTCGGGAGGCTCAGGCAGGAGAATCGCTTGAACCTGGGAGGCGGAGGTTGCAGTGAGCCGAGATTGAGCCACTGCACTCCAGCCTGGGCGACAGAGCGAGACTCCATCTCAAAAAAAAAAAAAGAAAAGAAAAGAAAAGCAAAAAAAAAGGCTGGTGGGGCGCAGTGGCTCACGCCTGTAATCCCAGCACTTTGGGAGGCCTAGACGGGTGGATCACGAGGTCAGGAGATTGAGACCATCCCGGCTAACACGGTGAAACCGTGTCTCTACTAAAAATACAAAAAACTAGCCGGGTGTGGTGGCAGGCGCCTGTAGTCCCAGCTACTCGGGAGCCTGAGGCAGGAGAATGAGATGAACCCAGGAGGTGGAGCTTGCAGTGAGGAGATCGCGCCATTGCACTCCAGCCTGGAGGACAGAGCGAGACTCCATCTCGGCTATTTCCTGGTTAGCACAGTATTCCACAGCCTGGGAATAAGAAGTTGATTCCCTAACAGGAAAGCATCAATCTCCTTTTCTTAGAAAAATAGACAGACCTGACTTTAAAACTTAGTCATCCTACTCTTCCAAGTTATTTGATCTTATACAAATTACCTGCTCAAAGTCTTGATTTCCTCATTTGCTGATAAGGAACAATTACGCCTACTTCATAGAGAGGTTATAAGGATTCAATGAAGATATGCCTGTAAAATACCTAGCACAAGTGCTCATGTCTTTCTGTTTCCTAGGACCTTCCTTCTGATGATGCAATAATATTTGTCAAGGAGTTCCGGAATAAAAAACAAACACAAAGACAAAGATAAAAAGCTTGTGGATGAGAAACTAGATGTGCCTTTGGTGTGGAAACTCTGTTCTGGATGTCCTTAGACTGTAATTTAAGGAGACTCATAATGGAGATTTGAGATTTAATGCATACCAGAATTTGTATGGAAGTTCAAATAGCCCAAGGAGAGGATCTAGAATGAAAAGAAAGAAGGACTGAGAAGAAATTTGAAGCAATACCCACATTTAAGGAGCAGTAGGGGAAAGGGGAAGGTGCAATTCTTGAAGAAGATGTAGTTCTTGCAGTATTTTGTGTGTACACATTTGCGTGTGTGTGCATGCTATTAAAATAATCTCAAGCTTGTTAGTTCAGCCTCTTCCCCTTAAATATAAAGAGCTTCCCCTCACCAGCCCCATTTTGTCATACTGATGTCCGAGGGCATGGTTACAGAGGATGCTCGTACAGGGTAATGAATGAGGAACCCAACAGAGTCTTGTGGTGAGGCAATTGTCAGTTTAATGCACGTGCAGGAAGGAGCAAGGCCTTCTCCATATCTCTATGAGAAGAGATTGGGGTAGACCCTGGAGTGCTGGTAATGGGCAGGTTGTCATTCAGGTGAAGGCCTGTCTGACAGGGAATGAGGAGTCATTGGGGACAGAAATCTCCTAGCTCTGGGCCCTCTCTCTCATGGACAACTTCAGGGATTAGCTTTTTAGGTTCCTAAAGGCCCCTCTGGAAATCCTTCACATTGCTACATTCCTCCCCAGTTTTTTCCCCTACATGGTCTTTATGCCTCCTCATATACATGCCTGCTTCCTAATCAAATCAAATCAAAACTGTTTTCTTCTTCTTTACCCTTGGTTTGATGGTCGGTCATACCCAGGACCCAAGCAGTTAGTAATTGAAAACTGATGCCTCTTTCTGAGATACTCCAACCCATCCAGAAATTGTCTTTCATCTTTCTATTCAGTAAATAAAAGAAAAAAATAAGTCTCCATATCAAGAAAAACTAAAGATTCATACCTTGCTCTCTCTATATATATATTTTATGTATATATAAATTTTTTTTGAGACAGTCTTGCCGTCGCCCAGGCTGAAGTGCAGTAGCACGATCTCAGCTTGCTGCAGCTCCATATATATTTTAAACATTGTTGAGATTACATATTACATATAGTTTTGTATCTGCTTTATTTAATACTATAGTTTGAGAACATTTTCATATTATCAAAAGACATCCTAAACATCATGTTTAACAGCTATATAATTGATCATTTCATATTACAATATTTTTCACCATTCCTATCTCTAGTATCATGGTCTTTAATGCACATAAGACTGACAAAATAGGCTGGGCACAGTGACTCACGCCTGTAGCCCCAGTACTTTGGGAGGCTGAGGCAGGCAGATGGCTTGAGCCCAGGAGTTCAAGACCAGCTGGGACAACATGGCAAAACCCCATCTCTACAAAAAATACAAAATTAGCCAGGTGTAATGGAACACACCTGTAGTCTCAGCTATCCAAGAGGCTGAGGTAAGAGGGTCACCCAAGCCTGGGAAGATCAAGGCTACAGTGAGCCAAGACAACACCACCACACTCCAGCCTGAGAGCAACATGCTGTCTCAAAAAAAAAAAAAAAAAAAAAAAAAAAAAAAAAAAAGGAGGGAGGGGGACTTACAAAATAGAACAGATAAATTCTAGATATTTGTTGAAAAGCACAATCTCAGTCTCATTTCTCCCAGCATCTATCAAAGGCTGTAAGTCCACTCACTCTCAGGTATCCTACAATCACCCAAGCAGTAGGGACCTGGGTGCCTGAGCCATATCCTGGTTGCTTGTTACCATGTTTTGATGTTGGGCCATAGGCCCTAAGAGAAAAGCTGGAAGACTCAACCCAGTGGAAGTGATTGTATTCGTCTGTGCTCATGCTGCTAATAAAGACATACCTGAGACTGGGTAATTTTTAAAGGAAAGGGGTTTAATTGACTCATGGTTCAGCATGGCTGGGAAGGCCTCAGGAAACTTACAATACATGTCCTTCTTCACATGGTGGCAGCAAGGATAAGTGCAGAGCAAAAGGGGAAAAGCTCCTTATAAAACTATCAAATCTCATGAGAACTCACTATCGCAAGAACAGCATGCAGGTAATTGCCCCCATGATTCAGTTACCTCCCACCGGGTCCCTCCCATGACACGTGGGGATTATGGAAACTACAATTCAATATGAGATTTGGGTGGGGACACAGCCAAACCATATCAGTGGTCATCCTGCCTAAACAAGGATGCTGTTGAGGTCATTATCCATTAGTTCACACGGTGTCTCTTTTTACAAGAACCTTTTGTGTTCACAGAATAAATCTATGTCTGGTCTTACTACCTAGAATTGTTGGCTTCTTCTGAGTAATTAGTCTGCTTTTCTCTTATGGATACTGTAAATTGTATAACTGATCAGATTTCCTTTTATCCACAGACTGCTAGAAAGCTTCTAGCCAAATCTGTGGTCCTCTTAGCAAGTGTATAGGTCAAATGATATATATTTTTGGCCTCATTCCTGGCTCTGTTTTATGTCTATCTTTGCCATTGTTTTTCTCTCTCCTACAGAATACTTGAGATTGTCTTGCATTTTATACAGCTCTGCCTGCTGTCTTAAGCCTCTTCTGAAACTAGGCAGTTAAGCATACTGATTCAGAGCCTGCCTCTGACGTTGGAGCCACTGTCCCTCCGTTTTTTTTTTTTTTTTTTTTTTTTTTTTTTGAGGCGGAGTCTCGCTCTGTCGCCCGGACTGGAGTGCAATGGCCAGATCTCAGCTCACTGCAAGCTCCGCCTCCCGGGTTCACGCCATTCTCCTGCCTCAGCCTCCCGAGTAGCTGGGACTACAGGCGCCCGCCACCTCGCCCGGCTAGTTTTTTGTAGTTTTTAGTAGAGACAGGGTTTCACCGTGTTAGCCAGGATGGTCTCGATCTCCTGACCTCGTGATCCGCCCGTCTCGGCCTCCCAAAGTGCTGGGATTACAGGCTTGAGCCACCGCGCCTGGCCCCCCTCCGTTTTTTCTGTACCTCAGTTTCCTCCTCCATAAAAAGGGAATACAGTATTGCTTCATAGAGTTCTGATGAGGATTAAATGACAAAATACATGTAAGGACCTCAGATGTGTGACTAGCTTGTGGTTAAGTGCTTAAAAGAAATTTTAAAATAATTAAAAAGAAATCATTGTAATCATTCTCCTATTATCGGAGTTTAACCTTGTGTAGAACTTACTCCAAGTAGAGTTACTACTAGGTCCAAGAGTGTGAATGTTTTGAAGGCTGTGAACTAGTTTATGTGTCAGTTGGAGTGGAAAAGAACTCCAGCTTTCCCATGCCTTTATCAGTGCTGAATGCTATTACTTTTAAAACTCTTTGCCAATTTGGGCCAGGAGTGGTGGCTCACGCCTGTAATCCCAGCACTTTGGGAGGCTGAGGCGGGCAGATCACAAGGCCAGGAGATGGAGATCATCCTGGCTAACACAGTGAAACCCCGTCTCTACTAAAACTACAAAAAAATTAGCCGGGCGTGGTGGTGGGCGCCATAGTCCCAGCTACTCAGGAGGCTGAGGCAGGAGAATGGCGTGAACCCGGGAGGCGGAGCTTGCCCTGAGCTGAGATCGTGCCACTGCACTCCAGCCTGGGCCACAGAGGGAGACTCTTTCTCAAAAAAAAACAAAAAACAAAAAACAAAAAAAACAACTCTTTGCCAATTTGACAGGTAGAAAAGGGGTATCATCTTATTGTCCTTCCAATGTACATTTTATTGGTAACTAATGAGACTGAACCTTCTGATTCAAAACACTACATTTATTCGTTTATTATTTCTATTCTCTTTCTTTCCATCTTTTGCAATTTTTCCATTGAGGTCTTTGTGTTTCCTTTAATCTGTTTAAATAAGATGATGGACTCTTATTTTCTGTCTCCAGTCGTCTGCTGAGAGGGAGTCAGAGTACAGGGGCTTGAAAGGAGTAAGAGTCACAGGAGGAAACAGAAAAAGGGTGACCAAGAACACATAAATGATCAGGCCAGCATGTGAGTCCTGCAGAGTGAGCTGTCATCTGATTAGCTGAGAATGGATGCACAGTTCTGGAATCTAAACACAGTTTATAGAAGAACATCCCCATAATCTGTCTCCTCTTGTCCTTTTAAAACGTGACCAATTCTAGAAAAATTCATTTTGTCCTTTGAATGGAAATAAAATTCCTTGAATCACAAAGTAATTTTAAGATGCTAATCAAACACTTAGCTGTTGCAAAGACTGTTTGCAGATGAGTAATTATTTTTGTTGCCATGGAACCCCAGCTGATGCTATGGGCATGGAATCAGCTTGCACAGATCATTTTTATTAAACCAAGTCAAACCAATCAGTATAGCTACTAAAATAATTTCAGTTTAAAAATGCTTTCTCTCATTGCTGGTGGAGGGAAGTTAGATGGTTTGGCACTGTTTTTGCATACCCAGCTCAACTTCTTAGTTCTCTTTTTTGACATTTTTGATTTTTCTGTCCTTTTTATATTTATTTTATTTTATTTTTCATTTATTTATTTGTTTGTTTTTGAGTCAGAGTCTTGCTCTGTCACCCAGGCTGGAGTGCAGTGGTGCGATTACAACACGTTGCAGCCTCAACCTCCCAGGCTCAAGCAATTTTCCCACCTCAGCCTCTCAAGTATCTGGGGCTACAGGTGTGAGCCACCACACCCAGCTAATTTTTTATTTTTTGTAGCAACGAGGTCTCACTATGTTGCCCAGGCTGGTCTGAAACTCCTGGGATCAAGCAATCCCCCTGCCTCAGCCTCCCAAAGTGCTGGGGTTACAGGCGTGAACCACTGCACCCAGCCTGTCCTTTTTAAAAAAAAATTTAATAAGTGCAAAGCACATGCCATAATAGTGTTCTGATTTCTCCTAATAAAGACCCTGGGTATCTCAGCCTATTTTCATGAGGATACTGAGTACCAAAATATACTGTGGGCAGCCCATGATCACATGCTAGACAGAGCGACACAAGCCTCATATACAACTTCTTTAATGTGCTACTAGAGTGTTTGGGTGACTGAGGAGAACGCAGTTACAAGCTCTTGGTGTTTAATTTGGTAAACAAACTTGAAGGTTGATCCCATTGTGCTTTTCTTTAACTTAAAAAAAAAAATAACAGCGGGGCATGGTGGCTCACACCTGTAATCCCAGCACTTTGGGAGGCTGAGGCAGGAGGATCATTTGAGCCCAGAAGTTCAAAACCAGCCTGAGCAACATAGCAGAAACTCCATCTGTACAAAAGTTTAAAAATTAGCCAGACATGGTGGTACACACCTGTAATCCCAGCTACTTGGGAGGCTGAGGTGGGAGGATCACTTGAGCCCAGGAGATTGAGACTGCAGTGAGCTGAGATTGTGTGATTGCACTCCAGCCTGGATCACAGAGCAAGACCCTGTCTCAAAAATAAAAAGAAAACACAAAAACATGATTTGTATAGATAGATAGATAGATCGACAGATAGATAGATTTACCCCTTACAATACCCCTAGACCCCAGGATACTAAGGGTAATAATAAAATATTATTATTGTTATTATTCCCATTTTATGGTGAGGAAATGAAGGCACAGAGAAGTTATACACCTTACGTGAGGTCTTACAGCTGATAAATGATGTTTGTCAACTGTGAACTGTCTTTCCTAGGCCAGGTACTCCTCTCTCCACTTTCTACTACTTCCTCCTATCCTCACCGAGTGTCTACGAATTATAAGTCATGTTCTCTACCAAAATGCTATGATGGACAAAACAGTGGACGAGTAGTCACAAGACTTGGATTCATGTCCCATGTGGCCATGGTGAAGTCACTTAACCCCACTGGATTTTGGTTTTATCATCTGTCACATAAGAAAAATAATAATACTCATATAACCCCCAGGGCAGTCACAGAAATCAAGTGAGATGATGGAGGTGAAAGATCTTTGTAAGGTGAAAAGTTTAAGCAACTCTGATGATTTTTCATACCTCTGCTAGTGAGTGTTGTCAGGGAAGTTTCACAGAAGAGGTGATACTGGAACCAAGTTGTGAAGTGGGGATGTGTATTCTAAGATAATCACAGATCATTTACTGAACAACTCCGGTGTGTGCTAAGAGCTATGTACACATTGTCTCATTTAGTGCCATCAACAGCTCTATCAGCTCTTTCAGGTAGGCCCTATTCACGCTGCTCACATAAAGGCCTGCTAGCATGATTCAAGAATGGTTTGGTTATGTCGCTGTCAACTAATCACAGCCCAAAGAGAGAGTGCTGGTGGCTGGAACAGTAAACTGCGCAGACTTTGAAGGTAGCAGCCCAGGTCCTCAGAATGAGTAGATCTGCAGGAGCCAAGCCACGCACTGTGAGCTCAATAAAGACACAACGGGAACAATTCCCTTTGGTCAGTGGCCACATCCTGTGAGGGTATAGCCTGGGGCATAACTGGCATGTCAATTCCATCGGGCTTTTTCCATTGCATTGGGAGACTTTGGAGAGTTTTCTTAATTGGCTTTGACAATGATTCTGGTTTAAGCCTTGTCTGCCCTTCATCACACCAAGAGCACAAAAGCATAAAAAGACTAGAAACCCTGGATTGCCTCCAAAACGGACCCGCAACTTATAAAGCAACAAACTAGTGAATGCATTTTAAGGCATATGCAATGCAAAATGAGCCACGTGAAAAAAACATAGTTGGTGATTTTTTTTTTTTTTTCATGTTTCTAAACATTACTCCTGAAGCATTTAGTACAACTGAAAAATTGGAATGGACAACTGAAGCAATTGCTACACAAAACATGAAATGGCAAGGGCGTGAGGGACAGGCTTTCCAGACTCTGAGAGGATATCGTGAAGCTGAACATGTAGGGCCCCAAGGGAAGAAATCTGGTTGAGCAATGTGGACAGGGTGGGATGGGGGATAACTCATATCACAACATAACCAACTAATTTTTAAAAATCACTTTTTCATCTCAGGACCAGAGATTCTATGACTCAGCCCCAAGACAAAAACGAAGAAATTCTGGCCCCTTTTGATTGTTTACATGAATGTGATGGGCAGAATTCTGATGAGATAAGCAAGTGAGGCTGGGTCGCTCTGGCATGTGACTAAGGCAGGACTGATGCATTCGTTACCCATCTTGTTACATGGAAAATATTCTCCATGATATACCTGTTCCACCCTTCAGCTGTGGCTGAGTATAGACAGGTAGAGGTGCACTCAAAGCCACTTCCTTCCATAAGACCAGGGGTATGAGCTCAGAAGGACTCCTCATGGAAAACAAGGGAGGTGGGCAGAAGAAACTTGGGTCATCAGGAAAGTGTCTGTGTCAAGCTACACTTATTTTGACCTTTTACCCTAAAGAGAATGCTCTCTTAGCAATCTTTCCAAATATATATACAGACTGGGACAATGAATGCTGAGTGATGGCTCCATTATTAATCCACCAAACCATGTTTAAAGCTATTTACTTCATAATTTTAGGTCCAAATCATACTTGGCTCTTCTGGTTGGAGGCTGAAGGATGAACATTGTAGGTGCAAACAATCTCTCTTCTTTTTTTTTTTTTTTGAAGGGGAGTCTTGCTCTTCTTGCCTAGGCTGGAGTGCAATGGCACAATCTTGGCTCACTATAACTTCCACCTCCCAGATTCAAGCATTTCTCCTTCCTCAGCCTCCCAAGTAGCTGGGATTACAGGCATGCACCACCACACCTGGCTAATTTTGAATTTTAGTAGACGGGGTTTCACCATGTTGGTCAGGCTGGTCTCAAACTCCTGACCTCAGATGATCCTCCCACCTTGGCCTCCCAAAGTGCTGGGATTACAGGCGTGAGCCACGGCACCCGGCCAGTTGCAAACAATCTCTAATGGAACATGTTTGAGACCAAAGGGAATTATTTTTGTGTGTCTTCATTGAGCTCACCAGTGCATGGCTTGGGTTCTTGTAGATTCATTCATTTTTGAAGACATGGGTTAACCTGTTCAAAGCCTGTGCAAAATTCTGTGATTTTTTTTGAAAAAGACAGGACACAGCATAAATTGAGTTAGGAGGATCCTGTGGAATGATAGTTATAGTAACTAAATATAGCCAACTGTGACCCACTTCTAACTAAAAGCAATATGCATTATCGATCAAAAAAATAACCTGACTGGGCTCAGTGGCTCACGCCTGTAATCCCAGCACTTTGGGAGGCCGAGGTGGGCAGATCACCTTATAGTAATAAGGTGGATCATCTTATAGTAATGATAAGAGTCAACTTAGCCTACAACTTAGCTAAGTTCTTAGCCTACAGCTTAGAACTTAGTTCATAGGAAATTGAACTATGGTCACCGGTTAGCCTTAGGAAAAATTACAAAAGATGGGAGCAGGAGAGGGGAAATAGGTCAATCCCGAATCATTCAACTGAACTTATAATAAGGAACATGTTCAAACATTGAAAGGGAAGGCAAAAAGAGTAACAAAATGGATGATCAAATCATGACTAGAAAATATTTAGTTGTTTTATAAATGTTACACCTTCTTCACATTGGAGTTCAAATACGTATGGAAATAAGAAACTTGTTATTGTGGTTCTTCTGTATATACGGGCATGTAAAAGGTGGTAAGTCATTATAACTGGGACTGCAAAGCTATTGAACCAGCCATTTACCATTGCAGAAGCTGTGCGTTTTGCAATATATGGGTGTGGATGGGTCAAATGTCCTTCTTAGGGATTCCCTTCTACCTTCAGGAAGCCGCCCAGCATGCTAATCAGAAAGGGTTTGAGGCAGCTACTACAAGTGCTTTCTCTTTAATGAGCACGGGAGATTTTTTTTTTTTTTTTTTTTTTTTTTTTGAGACGGAGTCTCACTCTGTCGCCCGGGCTGGAGTGCAGTGGCCGGATCTCAGCTCACTGCAAGCTCTGCCTCCCGGGTTCACGCCATTCTCCTGCCTCAGCCTCCCGAGTAGCTGGGACTACAGGCGCCCGCCACCTCGCCCGGCTAGTTTTTTGTATTTTTTAGTAGAGACGGGGTTTCACCGTGTTAGCCAGGATGGTCTCGATCTCCTGACCTCGTGATCCGCCCGTCTCGGCCTCCCAAAGTGCTGGGATTACAGGCTTGAGCCACCGCGCCCGGCCCGAGCACGGGAGATTTTTAAAGTTAGCATGGGCCAGCAGCAGTGGCTCACACCTGTAATCCTAGCACTTTGGGAGGCCGAGAAGAGGGGTCACTTGAGCCCGGGTGTTCATGACTAGTCTGGGCAACACCGGGAGACCCTGTCTCCACAAAATATTAAAAAATTAGCCAGAAATGGTGGTGCATGCCTGTAGTTCCAACTACTCAGGAAGCTGAGATGGGAAGATGGCTTGAGCCTAAGACGGTTGAGGCTGTGTGAGCTGTGATCATGCCACTACACTCCAGCTGGGGCGACAGAGCAAGGCCCTGTCTCAAAAAAATAAAATAGGCCGGGCGCGGTGGCTCAAGCCTGTAATCCCAGCACTTTGGGAGGCCGAGACGGGCGGATCACGAGGTCAGGAGATCGAGACCATCCTGGCTAACATGGTGAAACCCCGTCTCTACTAAAAAATACAAAAACACTAGCCGGGCGAGGTGGTGGGCGCCTATAGTCCCAGCTACTCCAGAGGCTGAAGCAGGAGAATGGCGTAAACCCAGGAGGCGGAGCTTGCAGTGAGCTGAGATCCGGCCACTGCACTCTAGCCTGGGCGACAGAGCAAGACTCTGTCTCAAAAAAATAAATAAATAAAATAAAATAAAATTTAAAAAAAATTTTAAAAAGTTAGCATCATTATGTTAGAAATGAGTTTCCAGTGTTAAAATTGGTAGTGGTTGGCCAGGCGTGGTGGCTCACACCTGTAATCACAGCACTTTGGAAGGCCGAGGCAGGCAGATCACAAGGTCAGGAGTTCAAGACCAGCCTGAACAATATGGTGAAATCCCATTTCTACTAAAAATACAAAAATTAGCCAGGCGTGGTGGTAGGCACCTGTAGTCCCAGCTAGTCGGGGGGCTGAGGCAGGAAAATTGCTTGAACACGGGAAGCAGAGGTTACAGTGAGCTGAGATTGTGCCACTGCACTCCAGCCTGGCAACAGAGCAAAACTCTGTCTCAAAAAAAAAAAAAAAAAAAAAAAAAAGGCTGGACGCGATGGCTCACGCCTGTAATCCCAGCACTCAGGAGGCCGAGGAGGGTGGATCACCGGAGGTCAAGAGTTTGAGATCAGCCTGACCAACATGGTGAAACCTCATCTCTACTAAAAATACAAAAATTAGCCAGGCTTGGTGGCATGCACCTGTAATCCCAGCTACTCGAGAAACTGAGCCAGGAGAATCGCTTGAACCCAGGAGGCTGAGGTTGCAGTGCGCCGAGATCGCACCACTGCACTCTCCTGGGCGACACAATGAGACTCTGTCTCAAAAATAAATAAATAAATAAAAATAACCCAACATTTAGGTAAGTTCAAATGATGTTATGTCAGTTAACAACTATGTTCAATATTCATTTCACTCTTCCTCCTTTGTGTAAAAATTGTGGTATTTCGATAGTGTTGACTGTTCCACCTGGTGGCTCTTGATCAAGTCTTTGAGAGGGGCCTATAAATAGTGCCTCTCTTCCCACCTGGGTTCAGGGCCCATTGAAAAATAATCCAAAGGAAATAGTCAAATCATATATCACCTGAGAGCACAGGGGGGAACAATGATCAGGATATAAACCCAAGCATTCGAGCAGGGAGCGGCAATCCCCTTTGGGTCCCCTCCCATTTTATGGGAGCTCTGTTTTCACCCTATTAAATCTTGCAACAGCAAAAAAAAAAAAAAAAGAAAAGAAAAGAAAAATAATCCAAAGGAATAAGGGAAATAGAGGTTGCTTTTGTTACTAATAAAGGGTAGTTTGAAAGATGAAGCTTTTTATGAAAGACCCAATGATGGTGCTAACTCCCTATGCTCCAGTCTACTGTTCCTATCCTCCGAACAGCTCACCTGAGGGCAAACTGGATACTGCAGAGACGACACATAACCCCAGTGGCCACCTTCATTGGACTGGGAAGACAGAGAAGTAGAAAAAGACCAAAATCTTCATGCTTGGGACCTTCGATAATTTAACTTCACCCAATCAAGAAACGAAGGCCAATGGCTGTCATCAACAGTCAGGCAACGTGTCCAGTCCACATGGAGAATAGTAAGAGACACAGCAAGTGGCATTATCTCAAAACACCTAGTATTAAGAAAAAATGCATCCACAAATACCTTACGCGGTGGTCCATCATCAGATCACTGTCCTTCCACGTCCTTAGACCACAGTCAAGCAAAAGGCAAGAATTAGCTGCTCTTCAGGAGCCTCCTCCCCCGACTCAGTCCATCCCCACCAGCTACACCTGTTGGGTAGAGGATCAAGGATGTCCCGAAAGTGTCTGTGAGTCTGGGGCCTCCCTCCAGTTCCACAACATAGCACTCCGGGCACAGTGTACAGCTAACCACGACCGTCCGCACTGGAAACACTGCCACCTCCAGGGTATTATCTGGGAGCAGATCAGTATTCCGCATCAGCTTACGAAGTAATTCTCATCCTCTGCTCCTTCCAAACTTGAAGTGCTCCTTCTTTCTGCTCTTAGCTCTTCACTTATGCAAACATAAGCCCAGGAATGTGAAACTGAAGTCATCTCCACTTTACAGATGATGAAAAGGTAAACCTTGTCTTTTGTTTTGTTTTGTTTTTGAGATAGGGTCTCACTCTATGGCCCAAGCTGGAGTGCAGTGGCATGATCATGGCTCACTGCAGTCTTGACCTCCTAGGCTGAAGTGATCCTCCAACCTCATGTGCCATCACACCTGGCTAATTTTGTTTATTTTTTGTAGATACAGGGTGTTACTATGTTCCCCAGGCTGGTCTCAAATTCCTGGGCTCAAGTGAGTCTCTTTTCTCAGCCTCCCAAAGTGCTAGGATTACAGGTGTGAGCCACCACACCTGGTGAACCTTGGTTTAATAATCAAACTCTAGATTTGAAAGCAGGTCTTCAGTCTATTTAGCAAAAACTCTAAACTTTTCAAAACTCAGCATTCACCTCTACAGATGAAGTGTTTTAGGAAGCACACAAAAGAAATCGTACAGCTCAGGCTTTGGAGCGATATAAAAGGAAATTGTATTTTAAGTGAATTTCTTTCTCAAAAAAGGAAGCAGATTGAAAGTGTTATTTTTTGCACTGTTGGTTCATTAGATTAGGACATAAATATGGCTCAGCTGTTGTCTATTTTAGCAAAATAGACTCAAGGCTCATGGAATGAACTGAGTCATCACTGTGGCTTCTATCCAGACCAAAAACAAAGTTGAGATATAATGATCGTCATGGAAGCATTTTAAGTGTTAGAATTTTGATGAATTTCAACATTTTATGTAGAAAAAAAGAGTAACATTTAAAAACACAGCAAATTGCTTATTGTTTCTAGTATATCTTAAAGAGCTTATAATATTTGGTCAAAAATATGTAGACACTGGGCAGGATTTTGTTGTTTTGGGGATCACCACAAGAAAAGAAATACAGTAGGATAATGAGATTCATTGTAAGTGTAAATCTTGACATATAATGTTTATAAAAACAAGAGTTAGCCAGGCACAGTAGTTCATGCCTGTAATCCCAACACTTTGAGAGACCAGGGTGGGAGGATCACTTGAGCCCAGGAGTTCGAGACCAGCCTGCGCAACATAGTGAGACTCTGTCTCTATTAAAATTAAAAATTGGGAAAAAAAAAATACAAGACTTAAATGGAAATGAAAACAAAGTTTTCACCTCTACAACTTTAAGCAACCACCACAAGTACTGAGCATTGTTTCTTAGGAAATTGGAAAAGAAAGTTAGTGTATATCAGAAACTGTACATATTAAATATTTTTGTAGGTTTTTTTAGTTTTGCTTTTTTAGAGACAGGGTCTCTCTCTGTCACCCAGACTAGAATGCAGTGGTGCAATCATAGCTCATTGCAGCCTCAAACTCCTGGGCTCAATCAATCCTCCTTCCTCAGCCTCCTGAGTCACTGGGAATAGAGGAGTGAACCACCACAACCAGCCTCAATATTTTTCGACTTCACACTACACAACTCTGAAGCATTATCCCTATTTTAGAGATGACAAAATTGGTGCTCATAAAGTTAAGATATATAACCGGAAGTGCCAGAATCCAAACCCAAGTTTGTCTTTTACAGAGTTCTCTGCTCTTCCTGGGGCCTCTTCTACAGAGTTAGATATAAACCAAGCCCTGGCCAGGCACGGTGGCTAACGCCTGTAATCCCAGCCCTCTGGGAGGCTGAGGTGGGCAGATCATTTGAGGTCAGGAGTTTGAGACCAGCCTGGCCAACATGGTGAAACCCCATCTCTACTAAAAATGCAAAAATTAGCCAGGTGTGGTGGTGGGCACCTGTAATCCCAGCTACTCAGGGAGACTGAGGCAGGAGAATCTCTCGAACCCAGGAAGCAGAGGTTGCAATAAGCCAACATTGTGCCACTGCACTCCAGCCTGGGTGACACAGCAAGACTCCATCATAAATTAATTAATTAATTAATTAATTAAACCAAGTCCCTCACTTTAACCAGAGGTCATCTCTGAGCTCAGATTGCGGCTTCTTAACATATGCATAGAGGCCAGGTGCAGTGGCTCATGCCTGTAACCATACCAGTTTGGGAAACTGAGGCAGGTGGATCTCTTGAGCCCAGGAGTTCAAGACCAACCTGGGCAACAAGGCAAAACTTCATCTCTACTGAAAAAGATACAAAAAATAGCCAGGCATGGTGGGATGCACCTGTAGTCCCAGCTGTCTGGAAGGCTGAGACAGGAGGATTGCCTGAGCCTGGAAGGTCAAGACTACAGTGAGCCACGCTGGCACCACTGCACTCCAGCCTGGGTGACAGAATGAGACCCTGTCTCAAAAACAAAGATTAAAGATTCAGTCCCAGACTCAGCAACAATGGCATCAAACTCAGAAAAGATACCGGTTGAGCATTTTATCTATCAGGTATTCTGAAATATCTCAAAGTTGTGGAGTGTATAGTATGGACAGAAATATTTAACAAAATAAACCAAATTGATGAACAAACAGCCAAAACAAAACAAACAACAAACAAAAAACTCCTTTTCAGCAAACAGCTAAAGGCAATAGACCTGAGATTTTTAAAGGGTTGCCTACTAACTGCCTCTGATAGTCAAATAACGTTATTTTAGTCCAAAGCAAACACTGAATTTGGTGTCAGTGTTAGCTGAAATGTGCTAAAATTTTATTTTTATTTTTTTTTATTTTTATTTTTTTGAGACGGAGTCTTGCTCTGTCGCCCGGTCTGGAGTGCAGTGGCCGGATCTCAGCTCACTGCAAGCTCCGCCTCCCGGGTTTACGCCATTCTCCTGCCTCAGCCTCCCGAGTAGCTGGGACTACAGGCGCCCGCCACCTCGCCCGGCTAGTTTTTTGTATTTTTAGTAGAGACGGGGTTTCACCGTGTTAGCCAGGATGGTCTCGATCTCCTGACCTCATGATCCGCCCGTCTCGGCCTCCCAAAGTGCTGGGATTACAGGCTTGAGCCACCGCGCCCGGCCTTGTGCTAAAATTTTTATTACTGATGTTCCCTTTCTCCTTTAAAAGTTGTCTTAATTTTCTTCATCCTCTTGAGTGTTTTAACTTACCTATTGAGACCATTTTTTTTATGAGCATGAAATCCCTATAAGATTATGTTAATAAGAAAAGCATGATTCCCTTTAAAGTAACTTTGTAGTCAAGTTTATGAAAACTAGGCAATTTTGCAAAGAGAGGCACATGTCATCTTTGAGGACATTCACTAATGAAAATTGGATTCAGTAACCTCCAGTGTAAGCTGTTAATGAATACATCGAGAAAATGGACTAGAATCTGCTATGTTTGAAGATTTCAGAGAGTAGACATATTGCTGTCCTGCGAAATAGAGATAGATAGTTCATTTGTACACTTGTCACAGTTCTCGCTGAGAAGTGTTGTCAAAGGAAAAACAGGCTCTGAAAATGAATGAACAGGGCAGGCATGGAATTCAGAGAGGACTTCACTCCGGTATTTGGTTTCTGGCAGCAGCAGGAAACCTTCCGTCTGCCACTCGGAGACTCTCTGCCAGTGGATTGACATTCTCTGCTGTCAGTACCTTGTGAGTGGGGGTGAAAAGCTCTCCAGAATCTTTCAAGAAAAGTAATATCCTTGTTACTTGTCAATGTCCTCGACAGCCTGTGGGACAAACTGTCATCTTAACTGGTGGTACCAAAATAATGAACATTGACCTTAAGGAAAAAAAAATCTAACAGTTTAGCACAGAATATTCAACTAAGAAACTCATGAGGTTTTTCTTAAGGTGTTAAAATGTGCCCATTACTAAGGTGCAGAATTTGGGAACTATTTGAAAGCATTTTCCCATCCTTTCAGTTCAACAAGACTTCTCATAACCAGTTAGAAGTCCCTTTATGTAACATCTCTTATAAGATCACAGCAACATAGAAGAGGTGTCCCACAGGTTGAGTGTTTTTCATACACTCATGTAGAAAGAGGACACCAAGTGTCCTTCTCATGCCAGTAATCCTGACACTGGGAGGCCGAGGCCAGAAGATTGCTTGAGCCCAGGAGTTTGCAACAAGCCTGGGCAACATAGGGAGACTGTCTCTGCAAAAAATAAAGATGAAAAATTAGCAGGTGTGGTGGTATATGCCTATAGCCCCAGCTATTCAGGAGGCTGAAATGGAAGGATCACCTGAGCCTGGGAGGTCCAGGCTGCAGTGAGCTGTAATCATGCCACTGAACTCTAGCCTGGGCCACAGAGCAAGACCCTGTCTCAGGAAAAAAAAAAAAAAAAAGACAAGGAAAGCTTCATTTGGCCATATTCCTCCAGAAGTAAACTTAGAATAGGTAAATAATAATAATTGTAACAAATAACCAGCAAAGGATTTATATCAAAAACTATAAAACCCAGGCATGGTGGCTCATGCCTGTGGTCCCAGCACTTTGGGAGGCCAAGGCGGGAGGATCACGAGGTCAGGAGTTCAAGACCAGCCTGGTCAATGTGGTGGGGCCCCATATTTACTTGTATTAAATATTTGTATTTAATACAAATATTAGCAAGATGTGGTGGCGTGCACCTATAGTCCTGGCTACTCGGGAGGCTGAGGCAGGAGAATTACTTGAACCTGGAAGGTGGAGGTTGCAGTGAGCCAATACTGCACCATTGTGCTCCAGCCTGGGCAACAGAGTGAGACTCTATCCAAAAAAATAAAAATTAAAAATAAAAATAAAACAACAAAACAAACAAACAAAAACATAAAATGCCTCAGACATTCAGAGTAGGAAAAATGAACAAAAATATAATTAGACATTTTGCAGGAAAGGGAACCATATCTTCAATAAACGTCGGTGCAATCTCATTACTAATAAGGGAAGATAAAGACAAAGATGAAATTCAAGTTACCCTCATTCAATTTGCAAACATTCAGAAGTCTGGCAACAGCAAGTATTGAAGAGAATGTGGGTCAACCATTCTACTGTACATTGTTGGTGGGAGTGTAATTTGACACAACCGTTCTGAAAAAAAACAAAAAGTATTATCTTGTGAAGTTGAATTTTCACATCCTCTACAACCCAGAAATTTCACTTCAAAATATGTGTGTACATGTGTATGTGTGTGTGAGTATGTACAAAAAGACACGCACCAGGAGACATATAAAACAATATTTTCAGTAGTACTATTTGTAGTAGCAAAATAATGGCAACCACTCCAATGCTCATTGACAGGAAAATTGATAAATAAATTGTAACAAATTTGCGCAAAAGAATATTTTGTATATGCCAGCAAAATTGAATGAACTGTAGCCTGTATAACAATTTGAACAAATCTTGGTAACGTTATGTTGAAAGAAAAAAAAGCAAGCCTCAGAAGATTGTGTACAGCATGATACCCTTTTTCATAAATTTTAATAAAAACTAAAACTAAAAATATAAAAAAAATTAACAAAGTACTTGGAATAGATCACCATCTTATGTTTTTAATGTTTGTGAATTTTTTTTGTTTTTGAGATGGAGTCTCGCTCTGTCACCCAGGCTGCAGTCCAGTGGCGCCATCTCGGCTCACCGCAACCTCTGCCTCCCGGATTCAAGCAACTTCCTTGCCTCAGCCTCCCGAGCAACTAGGATTACAGGCGCCTGCCACCACTCCCTGCTAATTTTTGTATTTTTAATAGAGAGGGGATTTTACCATGTTGGCCAGGCTGGTCTCGAATTCCTGACCTTGTGATCCACCCACCACGGCCTCCCAAAGTGCTGGGATTACAGGTGTGAGCCACTGCACCCAGCTGTGAATATTTTAACGTAAGCTTATATACTGTGCTACCTAAAAGAAATTTTAAGGACAACAGCTTCACCTATGGCAAGGAGTGACCATTTACCCCGTCTCATTTCACAGAGGGCATCATTCATTCATCATGCTCTTCATTTCCAAAATTCCACCTCAAAGCCATTCTAGCACTACCAGTTTTTTGGAGATGCTGCTGAATTGCAATCTGTACTCTCTGCCTTACAGTAGTAACTGAATGAGCAGCTCTTCTGTAAAGAAAGAGCCTTCCTCAAGGAGGCCTTGGCAGATCCCGTTATTGGCCCCATCTTCCTTTCCATCCTGCACTCTGGATACTGGAAAACTAGGAACTCTGTTTTCCATATCCCCTTGCCCAATAGAACTGTGGGATTGGGGGTCACTGCAAAGATACCCAAATAGGGCAATGCTTAGTAAAGCCGTGGGTCAGGTCCACTCTTAAGACATCAGAACTATAGAGCCATTAGCATGCAACACTAGCCTGGGAGAGCCACAGACACAAGACTCCAACCCATGAGAGCTGCACCCAGCAAAGCCATGGGGGTAGGGCCACCAGGAGCCTTGAGAGTCCAGTCCTCACCCATTGTGTCCAGATGGTCTGACATGGAGTCAAAGAAGATGGCACTCAGGCCTTAAAATCTAATGTTGTTGGCCCCATTGGGTTTTGGGCTTTTACTTGGGACTTGTTATCCCTTTCTTCTTTCCTATTTCTCACTTTTGGAATAAGAGTGTCTATCCTATGCCTGTCTCCATTGTATTTTGGAAACATGTGACTTGTTTAATTTCACAGGCATGAGCTAGAGGGGAATTTGCCTCAGGTTAAATCATGCCTTGAGTCTCAACCATATCTGTGCAAGATGAGACTCTGGACTTTTGAGTAGATGATTAAACAACTTAAGACATTTGTGGCTACTGGCATGGAATGAATGCATTTTGCATGTGAGAAGAATATTCTGAGGGGATGGGGGGTGGAATGCTATGGTTTGAATGTTTGTGTGCCCTCCAAAGTTCATGTTGAAACTTAATCCCCAATGCAACTGTGTTGGGAGGCAGGGCCTAATGAGAGGTGGTTAGAGGGCTAACCCATCGTGAATGGACTAAGTTTGCCATAAAACAGGTTTGCAGGAGTGTGTTCTCTCTCTCCTGCACTTCTGCCATGTGAGGACTCAGCGTTCCTCTTCTCTGGAGGATGCAGCAACAAGGCATCATCATGGAACCAGAGACTCAACCACTGGTGCCGTCATCTTGGATGTCCTAGGCTCCAGGACTGTGAGAGAATAAATACCTGTTCCTTATAAGTTACACAGTCTGTGGTATTCTGTTATAGCAGCACAGAATGGATTCAGACAAATCCCTTTCTGCTTAAATTAGCTAGATTGCATTACTTTGCTTGGAATTAAGAACTCTGACAAATGCAAGCCTGCTCCCTGAATTGCAAGAGCACTTTGGGGAATCCAGTAGACCTGGATATGAAAACTGGCCTACTAATTGCTGGCTGAGAGGCCTTACGCAAGCTCTCTAACATTACTGTGCTTATGTTTCCTCTGCTATAGAGGATGGTGGAGGAGGAGGATAATACCTACCACATTGGGCTATTGTGAAGATTGAATGAGGTAATGTCTGTAACATATGTGGTGTGGTGCCTGGCACATAGTAGGTCCTCCATATATCATCGTTTTCTATATTTAAAAAATACAATATTTTGTTGGAGTGGAGGACCAAACCTTGTAGAGAAAAGTGCAGCTGAACATCCAGTGGTGGGCAAGAACAAGTATACAACTCAAAGCTAGGACACAAGGAAAAATAAAACTCTGAGAGAGGTTGGGGCCAGAAGTATGTGCATGTGAGGACACAGTAAATGTCGTATGAGATACAGCCTAGAAATAAGACCAGACTGATGTGTTAAAAGAAGAAAATTAACTACAAGTTAAAAAGGCATGCTTTTCTACTTGGGAGGCTGAGGGAGGTGAATCACTTGAACCCGGGGGGCAGAGGTTGCAGTGAGCCAAGATCGCGCCATTGCACTCCAGCCTGGGAGATAGAGTGAGACTCCGTCTCAAAAAAAAAAAAAAAAAAAAGAAAGAAGGAAGGAAGGAAGGAAGGAAGGAAGGAAGGAAGGAAGGAAGGAAGGAAGGAAGGCAGGCAGGCAGGCAGGCAGGCAGGCTTTTGCAAATAAAAGAAAACACAACTTCAGGCTTAAACAAATAATAGGTAATTTTTCTCACCACATAAGTTCAGAGGTGGATTGTTGCTGGCATCAGTTCATCTGCAAAATGATGCCATCAGGGATTCAGATTTCTTCCCACCCTGCTGTGCTTGGCATGTTGGCATTTGTTCTCATGTGTGCCGTCTCCAGGTTTCGAAGGAGCTGATCCTGCTGTTCCAGAAATGCCCCCCGTTTAAGCTAGTGAAAAGGGAGAGGGGGAAAAGACTTTTTTCTCTGGTGCTTTTGTGTGTTTTTCGGGAAAGGAATCCCTCTCAAGTCAGCTCCACTTCCATCTCATTTGCCGGACTGAATCATGTGTCCACTCTAAATAAATTATTAGTCAAGGGAATAAGATCACAGGAACACTACGATTTTTTTTTTTTTTTTTTTTTTTTTTTTTTTTTTGAGACAGAGTTTCACTGTTGTTGCCCAGGCTGGAGTGCAATGGCACAATCTCTGCTCACCACAACCTCTGCCTCCCAGGGACAAGCGATTCTCCTGCCTCAGCCTCTCAAGTAGCTGAGATTACAGGAATACACCACCATGCCTGGCTAATTTTGTATTTTTAGTAGAGACGGGGTTTCTCCGTGTTGGTCAGGCTGGTCTCGAACTCCCAACCTCAGGTGATCTGCCTGCCTCGGCCTCCCAAAGTGCCAGGATTACAGGCATGAGCCACTGTGCCCAGCACACTATGATTTTTTTAAATGCCATGTTAGGCCAGGCACAGTGGCTCATGCCTGTAATCTCAGCACTTTGGGACGCCAAGGTTATCAGATTACTTGAGCTCAGGAGTTCGAGACCAGGCTGGGCAACATGGCAATATGGCAAAACCCCATCTCTACAAAAAATACAAAAATTAGGTGTAGTGGCATGTGCCTGTGGTCCCAGCTATTTGGGAGGATGAGGTGGGCAGATGGCTTGAGCCCAGGAGGTTGAAGCTGCAGTGAGCCAAGATTGCGCCACTGCACTCCAGCATGGGTGACAGAGCGAGACTCCGTCTCAAAAAAAAAAAAGAAAAGTTAAAATTAAAAAATAAATAAAATGAAATATTATGTTAGCTTTGTGGTTTAAAAAGGAGAGTCATGACAGACTCCCACTCCAAAAAGGTGGACAGATAAGAGTAAAATAAAGCAACAGAGTCACGCTATCTTTTTGCCACTCATCACTGGAAGTCCTTGTGAAGTGCCAAGCAGAGGAGCCTTTCTCAAAACCATACGGAGCCCCAGTCTCCAGATCTGCTGGGAATTAAACAGTGAGCTGGCAGGGAGATGGAAGTAAGCCTAGAACAGACAAGCTGAGACTAAGAAAACATATTGGTGATAGACGCAATGCCCACAGTGAAGAGAGTATCTTAAAATTTAAAAGTTCAAAGCTAAGGAATCCATTCTAATAGGCAGGAACCTCAGCACAGGAGTCTATGGGTTCTGGTGAAACTTGCTGTCAAAATTATGGTATCATTGTGGATTCAGGGATAGCCAGGACACACAACAAAGCTGTGGCTTCCGGGAACTGAGGCCAACTCCACTGGGAAGAAAAGAGAAGGCTAAAAGGAGCTATGCAGAAAATCTGGTTCATCACCAAATGGGCTAGGTTAATGGTGAGACTCATATTCTAGTAGGCACCTAAGAAGAATCCCATTCAATCAAACTAGACAAAGCTATGACACTCAGCTGTTGAAGGAGGAAATATTAATTCCTGCAACAACTTGAGCATTCTTTAGGTGCCAAGCACCATTCTAAGTGCTGGAGATACAACAGTAGACAGATGTAATCTCCACGACTACGTCTAGAGTTCATTGGTTCTCTTTGAGTAATTATGGGGGAAAAAATAACTACTGACAAAGCCTATAGCTTACCAAGGCTTCAGCATCCCCTGACCTGAGAAGAAATGTGAGTCTCATGTAGTGATTAAAAATGTGTAAAATGCCATCCCTGTCTCCAAGGTGTGATGGCCTAAAGGGAAAGTTTCATTGAGGACAGTCCTCCAGGAGACCTCTAAAGAGGCATAACCACCAACACAGAGACCACAACAGCTTCAGGAAACCAGCACCCTTGCCTCTCAGGGACTGTTCCAACCCTTTCACATAGGGCAAGGGCTGCATCTAGAGCTACCCTTACTCTAGAACAGGGAAAGGCAGCTGGAGCATCCTCCACAAATCACCTGCCCCCTGTCCTTTGCTTCTTACCAGTTATGTTTCCAGAGTCTGATATTCCTCTGGTAAACAGTGGACATCACCTGGTGATCAGTATACATCAAGAACAAGAGAATTGATGATAAATGTTATTAATACTAGAACTGTCATGCAACTGTCTACATTTCTTTTTTTTTTTCTTTGATACAAAGTCTTGCTCTTGTCCCCCAGGCTGGAGTGCAGTGGCGCAATCTTGGGTCACTGCAACCTCCACATCTCAGGTTCAACTGATTCTTCTGCCTCAGCCTCCCCAGTAGCTGGGATTACAGGTACCTGCCACCAAACCCAGCTAATTTTTTATTTTTAGTAGAGACACAGGTTTCACCATATTGGCCATTCTGGTCTCCAACTCCTGACCTCAAGTAATCTACCTGCCTCAGCCTCCCAAAGTGCTAGGATTTCAGATGTGAGCCACTACGCCCAGCCAACTGTCTAGATTTCTAACAGCTGTGTCCAGGACTTCAATCTTTTTTTTTTTGGAATTCTTTTAATCATTTGAAAGGGCTTCACTCTTTACCTGAATTACCTACTATGTGCCTGAAAATGCTTTCCTGCCACTGATTGCTTGCCTTACTAATCCAATGATCTCAATTACAAATATGAATGGAGGCACTGAAAAACAGTTCAGAAATGCAAAGTTACTCATGCAAACCACCACTTTCTTGTTCTGTTCACTAGGTACTCTGTTAAAGCATATGTTATCAGGGCACATGTAACTTTCAGCCAACACCATTTCCCAAGGTGGTAGAGAATTAACATGCATTACTAAAATCAGCATTCCAGTCTTTTCAACAAATGATGCAGAAACAACTCATATCTTTTTTTTTTTTTTCCTTTTATTTTCTCTCTCTCTCTCTCTCTTTTTTTTTTTTTTTTTATTTTTATTTTTTTAAATGAGACAGGGTTTGGCTCTGTCACCCAGGCTGGAGTGCAGTGGCACCATCTTGGCTCACTGCAACCTCTGCCTCCTGGGCTTAAGCTATCCTCCCACCTCAGCCTCCCAAGTAGCTGGGACTACAGATGCACGCTACCACACCCAGATAGTTTTTTTGTATTTTTGGTAGAGACGGGGTTTCACCATGTTGCCCATGCTAGTCTCAAACTCCTGGGGTCAAGCAATTAACTGCCTTGGCCTCCCAAAGTGCTGGGATTACAGGTGTCAGCTACCACACCCAGCCTAAATTCTGCATATCTATATTGGAAAAAATAAACCTCAATCCCTACCTCACACCACACACAAAAATTAACTCCATATGGATCATAGACCTAAAGATAATTACTAAAACCATGCAATGTAGGGAAAAAAATACTTACAACCTTGCCATAGTTAAAGATAACTTAGGACATAAAAAAGCACAAACCATAAAAGAAATAATTGGTAAGTTGCATTTTTATCAAAATGCAAAACTTCTGCTCTTCAAAAGACAAAAATTAAGAAAATTAAAAGGGAAGCCACAGGCTGGGGAGAAATCATCACAATACATATCTATGACAGAGGACTGGTAGTCAGAATACACACAAAACTCTCACAACTGGCCAGGTGCAGTGGCTTACGCCTGTAATCCCAGCACTTTGGGAGGCTGAGGCAGTTGGATCACTTGAGTTCAAGAGTTTGAGACCAGCCTGGCCAACATGATGAAACCCCATCTCTCCCATAAATACAAAAAAATTAGCCAGGCATGGTGGCACGTGCCTGTCATCCCAGCTACTCTGGAGGCTGAGGTGGGAGGATGGCTTGAGCCCAGGAGGCAGAGGCTGCAGAGAGCAAAGACTGCACCACTGCACTCCAGCCTGGGTGACAGAGCAAGACTTCATCTCAAAACAAACAAACAAACAAAAAAACTCTTACAACTTAGTAATAAAAAGATAACCTGACTGGCTGCCCAAACCAAACTTGGCTTCCCAGAATTGGCTGACAGAACAAAAGCTTGTTTAACTTGAATTTGAAAAGGACGCACAGTAACTCCTCCCTCTTTGAGGAGGCTAGTGAGAGGAGTCAGATCTGGTGTTATGGGCTGAATTGTATTGTTTCCAGCCCTCTCCATCCCTTGCCCAAAATTCATGTGCTGAAGCCCTGACCCGCAGTACCTCAGAATGTGACTGTGTTTGGAGATAGGGCCTTTAAAGAAGTAATTAAGGTAAGATGAGGGGAAAACCCCAATCCTATACAACTGATATCCATAGAAGAGGAAATTTGGACAGGTACAGAGTGAAAGACCATGTGAAGACACTGAGAAAATGACTGTTTCCAAGCCAAGGAGAGAGGCCTCAGAAAAAAACAACCTGGATCTCAGACTTCTGGCCTCCAGAACTAATCTCCCAAGAAACAAATTCTTAGAACTGCCCTAGGAATATCTATGAAAACAATGGTAAAATTTTTTAAAATATTGTCACATGAGTTACCTGTCTCCTGCTGCGATCTGGTGACCAAGGTGAAATACCGTTGTATGGTGTACTAAGCAAGCCACAGGGTTTCCAGCCCATGCAGAGTCGTTCCCTCTCAGCCAGGTGAACTCCACATCTTTTCCATCATAGCCCTCTGGTAAAGGAAATGGAGCCCTGGTCAGTGCAAAGACATTGCAGATTGAACTAGTCTAGACAATGCTATAATATGTAAACAGCATGAGTTATGTCTTCACGGTGATAAGTCCAAGGACGATTCCTGCAAAACTTGGCATGATTTCTCAAGTGCAATTGCAATGTCTGTTCAAAATGAAGCAACCTGCTAGGACTATTTGCCATCAATTAAGAACTGGTCCTATGCTAGATATTGTGTAGATCAGGCGAATGGTAAGTCTTTAGAAGTGGCCTCCCTCATTATTTAAATGTTATTATTGAACACATATCCATGAACACACAAAGCTTATGTTAAATACTGCCTTTCAAGACTGTCTAATAGCTCTGGTGGTATTTTCAGGGAACAGAATGTAGAACTGATCTGTTCATATTTTCACATTGGCATAAATGCAAAACTAAAACAAAAAACCTGCACTCAGCTGCTTTCTTAAAGTCTGTAACATGTGTGTTAAATAAATCTCAAAACAGTTTAATTAATACAGTTGATAATAGTAACAACAGTTACCCTTTGAACACTTATGTTAAATACTTTATACATTATGTCACTAATGTTCTTGCAAACTTGCAAGGTAACCATTTCTTCAGTTCTAAGATAGACATGTCTTCACATTTTCTGAAGTTGAGATGGACTTTACAGTTGATTATATATATGTATCTATATATAGAGATTTATATATATCTATGTATAGAGACTTATATATATAGTAGAGCTTATATTTTTCCTAAAATGCTACTATCCAATAAATTCTGTTCCATAGAAAAAAAAATGACAACTCATTTTCTTAAATTGGGTGAAAGATTTGAACAGACATTTTTTTTTTTTTTTTTGAGACAGTCTCGATTTTTTTTTTTTTGAGACAGAGTCTCGCTCTGTCCCCTAGGCTAGAGTGCAGTGGGGTAATCTCAGCTTACTGCAACCTCTGCCTCCCAGTGAATAGATGCTTTTACCAAAGAAGATATATGAATGATCAATCAGCACATGGAAAGATGCCCAAAATCATTAGTCATCAGAGAAAAGCACATTAAAACCATAATGAAATATCACTATCCACCATTAGAATAGCTAAAATTCAATACTATTTCTCACTAAAAAGCACCATACCTAATCCAGGTCCAGGGCAGAAAATGCACAAAATAAAATTAGAAAAAAAAAAAGGAAGAAAAATAAGCTTGGAACAGCTTGTATCAGAAAGTAAAAACACTATCAAAAGCTAATGATGGGACTCATCAAATAACAAAAAATTCCATAAGCCAGCTTGAAGAGGCTCCCTTTGGTCAAAGATAAGGTGATTTGAACATCAAGAAGAATTATGATTTCAACTGATTAAAATAAATAAGAATATTACTCTGGGGGCTGAGGTGAGAAGATTGCTTAAGCCCAGGAGATTGAGGCTATAGTGAGTTGTGTTCGCACCACTGCACTCCAGCCTGGGTGACAGAGTGAGACTCTGTCTCAAGTAAATAAATAAATACATAAATACATAAAAAGTCATAATTTTTTTAAAGAAGAAGAAAGAACAAACACACCATAGTGAATAAATACAAGCAAAGGTTGCTGTGCACCAGCTCATTACTCCAAAAACTGATAATTAAGGGGAAAGAACTGAGATTTTATATCACCTTTCCAGTATGATTTCCTGGAAATCAACCCTACTAGATAAGAGTTCTATATAGAATAATTACAGATAATAAATGTAGTATTAGAAAGTCAACATTTTGTAACTCCTAATAAAATGACTTAAATACTGGTTATCAATAGATGACAAAATCATTAGGTAAAAAGGTTGATGCCACCACTTGAACTCGCTGATCCACATTAGCAGCCACTATTAGTGAAACAAACAGCTATTGCATGCTTTTGAATATGAGGCAATATGAAGCACACAGCACTACCCATGAAGTCATCATAAACGAAGCAATACAGAGCAAAACCTTAAACCTGAATGTATTCAAGCCTGTCGTCTACAAGAAAAATAGAAGATAGAGGAAAAAGTTAGGTAACACTAGGAGGAAGTATTTAGTCAAAGTCAGAATTTAGGAGAATTTAGGACATCATGCAGGACAACTAACCTGTCTTTGTAATCAAGTCAATGGCATTAAAAAAAAAAAAAAAAAAAAGGCATGGGCTCTAATAGAATTTGTAGAAACTCAATGTAATCTAACCTTACTGAGGATGTTGAATAAAGTGACTGACCAAATTTACTGTCACATAGATTGTCAACCTAAAATAACCAAAAGGCTCAGGATCCAGTTAAAAGAGTTTATTATACTACTCGGCCATAAAAAAAGAATAAAATCATGTCTTTTGCAACAACATGGATGGAACTGGAGACCATTAATTTAAGTGCAATGACTCAGAAACAGAAAGCCAAATACTGCACATTCTCACTTGTAAGTGGGAGCTAAATACTATGTCCACATGGACATACAGAGTGGAGTGATCAACAACGGGGACTCAGAAGGGTGGGGGGCTGGGTCCAGTGGCTCAGGCCTGTAATCCCAATACTCTGGGAGGCCGAGGCGGATAGATCACTTGAGGTCAGGAGTCTGAGGTCAGGAGTCTGAGATCAGCCAGACCATCAGGGTAAAACCCAGGAGGTTGAGCCATGAGAATCGCTTGAACCCAGGATGGGCAACAGAGCAAGACTCTGTCTCAAAACAAAACAAAACAAAATGAAGCAAAACAAACAAACAAAAAACAAGAAGGGTGGGAGGATGCTGAGGGATGAGAAATTACTTAATGAGTACAATGTACTATTTGGGTGACAGCTACACTAAAAGCTGCTAGGAAAATATATCCATGTAACAAAACTGCACTTGTACTCCCTAAATCTATAAAAATAATTTTAAAAATAGCTTATTCAAGTGCAAAGTGTGAGGGTGGCTGTATGGGAAAACAGGGTTACCAAAGCATGGCGATGAGTGCTCCCATTGTGGAGAAAGGTAGGGGTCATTTACATAGGAAAAAAACAGGAGTGCTGAACAGAATTACATTTTCCATACAAGGCTAACAAACAGATAAGATCTGATTGGTTATGATCAATTACACTCTAAGTGGTTGCTTAACATTTCATACAAAGAGATAGATAAAGAGTATCTATCTCCAACAAGATTTAATCTGGGTTTGAATAAAGCATAGGGAGTCTGGTTAATGTATAACATCTCAACACAATGGTCCTGCGCCAGACAAGAAAAACAGCCATATTATGTGAGTCAGTTTCCGGGACTTAATTTTTCCCCTTGGCATAATAAATCTGAAATGTTCTTTTCTTTTCACAGATGTTCTGTTAGAGACAACTGTAGGAAGTACTGATGAAAGAAATATAAAAACAGAACATCAAAGTAAATTTATTGAATCAGTACTGACTGTTCACCAAAAGTAGGATGATGTATAACAATTGGAGCTTTAACTCCAGATTAAATAGAGCTGAAAATACATCATAGCTTTATAATCACTCGTGGGCTATCTGAATACATGAATTTAAATAATTCTTTTTTTACTTAACAATTAAATTAGCTAATTCTATACTTATGAATTAGCATTTTCCCTTGGGTCTTAATTTCTGGTTTCTCCAACATGATATTTTTTTTCATAGACAAGGTCTCACTCTGTCGTCCAGGCTGGAACACAGTGGTGCAATCGTAGCTCACTGCAGCCTCAAATTCTTGGGTTCAAGCGATCCTCCTGCCTCAGACATCTGAGTAGCTGGGATCACAGGCATGCGCCACCACACCCAGCTAATTTTTGAATTTTTTGTAGAGACAAGAACTCACTATGTTGCCCAGGTTGGTTTCCAACTCCTGGGCTCAAGTGATCCTCCCATTCAGAGACCAGACACAGTGGCTCAGGCCTGTAAAGCCAGCACTTTGGAAGGCCAAGGCAGGAGGATTGCTTGATGCCAGGAGTTTGAGACCAGCCTGGGCGCTGGACAACATAGCAAGATCCTGTGTCTACAAATTTTTTTTATTTGAGACAAAATTTACCTCCGTCACCCAGGCAGCAGCACAGTGGCATGATCTTTGGTCACTGCAACCTCTACCTCCTAGATTCAAGCAATTCTCCCACCTCAGCCTCCCAAGTAGCTGGGACTACAGGCATGCACCACCATGCCTGATTAATTTTGTTTTTGTATTTTTGGCCTGTCTTTACAATTTTTTTTTTTTTTTTTTTTTGAGATGAAATCTCACTCTATTGCCCAGGCTGGAGTGCAATGGCGTGATCTCAGCTCACTGCAACCTCCCCCTCCCAGGTTCAAGTGATTTTCCTGCCTCAGCCTCCCAGGTAACTGGGATTACAGGCTTGCACCACCAGGCCCAGCTAATTTTTGTATTTTTAGTACAGACGGGGTTTCACCACGTTGGCCAGGCTGGTCTTGAACTTCTGACCTTGTGATCCACCCTCCTTGGCCTCCCAAAGTGCTGGGATTACAGGCATGAGCCACTGCACCTGGCCTACAAAATTTTTTAATTAGCTAGGCATGGTGCTGTGCACCTGTAGTCCCAGCTATTCAGGAGGCTGAGGCAGAAGGATTGCTTGAGCCTGGGAGTTCAAGGCTGCAGTGAGCTGTGACTGAGGCACAGCACTCCAGCCTGGCCCCCAGAATGAGACCCTTCCTCCAAAAACAAAACAAAACAAAACAAAAATATTTAAAAGACAAAAAACAGATGCAATGAGTGGGCCCTTTTTCTTGGTTTGCTTCATACCCTGATTCAAACAATCCAACAGCATAAATATAATTTTAGACATTTAGAAAAATTTAAGTAAGGACTCACTTTAGAAATCTGAATATGGGTCTGGGCACAGTGGCTCATGCCTGTAATCCCAGCACTTTGGGAGGCTGAGGCAGGCAGATCACCTGAGGTCAGGAGTTCAAGACCAACCTGCCCAAGATGGTGAAACCTGTCTCTATTAAAAATACAAGAAATTAGCTGGGCATGGTGGCGGGTGCCTGTAATCCCAGCTACTCAGGAGACTGAGCCAGGAGAATTGCTTGAACCCAGGAGGCAGAGGTTGCAGTGAGCCAAGATCGCACCATTGCACTCCAGCCTGGGCGACAAGAGCAAAACTCTGTCTCAAAAAAAAAGAACTTTGAATATGGGTATTGGATGATATCAAAAGAATATTGTTAATTTTGGCTCAGGAACTCCTCCAAGTCTTTGCTGCTACATCCTCAGGCTGCAGGCTAACTGAGATGCTTCCATTTAACCTTCTTTCTCCCTCTCCTTCACTCCGGGTCAGCCTTGCATGGGTCTGATGAAGCTGATCACTGTGACTGCTCTCTCAGCCTTCCCCGACTTCCTCCTTGTTTCCTTACACTCTAGGGTTTCCCCAGTAAAATACTTCAAGAGTAATCCCGTCTTGCTGTCTGCTTCTCAGAAGAG
Organism: Rhinopithecus roxellana; assembly: GCF_007565055.1. NCBI lineage: Eukaryota > Metazoa > Chordata > Mammalia > Primates > Cercopithecidae > Rhinopithecus > Rhinopithecus roxellana. Next base: position 139,144,822 of record NC_044558.1, on the reverse strand, counting down.
CCACACTAGTTGTTTTCTAATGCTTAATCCTGCTTCATATGCCTGTGTTGGTTTCCTTCTACCATTTCCATATCTCTTTCACTTGTGTCTTTGTAACTTGCCCAGCACTGCTCCCTGAGAAGGCTGTGGTGATATATACAAGCATCACCCTTCAAACCAGTGTGCACATGAGGAGCCCCAATATACATTCATTTGGTTCTTCAAATATCAGTAGAAAAGACTGAGATTGTAACAAATTCAGGCCATGGAAACTAGTTTATTCAATGACTTTGCTTTTTGCATATGTCAAAATCTTATCCCAGCTGTGCCTGAAAGACTCAGGCATCAGGCAGCCATATGCCCATATTTTGACCCCTCTCAGTGCAGAGAATAGCAAGTCAACTCACCACAGCCCGTTTTCACTATTTGTTTGTTTGTTTTTTGAGATGGAGTCTCACTCTGTCACCCAGGCTGGAGTGTGGTGGCAGAATCTCTGCTCACTGCAACCTCCGCCTCCAGGGTTCAAGCAATTCTCCTGCCTCAGCCTCCCAAGTAGATAGGATTACAGACATATGCCACCATACCCAGCTAATTTTTGCCTTTTTAGTAGAGACGGAGTTTCACCATGTTGACCAGGCTGATCTCAAACTCCTGACCTCAAGTGATCCTCCGCCTTCACCTCCCAAAGTGCTGGGATTACAGGCATGAGCCACCACCCCCAGCCTTTTTTTGCTGTTTTTTGAAACAGGGTCTCACTATGCTGCCCAGGCTGAACTCAAACTCCTGGGCTTAGGGGATCCTGCCTCCTCAGCCTCCTGAGTAGCTGGAATTACTCAGGAGGCTGAGTAGCACACACCATCATGCCCATACATAAGATTTCTCCCTTCATATCAGCCTGATAAAAATCCCCATAGACTCTGTATGAGTATTCTATCATACCCTTTGGGAGGTTGTAGAGTTTGAAATTAAAGTCAATAGGTTCCAACAGACATTTATCAAAGATGGGATTTCCACTCTGCGTGTTAACCATTTGCAGTTTTGTTAGGCATATGGGTCATTCTTGCCATCAGCAGATGTTTTAATTAAATAAAAACAGAAGGGCAAAAAACAAACAAACAAAAAACTCACAAATAAAATCAGTAGGTTCCAGAAACATACAATCGGTATTGAAATCCCAGTCCTACTTCTTCACACTTTATAAACCTTCATTTCCTGGTCTGCAAATCAGGTTCTGTAACTTAGGTTTCTGCTTCATACTGTTGCTAGGATCAGAACAGTGTTTGATACTGACTGGCCTGTGCTCAGAGTGCCCTCAGTGCTCACCTAAGTTATTTTCACTTGACACAGTGGAGCGGGCATCTCCACTCACTCTTTCCTGCTGTCTACTGTTGACTTTGTTCTCAGAGACTTTTCAGGGGCAGGATGGACTCCATTTGGGGGATGCCTAGGGACAGAGTACACAGCAGGAAGGACCATCGGAGAAACTCCCGGCTGAATATAGTAGGAAAGAAAGATTTGCTCAGTAAGATGCTGATAATGGTTCCAATGACGTCTTCCACATGAGAGTTTGGCTCTTCCACATGAGAGTTTCTGTTCTCCCAGCTTCCATGTGCAAGCCGCAGCAGTCAACTCCAGCTGATTTAAGCTGAAAAAAAAAAAAAAGTTAATTCAACAGATACTGCATTTCTCCGAGAATTGTTTGGAAGCCTAGAGAACCATGTTCTTTTGCCAGCAGGTGCCAGAGTGGAAGCTTATCATTCCTATTTCTTCGATCACTGGCTCTAAAGTCAAAAGCAAGACGAGAATGTTGCGAGACCTGGGTCACATGGCTGAGGCAACACAGGCTGGAAAAATCTAGTTTCTGGCAATCTCTGCCTACAACTAAGACTTTTATTTATTTATTTTTTTTAACAGAATCTCGCTCTGTGGCCCAGGCTAGAGAGCAGTGGCACAATCTCCACTCACTGCAGCCTCCACCACCCAGGCTCAGGCAATCCTCTCACCTCAGCCTCCTGAGTAGATGGGTCTACAGGCACGTGTCACCATGCCTAGCTAATTTTCATATTTTTTGTAGAAACGGGTTTTTGCCATGTTGTCCAGGCTGGTCTCCAACTCCTGGACTCAAGCTATCCACCTGCTTCAGCATCCCAAAAGTTCTGGGATTACAGGCAAGAGCCACTTCCTTCTTCCTCTTTCTCTTCCTCCTTCTTCCTTCTCCTTCTTCTTCTCCTTCTTTTTCTCCTTCTCCTTCTTCTCTTTCTCCTTCATCTTCTTCCTTTTTTTGTTTGTAGAGACAGGGTTTCACTATGTTCCCAGGCTAGTCTTGAATTCCTGGGCTCAGGTGATTCTCTCACCTTGGTCTCCCAAGTGCTGGGATTACAAGTGTGAGCCACTGCGCCCAGCCTTTTATGTGAGATATTAAATGTAATTGTTTCAGTCATTTTTAATTTGGATTTTCTGTTACTGGCAACCAGAAGCATCCTAACCCATTTACTGAAGCTTAGTAAAATTGAGTAATTTCCAAGTACAAAGATTTGCATCTAGTACATCACACTCTTACCTACCATTTCTTTCTTATATACAGAAAAGAAGCATTAATTCTTAGTGAAGAATAGCTAAAAATATAAACTCTTACCTAGTCAATGGAAGGTTCAAATTCCTAAGAAATGAATGTGCTCTATTAAGACAGGGTCTCATTCTGTTGCCCAGACTGAAGTGCAATAGCATTATCATAGTTCACTGCAGCTAACCCTGGGGCTCAAGACATCCCCGTGACTCAGCCTCCTGTGTGGCTGGGACCATAGGTGCATGCCACCATGGCTGGCTATATTTACTTATTGATTTATTTATTTATTTATTTATTTATTTTGAGATGGAGTCTCACTCTGTCACCTAGGCTGGAGTGCAGTGGCGCGATCTCAGCTCACTGCAAGCTCTGCCCCCCAGGTTCACGCCATTCTCCTGACTCAGCCTCCCAAGTAGCTGGGACTACAGGTGCCCACGACCATGCCCAGCTAATTTTTTGTACTTTTAGTAGAGACAAGGTTTTACTGTGTTAACTAGTGTGGTCTCAATCTCCTGACCTCGTAATCCACCCTCCTCGGCCTCCCAAAGTGCTGGGATTACAGGCATGAGTCACCACACCTGGCCTATTTTTTATTTTTTTGTGGAGACAGAGTCTTTCTACGTTTCCCAAGCTGGTCTCAAACTCCTAGGCTCAAGGGATACTCTTGCCTCGGCCTACCAAAGTGCTGGGATTACAGGTGTAAGTTAAAGTAAACATGGCGAAAGTTCAGTGATTGAATCTAGGTTAAATGGCGTAAAGGTGTTCACTGCAGTATTCTTTCAACTCTTCTAAAGGCTTAAATTTTTTTTCAAGATAAAAAATTGAGAAACAAAATACAGCGTTCAAATACTTCAAAACATGAGTCTTACATAAATATCAAATAAAGTGTCAAACATGAATGTAGCTTAAAGGTTTATTTAATTCATCAATGAGGGGGACCAGCTGGATGGAAAAATTGGTTCTAAGGAGAATTTGAGGAAGCACATATGTATCACCACTCGGGGGAAAACAGAACACCAGCATGTTTGCTAAATTAGATACAAGACTGGTTAAATTTAGCTTAAAATGAACATGAAAACTGGGTGCGGTGGCTCCCGGCTGTAATCCCAGCACTTTTTGGGGTGGAGGCAGGCAGATGCTGGAGCCCAGGAGTTCAAGACCAGCCTTGGCAACATGGCAAAACCCCATCTCTACAAAAAATAACAAAAATTAGCCAAGCATGGTGGTGAGTGCCTGTAGTCCCAGCTACTCACTCAGGAAGTTGAGGTGGGAGAATTGCTTGAACCCAGGAGGTGGATGGAGGTTGCAGTGACAAGAAATCTCACCACTACACTGCTGCCTGGGTGACAGAGTGAGACCCTGCCAAAAAAAAAAAAAAAAGAAGAAGGAAAGAAAGAAAGAAGAGAAAGAAAGAAAAAAGAGAGAGAGAGAAAGAGAGAGAGAGAGAGAGAAAGAAAGAAAGAAAGAAAGAAAGAAAGAAAGAAAGAAAGAAAGAAAGAGAAAGAAAGAAAGAGAGAAAGAAGAAAGAGAAAGAAAGAAAAAGAATGAGAGAGAGAGAGGAAAGAAAGAGAGAGAAGAAAGAAAGAAAACTATTACCTTTGGAGTTCCAACTGGACAGAAATCATTTACATCTGTAAATCATTACATATCATTACAAACTATCGGCTGGGTGAGATGGCTCCTGCCTGTAATCCCAGCACTTTCAGAAGCAGAGGCGGGTGGATCACCTGAGGTCAGGAATTCGAGACTAGCCTGACCAACGTGTTGAAACACCGCCTCTACTAAAAATACAAAAATTAGCCAGGCATGATGGCAGGCGCCTGTAATCCCAGCTATTTGGGAGGCTGAGGCAGGAGAATCACTTGAACCCAGGAGGTGGAGGTTGCAGTAAGCCGAGATCACGCCATTGCACTCCAGTCTGGGCGACAGAGCGAGACTGTTTCAAAAAAAAAAAAAAACAACAACTATCAATCTGTTAAACATTTAACTTCACAGAGTCTGGGTCCTAACTGATTTGAGAGCAAAGACTCTGAAAGTGGTGCCCCGTGGCCCTTGGTGGGGAGGGCCCTATACTTTCAAGAGGCCTCCAAGGTCAAATTAGTTGCATAATAATTATTATATTTAGCTTTTTTTTTTTTTTTTTTTTTTGAGATGGAGTCTCGCTCTGTCGCCCAGGCTGGAGTGCAGAGGCGTGATCTTGGCTCACTGCAAGCTCTGCCTCCTGGGTTCACGCCATTCTCCTGCCTCAGCCTCCCGAGTAGCTGGGTCTACAGGTGCCTGCCACTAAGCCCGGCTAATTTTTTGTATTTTTAGTAGAGACGGGGTTTCACCATGTTGGCCAGGATGGTCTCCATCTCTTGACCTCGTGTTCTGCCCACCTCGGCCTCCCAAAGTGCTGGGATTACAGGTGTGAACCACGGCGTCCAGCCAATAATGATTATACTTAGCTTTCATTCTCTCATGAGTGTAAAGTGGAATTTTCTAGAACCTACATAATATCACAACATATTGAATACAGAACTGATTAGAGAATCTGTCTTCTAGTAGGTCAGATATTAATGAGATTTGCAAAAAAGTAAAACAAGGGCATTCTACTCATATGTTTTATTTTTGGAAAATACAGTTATTTTAAAAATATATATTATTGGCCAGGCTCGGTAGCTCACACCAGTAATTCCAGCACTTTGGGAGGCTGAGGCGGGTGGATCACCTGAGGTCAGGAATTCAAGACCAGCCTGGCCAAGATGGTGAAACCCCGTCTCTACTAAAAATACAAAATTAGTCGGGCATGGTGGCGGGTGCCTGTAGTCCCAGCTCCTCGGGAGGCTGAGGCAAGAGAATTGCTTGAACCTGGGAGGAGGAGGTTGCAGCGAGCCAAGATGGCACCACTGCACTCCAGCCTGGACGACAAGAGTGAGACTCCATCTCAAAAAAAAAAAATATATATATATATATATATATTTGAAGATTAACCGGACCTGGTGGCTCACGCCTGTAATTCCAGCATTTTGGGAGGCCGAGGCAGGCGGATCACTTGAGGCCAGGAGCTTGAGACCAGTCTGGGCAACATGGTGAAACCCTGTCTCTACAAAAAATACAAAAATTAGCCCAGTGTGTTACCCAGCTAGCTGGGAGGCTGAGGCAAGAGAATTGCTTGAACTTGGGAGACGGAGGTTGCAGTGACCCGAGATTGCACAACTGCACTCCAGCCTAGGTGACATATTTTTCTGTCTCAAAAATAAATAATAAATAAATAAAATCTACTCTCCTATTCATGGACATTTAGATTGCCCCCACTTTTTCTACAATACCAACAATGACATCATAATCATGTGGGAATACATAAAATATATGGCCGTGTATATACACCTATATACACACATACTGATATACATAGATAGATAGATAGAGAGATAGAGAGATTCCATTATTTATATAGGGAAGACTTTTTGACTCCAGTTTTCTATCCCACATTGATCAGAAGACTTAAAATACACAAAAAAGGTGTCAGGTGTCACCGTAGCCATTCGTGTTTGTAAAATCTCCAGCGTTCCAGCCTTGCCCAAGGGGCTGGTGAGAGGAAAAAAATGTCTTTGTCCCTTCCACTTATCCCCACCCCCAGGTAGCCCAGAACACAGAATAATGCTGCCCTACCGCGCCCCAAGAAGCAAGGCAGGTTTAGCCTGCAGCAGAGCTTTTTGGTTCAGTGACTCTCTACAGTGCTAGTACTGCCCTCTAGAGGGCAATTTGGAAATTTTTTGAAGTCTGTACCAATGATTTAGGAGGCTGGCCGGATTTGCATGGCCACCGCTGAGGCCAGGGACACTAAACAATGTGTAGAACAACCTCCAAAAGCAAAATTGTTCCCCAGCCCAGGTGAACTTTTAGTGTCCCTCCACCCATTTATGAAGGTTAAAAATCTGTTTATAATTATCTGAGCTTAAACCTAACTTTTACTTTTTTTTTTTTTTTTTTGACGTCCCCATGCTGGGATTACAACTTAGGGTGGCAGATGCAGAAGAAACTCCATGTGTAGCCAGACAAGGTAGTGTGTGGATGCAGTCCCAGCTACTCAGGAGGCAGAGATGGGAGGACTGCTTGAGCCCAGATGTTTGAGGCTGTAATGATCTATGACTGTACACTGCATTCCAGCCTGGCTAATGGAGTGACCTCATCTCTTAAAAAAAAAAGTCAAATCCATGTGTATGTGGATCCACATGGTTCAAACTCAGGTTGTTCAAGGGTCAGCTGCAGTCTCTAGGAGGGCATAATCTACTTGTGGATATAATATTGTTATGCCCAGACCGTTTATTCCCCGAAGAAGACCACCAGAGTCCAGAGTCAAAGCCAAGCGGCAAGGATCTTTACTGCAAGTTCAAACTTGGTCCCTCCATTCCACAGCGTACAAGAGGGCCCCGAACGATGCGTGTGCTCGCTTTTTACAGCCCGATGTAAACAGGATATGCTAAGTTACAGAGGAACAAGGGTATTCTTTTGGTTACAGCATTACAATTGGTTGTCATTTTAAGTTATACATTTAGTAGTTTTCTATTGGTTCCCGCGCTTTCAGTAAAACCACAAACGGTTGTGACCTTATCGGGGGACTTTCCAGGTGGTGTTTTTCCAAAGTCGAGATATATGGAGGAATGTGTTTGTGCTGGGCCCAGGGCTGAGGAATGTGTGAATGTGTTTGTGTTGGGCTCAGGAAGTTGAGATATATGGAGGAATGTGTTTGTGCTGGGCCCAGGGCTGAGGAATGTGTGAATGTGTTTGTGCTCTTTCAATATATTCTTAGAACTTTTGAGAATATATTGTAACACAGATTACCGTAGACAAGGTTTCCATAGTCCATCATTACCATTTCTCTGAGAAAATAAATTCTTGCTCCAAGAATTTATCAAGCCTCCATCACTGATACTTTAAAATAAAAAATACGTTTAAAAAGAATTTGTGCTTCCATGAAGTTACAAAAGCACAATGAAAATATCGTTAAAGAAATTAAAAACGGCTGGCGCGGTGGCTCAAGCCTGTAATCCCAGCACTTTGGGAGGCCGAGACGGGCGGATCACGAGGTCAGGAGATCGAGACCATCCTGGCTAACACGGTGAAACCCCGTCTCTACTAAAAACTACAAAAAACTAGCCGGGCGAGGTGGCGGCGCCTGTAGTCCCAGCTACCCGGGAGGCTGAGGCAGGAGAATGGCGTGAACCGAGGAGGCGGAGCTTGCAGTGAGCTGAGATCCGGCCACAGCACTCCAGCTTGGGTGACAGAGCGAGACTCCGTCTCAAAAAAAAAAAAAAGAAAAGAAAAGAAATTAAAAACATGCAGTGGCTTATGCCTGTAATCCCAGCACTGATGAGAATTGATGATTTGTAGGGCATGACTCCTCAGACTCCTTAGATAGGAATTTGGGCAAAAAAAATCAGAGCTTCGTCCTCAACATAGAGGCCCAAGCACCTCACTATTCATTATGCCTTCTGGTGTTATCATACCCAAGTAATGCATCCAACAGGAGGTCCCAGGGCCCCTAAGGATACCAAAAATTTGTAAATGCTCGAGTCCCTTATATAAAATGGTATAGTATTTGTACATGACTTATACACATCTTCCTGTGTCCTTTAAATCAAGCTTGTCCAACCCGCAGTCCAAGACAGCTGTGAATGTGGCCCAACACAAATTCGTAAACTGTCTTCAAACATTATGAGTTTTTTTGCTATATATATATGTATTTAGCTTATCAGCTATCATTGCTGTTAGTATATTTTATGTGTGACCCAAGACAATTCTTTTGCTTCCAGTGCGGCCCAGGGAAGCTGAAAGATTGGACACACCTGCTTTAAATCATCTCCAGATTACTGATAACACCTAATACAATGAAATGCTATGTAAGTCGTTGTTATGCTGTATTGTTTATTTGTATCATTTTTATTGTTCTATTGTTATGTTTTCAAATATTTTTCATCAACAGTTGATTGAATCCACGTGGTTTGCCGACCGTATATATTATTATTATTATTTTTTTTTTTTTTTATTGAGACGGAGTCTTTGCTCTGTCGCCCAGGCTGGAATGCAGTGGCACGATCTCGGCTCACTGCAAGCTCCGCCTCCCGGGTTTACGCCATTCTCCTGCCTCAGCCTCCCGAGTAGCTGGGACTACAGACGCCCGCCACATCGCCCGGCTAATTTTTTGTATATTTAGTGGAGACGGGGTTTCACCGTGTTGGCCAGGATGGTCTCGATCTCCTGACCTCGTGATCCGCCTGTCTCGGCCTCCCAAAGTGCTGGGATTACAGGCTTGAGCCACCGCGCCCGGCCATTTTTTTTGGAAACAGAATCTTCAGTCTGTCACCCCGGCTAGAGTGCAATGGTATGATCTCTGCTTACTGCATCCTCCACCTCCCAGGTTCAAGTGATTCTTGTGCATCAGCCTCCTGAGTAGCTGGGATTACAGGTGTGCACCACCACACCCAGCTAATTTTTTGTATTTTTTTTTTTTTTTTTGAGAAGGAGTCTCGCTCTGTCACCCAGGCTGGAGTGCAGTGGCCAGATCTCAGCTCACTGCAAACTCCGCCTCCCGGGTTTACGCCATTCTCCTGCCTCAGCCTCCCGAGTAGCTGGGACTACAGGCGCCCGCCACCTCGCCCGGCTAGTTTTTTGTATTTTTTTAGTAGAGACGGGGTTTCACCGTGTTAGCCAGGATGGTCTCGATCTCCTGACCTCGTGATCCGCCCGTCTTGGCCTCCCAAAGTGCTGGGATTACAGGCTTGACCCACCGCGCCCGGCGTTATATTATTTTTAATATAAATTATTTTTCTTTTACCACTCCTGTGTGCTTCAACGGAAGCATTTTATTGATTTTTGTATATTGTGTGTATAAGTACTTGTGTAGTGAAAAGTGTCTTACAACATATTTATTAATGAAATGAGGCACAATAAAAAGACAAGGTTTTGGTCGGATATGGTGGCTCACGCCTATAATCCCAGCACTTTGGGAGGGCAAGGTGGGCAGATTGCCTGAGGTCAGGAGTTTGAGACCAGCCTGGCCAACATGGTGAAACCCTGTCTCTACTAAAAATACAAAAATTAGCTGGGCATGATGGTGCACACCTGCAGTCCCAGCTACTCAGGAGGCTGAGGCAGGAAAGGCCTGCCTGGGAGGCGGAGATTGCAGTGAGCCAAGATCACGCCACTGCACTCCAGCCTGGGCAACAGAGCAAGACTCCGTCTCCAAAAAAAAAAAAAAAAAGACAAGGTTTTATGATCCTGAGCAGAACAGTTTACCTTCGTATTGCTTGTGTCAATGAAAAGAGTCAAACTCTGTAAAATATTCTAAGAGATTTATTCTGAGCCAAATATGAGTGACCATGGTCTGTGACACAGCCTTCAGGAGGTCCTGAGGACACGTGCCCAAGGCGGTTGGGGTGCAACTTGGTTTTACACATTTTAGTGAGGGCATGAGACATCAATCACATACATTTGAGAAATACATTGGTTTGGTCCAGAAAGGCAGGACAACTCAAAGCAAGGTGGGGATAGGGGGCTTCTAGGCCATAGGTAAATTTAAACATTTTCTGGTTTACAATTGGTTGAGTTTGTCTAAAGACCTGGGATTGGCCGGGTGCAGTGGCTCAAGCCTGTAGTTCCAGCACTTTGGGAGGCCAAGGCAGGTGGATCACAAAGTCAGGAGTTCAAGACCATCCTGGCCAAGATGGTGAAACCCCATCTCTACTAAAAATACAAAAATCAGCCAGGCATGGTGGCAGGTGCCTGTAATACCAACTACTCGGGAGGCTGAGGCAGGAAAATCGCTTAAACTCGAGGGGGCGGAGGTTGCAGTGAGCCAAGATCACGCCAGTGCACTCCAGCCTGAGCGACAGAGTGAGACTCTGTCTCAAAAAATAAATAAATAAAATAAATAATAAATAAATAAATAATTTAAAAGACCTGGGATTAATAGCAAGGAAATGTTCGGGTTAAGAAAAAAGATTATGGAGACTGAGGTTCTTTTGAAGTTTCATAGTGGCTGCCGTTAGAGACAATGGATGGCAAATGTTTCCTATTCAGACCTTTTTTTTTTTTTTTTTTTTTTTTGAGACAGAGTCTCGCTCTGCTGCCCAGGCTGGAGTGCAGTGGCCGGATCTCAGCTCACTGCAAGCTCCGCCTCCTGGATTTAGGCCATTCTCCTGCCTCAGCCTCCCGAGTAGCTGGGACTACAGGCGCCCGCCACGTCGCCCGGCTAGTTTTTTGTATTTTTTAGTAGAGACGGGGTTTCACCGTGTTAGCCAGGATGGTCTCGATCTCCTGACCTCGTGATCCGCCCGTCTCGGCCTCCCAAAGTGCTGGGATTACAGGCTTGAGCCACCGTGCCCGGCCTTTTTTTTTTTTTTTTTTTTTTTTTTCTATTCAGACCTTTAAAAGGTACTAGACTCTCAGTTAATCTCTTCAGGATTGGGAGGGCCTGGAAGGAAAAGATCTAGCTATGTTAATAGAGATTCCTTACAGATGCAAAATTTCCCCCACAAAGGATGGCTTGCAGGGCCATTTCAAAATATGGCAAAGAAATATGTTTTGGGATAAAAGATTTTGATTTTCTTCTTTGTCACGTAATGTTATGCCTGAGTCATACTGGAAAGTAAATCATGATATATAAGGTTAAATAAAACCCATCTGATGAGAATTTATAGTTTGTAGGGCATGATTTCCCAGACCTCTTAGGTAGCAATTTGGGCAAGATAAAAAATCAGAGCTGAGTCTTCACTTGAAACGTCTCCTTTTAAAAATAGGACTTTGTCTTCACTTTTTCACAATCAAAAGACCCATTGAAGTGATTTTCTTTCTTTTCTTTTCTTTTCTTTTTTTTTTTTTTGAGAAGGAGTCTCCCTCTGTCATCCAGGCTGGAGTGCGATGGCACCATCTCAGCCCACTGCAACCTCCACCTCCCAGGTTCAAGTGATTCTCCTGCCTCAGCCTCCCAAGTAGCTGGGATTATGGGGACACGCCACCACACTCGGCTAATTTTTTTGTATTTTTAATAGAGACGGCGTTTCACCATGTTGGTCAGGCTGGTCTTGAACCCCTGACCTCATGATCCGCCTGCTTCAGCCTCCCAAAGTGCTGGGATTACAGGCGTGAGCCACCATGCCCGGCCAAAGTGATTTTCTTAAACGCAAAGAGTCCCCAAAGGAAATTTACGTGTTTCCTTCTAGCAACTATTAACATGTCTCATTTCTCTTTCTCCCCTGCCTTCAGTCTTCACATATCTAGTATATCTTCCTTAGATTGGACTTAGAGTTCTCCTCTAAAAGAAAACCCTTCACAGTCACACATTTGAGTTCCTCACAAAATGTGAAGGTGAGGGCTAGGTTCTATTCACCGCAGTAGCTTCTGGTACATAGTATGTGTTCAGTAAACACTGGTAGAATTAAATCTTAAAGAATTGGAACCAAAAGGCCTAACTGAAGACGACAGAAACAGAAAAACTATATATTAAAGGTTCTCAAGTGTTGGTCAGAAAAAGTATCCAAAACTTGGAAATAAGGCAAAAAGCTAAATAGCACATCCTTTTGTTACAGGAAAGGAGTCCTGATCCAGATCCCAAGAGAGGGTTCTTGGATCTTGCATAAGAAAGAATTCAGGGTGAGTCAGTGAAAGCAAGTTAATAGGAAAGTAAAGGAATAAAAGAATGGCTACTCCATGAACAGAGCAGCCCTGAGGGCTGCTGGTTGCCCATTTTTATGGTTATTTCTTGATGATATACTAAACAAGGGGTGGATTATTCATGCTTCCCCTTTCTGGACCATAAAGGGTAACTTCCTGATGTTGCCATGGCATTTGTAAACTGTCATGGCACTGGTGGAAGTGTAGCAGTGAGGACAATCAGAGGACACTCTTGTTGCCATCTTGGTTTTGTTGGGTTTTAGCTGGCGTCTTTACTGCAGCCTGTTTTATCAGCAAGGTCTTTAAGACCTGTATTTTGGCCGGGCGCGGTGGCTCACGCCTGTAATCCCAGCACTTTGGGAGGCCGAGGTGGGCAGATCACGAGGTCAGGAGATTGAGACCATCCTGGCTAACATGGTGAAACCCCATCTCTACTAAAAAATACAAAAAATTAGCCAGGTGTGGTGGCGGGCGCCTGTAGTCCCAGTACTTGAGAGACTGAGTCAGGAGAATGGCATGAACCCAGGAGGCAGAGCTTGCAGTGAGCCGAGATCCCGCCACTGCACTCCAGCCTCCCTCTTAAAAAAAAAAAAAAAAAAAAAAAAAAAAAAAAAAAAAGACCTGTATTGTGTGCCAACCTCCTACCTCATCCTGTGACTTAGAATGCCTTAACCATCTGGGAATGCAGCTCAGTAGGTCTCAGCCTCATTTTACCCAGCCCTTATTCAAAATGGAGTTGCTCTGGTTCACATGCTTCTGACAATTTCACTCTCATGCGGTGGCAGAGATCATCACAGGGTTGTCTAAAACTAGGGACAATGAACTTTATTTGTAAAAGTTGGTCACAACCCTCAGGCTCCACTTTGCCACAGACCCTGTTGGACTGAACAAAGGAGGACGAATACAGGAATAAAGACAAAGACAAAAAAGTATATTTGGAAGAAGGGGTCAGGGTGCTCCTTGCTTCTAGTGAACAGGGCCCTGAGCTTCTATAGCTCTTTGTATTTATTGAGTAAAGGAAATAAGGAAGAGTGAGTGGTTGTTGGGTCAGCTGCTTGACTTAGTGCAGGCCTGCATGACTGCTTTCTTTGAACAATAGGCTCTAGATGTTCCAGTAGATAACCTCAAAGAGCTTATCTTGGACTCAAAGAGTCATGCCAGGGAGTGACTGCCCTCAGCATACCTTTTGGCAGCAGGCACAGATGTGAGCTTCCCCACATCCTGCATTCATGATAAACAGTTTGCTGTTTTATCATATAGCCTGCAGTGGAATGCTGAGTTGGTCATGACCCTCAGGCTTTCCACTCCCAATATGTAAACGTTCACATAGTACATTTCTCAGGCTCTAAGTCAAGTAGAAACCCTGTCTCTACTATGAGCTTTGGGATTTCCGTGTTGAGAACTCAAGTGTAAATCTGTGGACTTTAGGATCTCTGCTGTGTGTACTCAGGGCTGCCACTGTGGCACAAAATAAGCCAAGGAAGAAATAGGCTGGTTCCAATAAAACTTTATTTACAAAATACGTGGGCTGGATTCAGCCAGAGGATCATAGTAACATAAAGTTTATCCCATTATGTACTATTGATTAAGGGCCCCAGAATTTGTGAAATTACTTGTTAACTTGAAGATTTTTGTCAGGAAGAAATGCAAATAACTTCTGTTGGTGGGACAGATACAGGTCACACATTGCTTAACAGCAGGGAGAAATGCGTGAGGTGATTTTGTCCTTGTGCAAACCTTATAGAGTATGCTTACACAAACCTAGATGATACAGCCTACTATGCACTTAGGCTATATGGAATAGCAAATTGCTCCTAGTCTACAAACCTGTACAGTGTGTTAGTATACTAAATACTGTAGGCAACTGTAACACAATGGTAAGTAATTGTGTATCTAAACATAAGAAGGTATGGTAAAAATATGGTATAAAAGATAAAAAATGGTACACTTGTATAGGACATGTTGACCAAAATTAAGGCTGTTGAGGCACAAATAATTTGATAAAGGTTTATTGGGGCCGGGTACGGTGGCTCACACCTGTAATCTCAGCACTTGGGGAGGCAGAGGTGGGCAGATCACTTGAGGTCAGGAGTTCAAGACCAGCCTAGCCAACATGGCAAAACCTGTCTCTACTAAAAATACAAAAATTGGCCAGGTGTGGTGGCTCATGCCTGTAATCCCAGCACTTTGGGAGGCCAAGGCGGGTGGATCACAAGGTCAGGAGATCGAGACCATCCTGGCTAACATGGTGAAACCCCATCTCTGCTAAAAATAAAAAAAAAAAGTAGCCGGGCATGGTGGTGGGCACCTGTAGTCCCAGCTACTCCAGAGGCTGAGGCAGGAGAATGGCCTGAACCCGGGAGGCGGAGCTTGCAGTGAGCCGAGATCGTGCCACTGCACTCAAGCCTGGGCAACAAAGCAAGACTCTGTCTCAACAACAACAACAAAAAATTGGCCAGGCACAGTGGCTCACACCTGTAATCCCAGCACTTTGGGAGGCCGAGGCAGGCAGATCACGAGGTCAGGAGTTCGAAACCAGCCTGGGCAACATGGTGAAACCTGTCTCTACTAAAAATACAAAAATTAGCTGGGTGTGGTGGTGTGTGCCTGTGATCCCAGCTACTCAGGAGGTTGAGGCGCAAGAAACCACTTGAGCTCGGGAGGTGGAGGTTGCTGTGAGCTGAGATCGCGGCACTGCACTCCAGCCTGGGAACAGAGCAAGACTCCATCTCAAAAAAAAAAAAAAAAAAAAAAAAAAGTTTATTGGAAGCCAATTGGTGTGAACATCATAGAATGTACTTATGTTCACGGAACCAAGCCGGGTCCAGCTACATTTTCTCGAGGCCCAATAACGAGAAGCAGAAAAACTAGGAAAGAAGGGAATTTATTGCTGTAACCAGATACAGGAAGCAGGCTGGAGATAATTCTACAAGATCAACTCAAAGTGTTACAATTTTCTTAGTGATTATATAGGTTGGGATTATATGCCTACATGCGGTATAGCATTTGCCTAAGTCTATTGTTAACTAATTTTGTTTCAACTAGAAGGTCAGAGGCAAACTAATGCTTACTAAGTCTGATTAAAAGGGCTCCAGTACCTTCAAGGCCTGTCTACTGTGGTACCGGAGTGATTATTTCTATCTTATCTCCTTTACAGCTTGATCCAGAGAGCTGCGTTAGACTCTCCAATGTATCTATTCAAACAGCTGCCTCTGTTACCTTGACTGTCTCACATTTCGTTGACCCGAGAGGGGTCCTGGCACTAGGAATGAAAGACTCTCTCTATTATTTTGGTTTGCTCCAGATTAGGGAAAAGCCCACGCAAGGCTCCTATTGACCATATGTTTCATTTCTAGCTGCGATGTCTGGGCGCCAATTTCCCTAAGTTTAACCATTTGCTCAATGTTAAGGCAGCTCTGTGGAAATCTGTCTGTGTAACTGGAGTGCTATGCAGGCCTGTCTGTGTGATTGTCAGGGAGAATTGGCCTGCCACACTTACACAAATCTAGGTGGTCTAGCCTACCATACACCTAGGCTACATGTATGGTTGACCTGGGAAGACACACTAACAAAGTTGGGAGTGTTCTGGAGTCCGCTACAAGTTGGAAGGTTTTTATGGGAAAGTTTAGAAGAAGGGGGGACTCCTGACAGCACAACCATCGTTTTCATTGGAGGGTGCAACACAGAGGTTACAATCATTGACTACAGACTGCAATATAAAGGCTAAAATATCGACACTTGATTCAAAAGTGAGTCAGAGTCCTCTTCAGTGTCAGGAGGTTGTGCGTTAATCAGTACTTGACAATTTGAGGAACTCACAATAGAATTCTTTACTCAGGGACAGGATGTTTGCATGAATCACAAGCCCTCCTCTAGGAGGTTAATTTAGAAGCCTGTTTACTTTAAAGTCAACTGCCCAAAAGTGCCCTGTAGTTTATCAGGCACTTACCATATGAATGGAGCTTGCAGCACTGGAAGTTGTCTGGGTGCAGTCACTGAGTGAGTGGTGATTGAATGTGAAAGCCTACAACATTACAGTGCACTACTGTAGATTATAATCGCTGGACACTTAGGCTATGCTATGTTTATTATTTATTTATTTATGGATTATTTTATTTTATTTTATTTTGAGACAGGGCCTAGCTTTCTCACCTGGCTGGAGTGCAGTGGTGCAATCACAGCTCACAGAAGCCTCCACCTCCCTGGACTCAAGAGATCCTCCCACCTCAGCCTCCCAAGTAGCTGGGACCACCGACAGCCAACACACACAGTTAATTTTTTGTAAGTTTTGTAGAGACGGGGTCTCACTATGTTGCCCAGATTGGAAAACATTTTCTTAAATAATAAATTTTAGCTTACTGTAGCTTTTTTACTTTATAAACTTTAAAATTTTAAAAAGCTTTTGACTCTTTTGTAATAACACTTAGCTTAAAACACAAACACATTGGCCGGGTGCTTTGGCTCACAGCTGTAGTCCCAGCACTTTGGGAGGCCAAGGTGGGCAGATCACGAGGTCAGGAGTTCGAGACCAGCCTGGCCAGCATAGTGAAACCCCATCTCTACTAAAAATACAAAAATTAGCAGGGCATGGTGGTGCACACATGTAATCCCAGCTACTCAGGAGGCTGAGGCAGGAGAATCGCTTGAACCCAGGAGGCAGACGTTGCAGTGAGCCAAGATCATGCCACTGTACTCTAGCTTGGGTGAAAGAGTGAGACTCTGTCTCAAAAAAAAAAACCCCACAAACACATTGTACAGTGGTACAAAAATATTTCCTTTCTTTATATCCTTAATCTATAAGCTTTTTTTGTTTTTAAAACTTTTTTTGTTAGAAACTAAGATGCAAATACACACATTAGTCTAGGCCTACTTATAGTCAGGATCATCAATATCACTGTCTTCCACCTCCATGTCTTGTCCCACTAGAAGGTTCAGGGACAATAACATGCATGGAGCTGTCATCTACTATGATAACAATGCCTTCTGGAACACCTCCTATAGGGCCTGCTGGAGGCTATTTTGCAGTTAACTTTTTTTTTTTTAGTAAGTAGGAGTATACTCTAAAATAACAAGCAAGAATAGAGTAAGTACATAAACCAGTAACATAGTCTTTTATTATCATTATAAAGTATTATGGACTGTACGTAATTGTGCATGCTACACTTTTATATGACTGTCAGCACAGCAGGTTTGTTTAAACCAGCATCACCACAAGCACGCCAGTAATCCAGTGCGCTATGACATTAGAATAGCTACGATGTCCCTAGGCAATAGGAATGTTTTAGCTCCATTATAAGGTAGAGATCCACTGTCGTATATACAGTCTGCCATTGATCACAATGTTGTTATTCAGTGCATGACTCTAACTCCCGATTTGTGGCTTGTTGGACACTAACATTTAATTCACTATCTTAGGGTTCTCCAGAGAGACAGAATCAGTGGGACATGATAGATATAGATTGGACAGATGATATAGATATAAATATAGATATAGGAAAAGCGATTTATTAGAGGGATTGGCTCTCACAATTATGGAGGCTGAGAAGTTCCATCACAGGCCATCTGCGCGCTGGACACCTTGGGATGCCAGTAGTGTGGTTCAGCCCAAGTGCGAAAGCCTCAGAACCAGGGAAAGTGATGGTATAACTCTCATCTGAGGCCAAAGGCCTGAGAACCCTAGGGGCCACTGATGTAAGTCCTAGAGTCCAAAGGCCCGGGAGCCTGGAACTGTTGTCTGAGGACAGAAGAGGAAGAGTGCATCCCAGCTCTGGCAGACAGATGGACACATTCTCCTTTTCTGTTTTCGTTCTCTCTGGGCCCCCAGCAAGTTGGATGGTGCCCATACACATTGAGGGTGAATATTTCCCACTTAGTCCACTCAGACTCATACGCTAGTCTCCTCTGGAAACATCCTCACAGACACACCCAGAAACAATGCTTTATCACGTTTCTAGGTATTCCTTAATCCAGTTAAACTGACACCTAAAATTAACTATCACACTCATGTCTTGTCCTAGAAATATTGTTGTTTCTCAAATGCTCTTTGAATTGGTCACTGCATCTTTACTGGTTCCCTCATTAATTGGCGAGCTAAGTAAAATCTTTGACACATTTCCTTGCATATTTGCCAGAGAGCCATATTGTTACCTTCTTGAAAACTATACTTTAACTCATAAGTACAAAAACATACTCTAGACCCAGGTCTTCCCCACTATCACGGGA
Organism: Rhinopithecus roxellana; assembly: GCF_007565055.1. NCBI lineage: Eukaryota > Metazoa > Chordata > Mammalia > Primates > Cercopithecidae > Rhinopithecus > Rhinopithecus roxellana. The sequence continues at coordinate 139,126,398 of NC_044558.1, read as the reverse complement.
AGAGGACCAGTGGTTGTACGTTCTGCATGTCACTAATTTTGAAAGACTGGTTCAACACTATGCAATAGTGATGTGAAGCAGTGGTGCCCAACCTATTTGGCACCAGGGACCAGTTTCGTGGCAGACAGCTTTTCCATGGACTGGTGGTGGGGTAGGGATGGTTTCAGGATGAAACTGTTCCACCTCAGATCATCAGGCATTAGATTCTCATAAGGAGCATGCAACCAAGATCCCTCACATGCACAGTTCACAATAGAGTTCATCCTCCTATGAGAATCTAATGCCACCACTGATCTGACAGGAGGCAGAGCTCAGGCAGTAATGCTCACTCACCCACCACTCACCTGCTGTGTGGCCCCATTTCGAACAGGGTTTGGGGACCCTTGATGTAAAGAACTGTTTTTGTTTTTGTTTTTAAGACAGAGTCTCACTCTGTTGCCCAGGCTGGAGTTCAGTGGCATGATCTCAGCTCACTGCAACCTCTGCCTCCCTGGTTGAAGTTACTCTCCTGCCTCTGCCTCCCGAATTGCTGGTATTACAGGCGCATGCCACCACGCTCAGCTAATTTCTGTAGTTTTAGTAGAGACGGGGTTTTACTGTGTTGGCAGGCTGGTCTCCAACTCCTGATCTCAGGTGATCCGCCTGCCTCAGCCTCCCAAAGTGCTGAGATTACAGGCATGACCCACTGCGCCTGGCCAAGAACTGGTTCTAAGTTCAGTTTATTTCAAATCTTGGTGGCTACGTGGCTGTAATAACCAGAACAGAGACCTCATGAAACCTCTTCATACACAACAATTAGGGTGAGGCTCATAGTAACAATAATATAAATCCGTATTTCAAACAGTGTTGTTAATTTTGAATTTTGACCAACTTCTAATAAACTATGTTAGATTTTTATTTCTTGTCTTGTCAAACAGTAGACAAAGGGCTTCAACGCCTGTAGGAATAGATGTCAGTGTTGTCAAACAGCTCCTTGTTTGCCGGCACATGCACTGTTAGAGTTATCTTGAAAACCAGAAGTCTGTCTGTAGGAGTCTTTTTAAAGCCACTTATCTGTTGTGTAAAGATAGGTTTAGCTGAAACTAGATCATTCCATCTGCCTTTAACTAGGCACTCCTAACCTGTAATATGCTGCACTCTGAAGGGGTTCAGGGAGGAAAGTCACCACAATGTGATGCTTCTGTTCTTCCCCGAGGAGGTGACACATAATGGTGACATAGATTCGGAGTGACGACTCCGGTGCACACTGTATAATCAGTGTCAATAAAGTTTAAATTCTTGCTTTTTTAAATAAAAATAAAATGGACTAGGAATTCTGATGTGGTCTTCCTGCATCCCAGTGGCTTCACTGGCACCTTCCCCGGATTTCTTGCACAGCCCACTGGAGTCTTACAAAAGGATAACCTTTCAAGGCTGAAGATTGGTAGTCACTAAATGGGCCCTGCCACCTGGTGGCAGCGGCACCCCATGACTGTGAGATCTATTTTGCAAAGATAAATAAACTACTTATAAGAGTAACTGGGAATAACTGAAGGCAGGAAGTTATACAGCCTCTGCTCAGTGACACATAGGTCTTTCTTCCTCCTGACCACTGAGCAGTGTTGACCTTTATCTGAGACCTTGTACCTCTGGAAAGCAGTGATAATCAGGCAGTCACAGTGGCTCACGCCTGTCATCCCCACACTTTGGGAGGCCAAGGCAGGTGGATCACGAGGTCAGGAGTTAGAGACCCTCCTGGCCAACATGGTGAAACCCTGTCTCTACTAAAACAATAAAATAAAATAAAACAAATTAGCCTGGTTTGGTGGTGGGAGCCTGTAATTCTAGCTACTTGGGAGGCTGAGGCAGAAGAATTGCTTGAACCCAGGAGACAGAGGTTGCAGTGAGCTGAGATGGCACCACTGCACTCTAGCCTGGGCAACACAGTAAGACTCTGTCTCAAAAAAACTTTTTTTGGCCGAGTGCCGTGGCTCCCGCCTGTAACCCCAGCACTTTGGGAGGCCGAGGCAGGTGGATTGCTTGAGGCCTGGAGTTCAAGACCAGCCTGGCCAACATATTGAAACCCCATCTCTACTAAAAATAAAAATTAGCTGGGCATGGTGGCACGTGCCTGTAGTCCCAGCTACTCGGGAGGCTGAGGCAGGACAATCGCTTGAACCAGGGAAGTGGAGGTTGCAGTAAGCCAAGATCACACCACTGAACTCCAGCTTGGGCAACAAAGTGAAACTCTGTCTCAAAAAAAAAAAAAAAAAAAAAAAAAAAATTGGCCAGGTGCAGTGGCTCACGCCTGTAATCCCGGCACTTTGGGAGGCTAAGGCAGGCAGATCACCTGAGGTCGGGAGTTCAAGACCAGCCTGACCAACAGGGAGGAACCCCCATCTGTACTTAAAAGAACACAAAATTAATTGGGCAGGGTGGCGCATGCCTGTAATCCCAGCTACTCAGGAGGCTGAGGCAGGAGAATCACGTGAACCCGGGAGGCGAAGGTTGCAGTGAGCCGAGATCGCGTCATTGCACTCCAGCCTGGCACCAAGAGCAAAAAACTCCATTCAAAACAAAACAAAAACAAAAACAAAAACAAAAACAAAATAAGTAAGATAAAATAAAGATAGAAAAAAATGTGTTTATTTAAAAAGAAAAGAAGGCCAGGCGCAGTGGCTCATGCCTGTAATCCCAGCACTTTGGGAGGCTGAGGCGGGCAGATCATGAGGTCAGGAGATCGAGACCGTCCTGGATAACACGGTGAAACCCCGTCTCTACTAAAACTACAAAAAATTATCAGGCATGGTGGCAGGCACCTGTAGTCTCAGCTACTCGGGAGACTGAGGCAGGAGAATGGCGTGAACCCAGGAGATGGAGCTTACGGTGAGCTGAGATCGCAACACTGCACTCCAACCTGGTTGACAGAGCGACACTCTGTCTCAAAAAAAAAAAAGAAGAAAAAGAAAAGAAAGCAGCGATGATAAAGCACCCTGCACCCCCAGTACCTCCACCCCCAAATTGACCCTGTGCAACCCCCATCCTCCACCACCTTTTGTTTTTCAAAATCCCCCATTCTTTTGTGTTCTTGGAGAAGACTTGCTCAGAGAACCATCCTTCTGCATAGGACACAGGTACAACTCACTGTCCACTGTCTTGTGGCCCCACGGTTCTCGGGGTTGGCTCCCTTGTTCATCTGCAACAAGGCCAAACACAAATCCTCCAACTTCCCATTCTTTGTTGTAGTTGACTAGCTAAGATTAGAACAATTTGTTTCCCTGAGAATAATATTTCCTGTTCAGCTAAGTGACAGACAGTTCTGCATGCAAAACAACCCCAACTGTCACCCCACTTCAGCTTGTTTACTCCTCTCTATATAAGTCTAGGGCAAAAGCACCCCGCTGAGATCCTCTGATCTTTGCCTTTCAAGTGTTCTTTTATCAATCTGCTTACTTCTCTGGGTTTTGTCTTTGACACAACCCTCGATTTCTCTTTGAAGAAGCGTCACCTTCACCAAACCCAAGTACGTCCTCCAGACAGGTTACAGCTCTCTCTGCACAAGGCCTCCTAGGTAAACCTTCTCCCCTAAAATAGAAATACCTTTTTTTTTTTTTTTTTTTTTTGAGATAGTCTTGCTCTGTTGCCCAGGCTGGAGTGCAAAGTGCAATGGTTCAATCATGGCTTTCTGCAGCCTCAACCTCCCAAGCTCAAATCATCCTCCCACCTCAGTCTCCTGAGTAGCTGAGACTACAGGCATGGGCCACCGCACCCAGCTAGTTTTATTATTATTATTATTATTATTATTATTATTATTATTATTGAGATGGAATCTCGCTCTATCTCCTAGGCTGGAGTGCAGTGACCAAACCTTGGCTCATTGCAGCCTCCGCCTCCTGGGTTCAAGTGATTCTCCTACCTCAGCCTCCCGAGTAGCTGGGATTATGGGTGCATAACACCACAAACAGTTAATTTTTGTATTTTTAGCAGAGACAGGGTTTTGTCATGTTGGCCATGCTGGTCTCGAACTCCTGACCTCAGGTGATCTGCCTACATTGGCCTCCCAAAGTGCTGGGATTACAGGTGTAAGCCACCGTGCCCAGCCCCAGTTAAATTTTTATTTTTTGTAGAGATAGGATTTTGCTATGTTGCTCAGGTTGGTCTTGAACTCCTGGGCTCAAGAAAACTGTCTGATGTGGCCTCCTAAAATGCTAGGATTACAGCATGAGCCACCATGCCCAGCCTTCTCTTCATTTTTAAAACTCAAACTTCATAGAACATATGTATCTCTCAATATAACATTTCCAGCTAACAATTCTATAGAAAAATCACAAGATTTTTACATCCTAAACATAATACAATATTTTTTTTAAAAAATGAAATGCAAGAAAGGCCTTTTATTCCAAATATTATTGATATTTCTTCAGAGTCTGTTGAGGATTGTGTTGTATCTGCCCCAAAAGATGTGTTGAAGTCCTAAGCCCTGGTACCTGTGAGTGTGACCTTACTTGGAAATAATCTTTGTAGATGTAATTAAGATTTAAGTTAGGATGAGGTCATACTCGAGAACTGTATTGGTCCATTTGCATTGTATAAAGGAAGCCTGAGGCTGGGTAATTTACAAAGAAAATAAGTTTAATTGCCTCACAGTTCTGCAGACTGTACAAGAAGTGTCAGAGATGATAAATTCCTATTCTTTGTTTCTTAAAACCAACTTTCTCGTACTTCCTTGTCTCCTAGCTACCTGTTCTGAAACAATCTTCCTGCCTTTGCCGCACCCAGACAAGTCCAGATATGCCTTCCCGCCTAATAATGGACTCTCTTCCTTCCTGCCTAATAGACCCTATTCAATTTTAAACCTTAGCCAATCAAGTTAGCTTAGATTGTGAGGTCCAACCCCAGCCAATGGGGAAAGGACACAGAAGTGCTAGGAACTGCATTAGAGATATAAACCCTTTTCCTACCCCACTCGGTCTGCTCTTGCGATCATGACTGGCGCAAACTGCACCCTTCTGCAGAAGTAAATTTGCCTTGCTGAGAAATCCTGTGTTTGAGTGCTCATTTTTTTATGACTCTGAGCTCTTATTTCTAAAATAAGCAAGGTGCCAGTGTCTGCTTCTGGGGAAGCCTCAGGAAGCTTCCAATCATGGTGGAAGGCAAGGAGAGCCAGTGTGCCACATGGCAAGAGATTTTAACAATCAGAGTGTACGCTAACTAATAGAGCAAGAACACATTCATTACTGTAGGGAGGGCATCAAGCCATTCATGAGGGATCTGTCCCCATGACCCAAACATCTCCTTCCATGCCCCACTTCCAACACTGGGGGTCACATTTCAATTTGAGATTTGGAGGGGACAAATATTCAAACTATATTAAGCAGTATGAACTCAATCCAATATGACTGCTGTCCTTATGAGAAGCAGAGAAGAGACACAGAGACAGACCCAGTAAGAATGCCATGAGGCAACAGAGACAGTGATTAAAGTGCTGTATCAACAAGCATTTACTGGCAACATCACAGGCTAAAAGTAAGGCATGGAACAGATTCTTCCCTGGAGGCTTCAGAAAGAGCATGGCCCTGCCAAGACCTTGATTTTGGACTTCTGACTTCCAGAACTGTAAGAGAATACATTTCTGTTTCCTCAACCCACCCAGTTTGTGGTGTTTTGTTATGGCGGCTCTAGAAAACTAATATAGAGTCCCTGTTGACGTTTTAGAAAAGAAGAAGTAAAAACTAAAAGGCAGAAATGAAATCCACAGGCAGACAGCCCAGTGCTGCAACCTGGGTCTGGTAGTTAAAGATCAACCCCTGACCTAATTGGTTCTGTTATCTATAGATTACAGACATTGTATAGAAATGCACTGTGAAAATCCCTATCTTGTTTTGTTCTGATCTAATTACCGGTGCACACAGCCCCCAGTCACATACCTGCTGCTTGCTCAATCAATCACGACCCTCTCACGTGCACCCCCTTAACATTGTGAGCCCTTAAAAGGGACAGGAATTGCTCACTCGGGGGCTCAGCTCTTGAGACTGAAGTCTTGCCGATGCCCCTGGCAGAATAAATCCTTTTCTTCTTTAACTTGGTGTCTGAGGAGTTTTGTCTGCCACTTGTCCTGCTACACTGTATATTCCAAAATCGCTAAGTGAATACATTTCAAATGCTCTTCCTACCAAAAAAAAAATGATGAGTATTGACTGGGCATGGTGGCTCACACCTGTTATCCCAGAGTTTTGGGATGCCAAGGCAGGCAGATCATTTGAAGCCAGGAGTTCAAGGCCACCCTAGGCAACATAGTGAGATCCTGTCTCTATAGAAAATAAAAAAGTTAGCCAGACATGGTGGTGTGTGCCTGCAGTCTCAGCTACTCAGGAGGCTAAGGTGGGAGGATGACTTGAGCCCAGGAGTTTGAAGTTACAATAAGCTATGATGGTGCCACTGCACTCCATTCTGGGCAACAGAGTAATCTATAGGAAACAGAACCAATTAGGTCAGGGGTTGATCTTTAACTACCAGGCCCAGGGTGCAGCGCCAGGCTGTCTGCCTGTGGATTTCATTTCTGCCTTTTAGTTTTACTTCTTCTTTCTTTGGAGGCAGAAATTGGGCATAAGACGATATGAGGGGTGGTCTTCTCCCTTATTCCCCCCTTTTGAGACTCTCACTCATTTTACTAGTGGGAGTTCTCACTTTCATTTTCACTACCCATGTCTTCTTGCAAGACAGATCGATAGTGATTCATATAGCACACTTGTGCCTTATGGTGAACTAAGGTAACGATGAAGCTTTTTATCATTCGAAGAAGTACAGATAGCAAACAAGGGAGCAGTAAGTACGTTCCTATTACTATTATAACTCTTATTATAAGAGTTTTAAATCCTCCTAGCATTGGGAGCCATTTTCTAAACATGGCCCTAGGATCAAATCTATGCCAGTCTTGCACGGGCACATGTGCCAGTTTTGTCATATCTCTAACCATGTCTTCAACTACTTGCCCGTGATTATCTATGTGTAGGCAGCAATTAGTAAAGTTAAATTTCCTACAGATCTCTTCTTCAGCTGCTAGCAAGTAGTCGAGAGCTAATCTATTTTGACAGATAGCATTTCTCATCTGAGTTTCTTGCCAGGCCAGAATAGTCAAGGTTCTGCCAGTTTTATTAAAACAAATTTCTTGTTTTTCCTGGAATTTCTGGTACTGGCACATTTAGTTCATCATAGAAAGTTTGAAACACTGGCTCAGGAGAGCATTTGTAAACTTATCCTCGAACCAAGATATTTACTCGAGGATCCAGTCTGGCCCTGTCGATTCCTAAGGTCACATGCTCCTCTTTTTTCCAGCGAGGATCAAGGGGATTGGTTATTACTAGCTCTAAGGGGTTACATTGACCCTTAGTATAGGAAGGGCCATTTTTTCCTTTCTGAATGTGGACTGGATCCTTTTCATCATTTTTTTTTTAATCCAAGTGGCCTAAATGACACAAGACCAGTATTTACATCTATTTCCACACAGTCCTAATTTATGACAGATGTACTTATTTTCTGCCATATAGCCTCTTTTCTACTTAAGACAACCACACCTTATTCCTAACTTATTACTATTAATGACAGCACAGGCATCAAATTTTAAGGTGACTTGCTTGGGCACCATTTTTTTCTTCTGTTTTGGCTAACACTTTACTCATATTGTTTATGAGCCCCCACCAGTCCTCAGTCCTTAAACTTATTTTAAAAACTGTGGTCATGGGAAGCTCAGGTGGGTCATAACACACATCAGGTGGTCATTTCCTGGGCTACATACCTTGTATAGAATAATATTATACAAACAAGTTATTTTAGAGTTCCAGTACACTTATAATAACCATAAAATAATAGGACCATAGCAACCTTTGTCCTACCTCACTGACTTGATGTATACACTGGGAACAGCCCTCAGTCTGAGGAAGGTCAGTTGAAGTCCTTACTCTACAAGTCCAAATTTTAAGGAAAATGAGTCCCGCAATGAGTTTCCTCATGCTTCAGCCATGCATGGACCAGTCAGCTTCCAGGTGTGACTGGAGCAAGGCTTGTTGTCTTCCTCAGAGTCACTTTGCAGGGGTTGGCAAAGCTGCTCCCGTCCACGTACCGCTTACAGTCTACTGATGTTTTAAGGATGGTCTTGGAGGTTGGGCCTACTAGAATAAACTGAGTCCAACACCTCTATACAGTTATGTTCAACTGGGCTGATACCGGGAGCAAGGTGGTGGGGTTTAGGGTGTTGTAAACTTCATTGGTTATATGGCGATTTTCACATAGCAAGCTTTGGTACTTGGTTAATCTAGCATTTGTTAACCAATGATGTCCTTTGGTATTTATTAAAGTTACCACAGCATGGGGGGCCTTTATATTCAGGTTTTGTCTAAGGGTTAGTTTATCTGCTTCTTGTGCTAACAAGGCCTGTGCTGCTAGGGCCCTTAGACCTGGGGGCCAGCCTTTGGAAACCTTGCATAGTTGTTTTGAGAGCTAGGACACTGGCCTTGGCCAGGGCCCCCACAGTCTGGCTTAAAACTGCAACTGCCATTTATTCTCTTTCTGACACATAAAGTGTAAAGAGTTTTGTCGGGTCAGGTAGCCTCAGGGCTGAGGCCGACATGAGTTTTTCTTTTAACTCATGAAAAGCTCATTGCTGTTGGTTGTAATAGATGTAGTTTATCTAATCTACTTTTTTATTAACTGTCACCTACTAAATTATTGACTCAAATCCCACAGCTATTTGATTTCAAGCTCTAAATTGATCGGGTATTCCTCGTGGGACTCCAGTTGCATCTAAATAGACATGAGAGTCGAAAGACCCATAAGGGGCTTGTCTTGCTTTATGATGTCTTATTTTTTTTTTTCCTTCTGGTTGATGAAATGCCAGGGTGAAAGGGATAGCCAACTGGACTAAAGTACAAGTGCCACTCCAGTTATTCAGCAGACTGCCCAGTAGAGTTCCACCACAATACCACCACACCTGTAGAGGACTACGTGCTCGCAAACGAGACATTCCCGATAAGTCCTGCTCTTGCAAATGAAGCAGGGCATTCCCGATAAGTCCTGCTCTTGCAAATGAAGCAGGGTGTTCCTTCCCTGTTTGCAGGGAGGACAAAGGAGCCAGCTGCAAACGGCAGACCCTGGGGGCTTGTTTATGTGTAAACATCTTGAAAATCTAGAAAGTCAGGGAAAGGTCAGAAAAACAACAATGTGTCTTGTGACTTGGTAACATTCCACAAACGACTGTATAAAATAAAGCGGAGCGTGTCTTTCGGCGCGGCCGCCATGTTTGTCTTGTCTTGTGTTGTCTTGTGTGTTCATTCCTTTGTTCAGGAAACACACGGACCCCAACACACACATCCACTCAGGGATGAACAAGGGTTGACTGATTGATAAGCTCTTGAAAATTCTTAAGCTTACTGCATCCTTTCAGGTCTCCAAGGAATGCTAAGTTTCCTCCCTGTTGTGAGAGACATGAAGTGACCTTAGTGTTGGGAGATGGAAGCTGGATGGCCCTCGGGGGCTGAACCGCAGGGTGCTAGACTTTGGGATATAGCAGAGAGAGCTTGGCATGACTTATTACTCCAGGCTGTAGAATCCTGGAAAAGAGCTACCATGCAGCCTACGCCTAGTTGACTGGAGGACCACCTGGAAGAGGGACAGTCTGGGCATCTGGTCTGCCATGTGCACAAGCATAACAATTGCTTTTGTTTAACGTGCAGATAGAATATTTGATCCATTTTAACCAGGCATTTGCATGTTGGTATCCTGTCTTAATTGTTAAAGTTTGTTTTAAGTCTTTAACTTCTATGATCCTCTAGTAAAATGAACATATGGTTTTAGGGAAATTACAAAACCTGGTTGGGGCAGTCCATCCTTGCTCTTTAGTGGTCCAGAGAATGTTGGACCAACTATGGCATGAAAGCTCTACCTCAGGGGGCAAGACTCCTGGTTGGCACAGGGATCTTTATCAAAATCTCCCGGGATTAAATGGTCCTAGTTTACTAATGCCTAGTCTGAAGAGAGTCAGGAGGGACAGAAGTACTTTTCTGAAGTAGAAAGGTGTCTTTGACTTGGCAAGTCCTCACAGAGTATAACAAGCCACGCATTAAATGCAGTAGTTTGAGGCGAAATTGACTTGGTTATGTTAATAACTAGATGGTCAGCAATAGAACTAGGAAAGAAGAAAGAGTAATAGAATAGATGAAAAGAGTTAAATTTTTCTTAGCTTTAGTTTGGTAGGGTTTTCCCCTGTGACTATGGCCTATGACTCTGGAGGGGGTGGTGCTTTCTTGACTTGGGTGTGATGAGTCCATCCTTTTTTTTGCTGTAGGAACAGCAGTCTTGGTGGCTAGCAGCACAAGGTAGGGTCCTTCCCAGGCTGTTTTGAGTTTTTCTTCTTTCCACCTTTCGATGAGAACGTGATCTTCAGGCTGGTGCTGGTTTACTGGAAATTCTAGGGGTGGCACATGTGCTAAAAGACTTTTAGTTTTTTTTGTTTTTTGTTTTGTTTTGTTGTTGTTTTGCGAGAAAGGATAGTGGAAGATAAAGCAAGTATATAATTTTTAAGAAATTTACCTTTTGTTTTAAATGTAGGGACCTTGGCAGTGGACTTTATAGTCGTTAGTGCCTTTTTACTGAGAAATTTCCTTTAGCACCTATTTTTATCACTTTTTCAACCAAAGAAAGCCAAATACCATTTTACATTTAACAATGCTTCTCGTATGATTTTTATGCCAGATAAGCTTAATGTTATCTTTATATATGTGTGTTATTAATGTTAAACCTAATTTTAATAAAACTTTATAGACATATTTATTTAATTTTTAATGTTTGACCATAAGGTAAGATTTTATAGACTCTTTTTAACCTTTTATAATTTTTGCTAAAGAGCAGGTTGGTGCTTTAAGAAAAACTTGTTATGCTTTTACTTTAATGTCCAGTTCACAGAAAAACTGGATGATACTTCTTTAACTTTAGCTAATATGCTCACACCCAGAATGTTCTTTACAATTAACGTTTTAAAACTTGCTTAAACCTTCACAACAATAATTTTTTTTAACTTTTTAATGTAGGTAAAAATGTACATGCCTCCTTATAATCCTTTTACCAAAAGTATATTTTGCTTTTCTTACACACCTTGCACATAAACTGCTTTTTTTTTCAATAGTTTTACATTCAGGAGGCCTAGTTACTTTTAAATTATACCACATTTTTTGCATAAATTCTTTTTTTAACACACTTTTTTTTTTTTTTTTTTTGAGGCGGAGTCTCGCTCTGTCGCCCAGGCTGGAGTGCAGTGGCCGGATCTCAGCTCACTGCAAGCTCCGCCTCCCGGATTCACGCCATTCTCCTGCCTCAGCCTCCCGAGTAGCTGGGACTACAGGCGCCTGGCACCTCGCCTGGCTATTTTTTTTTGTATTTTTTTAGTAGAGACGAGGTTTCACCGTGTCAGCCAGGATGGTCTCGATCTCCTGACCTCGTGATCCGCCCGTCTCGGCCTCCCAAAGTGCTGGGATTACAGGCTTGAGCCACCGCACCCGGCCAACACACTTTTTTTTTTAATAACCTTTTTTTCTTTCATGACTTCTACAGACAATTTTTCGACGTGCCTTATCTTTCTGACTACAAACATTTCTTTCTGTAAACAACCAGTTAATGTATTTCAGGACAAGAATTTACCATATAACACTCTTTTTATATAAATTCTGCCCCGCCCCCCCCTTTTTTTTTTCGAAGATAACCATTCTTTTCCAAAGCGAGCCATTTTTTTTTATGTCTGTGGACTAGACTGTCTAAGGCCACAAGATTAGAAGTTACTATAACACACGTTACACTGTTAACTTTTAGCAGACTTTACTTTTGTTGAAAACCTTGTAAGTTTGGGATTTTAATTATCCTTTGCTATTAATAAGACCTTGTTTTGTCCAAACTAGAATTGGTATGATGGCTTTTAAAGGAATAGGGTGCACTTTTTTTTTCTTAACTGCTTGTATATCTCTCTCTTTCTTTCTCTCTTTGACTTTGTCTCTCTCTCTTTGACTTTCCTTTTGCTTCTGTCTCTTCCTCTCTCTCTCTGCCTCTGTCTTTCTCTCTTTCTCTCTCTCTCTCTCTCCTTGACCCCCCACCCCTTTGTCTGTCTCTTCCTCTCTGTCTCTTCCTCTCTCTCTCTTTGCCTCTTTTCCTCTCTGTCTCTTTCCTTTCTCTCTCTCTGCTGGTCTTTCCTTGCCTCTGCCAGCCTCTTATGCTGCTGTTCTCTGAACCACTGTGTGTTGGGGGTGGGGGGTCTAAAACCAGCTGTCACCAAGTGTCTATGTACAGGAACTGGTCTGGGTTCCCTGGCTTACATGTTACCTTGTGCTATACCTTTGAAACAAGGGACCTGTCCAGGTTTCCTTCTAATGGCCAACCTACCTCTAATGCTGGCCAGTCTATCTTACACAAAGTTTTAAGTTTTCCTGGTGTCACAGTACTCCATAGTCTCCCTTAAATCCTTTTTTTTTTTTTTTTTTTTTTTTGAAATTTTTCAACGTAGTTCCTAGTGGGGTGGGCTTACTTTGTGCCTCACCCATGTTTCCTCTAGACAAAACACCACGCTCACACCACACACACACCACAAAACAAAGAACAGGTAAAAAGGGCACACACACTTTTGTAGTTTACACCAAACCAAAATCAAAACCAAAATCAGAGTATTCAGAAATCCAAGCCAGGTCAAAACCAAAACCAAAGTGCCGATAAAGGCATGCCGTGGGTGATCAGGCCACGCTTCCACTCAAATGGAGTGGGCAAGTTTCCAAGACTGGTCCTGTCAAGCAATTCAAACCAAATCAAAACCAAAACCAAAGTGCCAATAAAGGCACACCATGGGTGATCAGGCCATGCTTCCACTCAAATGGAGTGGGCAAGTTTCAAAGACTAGTCTTACCAAGTTTTAGATGTCCAGACTCCAAGTGCCCATTCCTTCCTGGTGTTCAGCCACTGTGTTGATCCTCCATGGGTGCCTGCCGCACACTGCTCTGGTGAGGCGTCCCACCAGGGCAAATGCCTACCCGGGAGTGCTCTCAGGATCCACCTCGTTCAGGCTGGTCAGAGTCCCCTGCAGGGATGTTCCACAGGGCAGGCTTAAGCCACATAAGGAGCCGCCTTGACCCTCCACCATTCACCTTGCTTCCGGGTCAGGGAACCAATAAATGTAGCAGGACTAGCAGCAGACAAAACTCCTCAGACACCAAGTTAATGAAGGAAGGGGTTTATTCGGCCGGGGGCATCGGCAAGACTTCTGTCTCAAGAGTCGAGCTCCCCGAGTGAGCAATTCCTGTCCCTTTTAAGGGCTCACAGCTCTAAGGGGGTGTGAGAGGGTCGTGATTGATTGAGCAAGCAGGGGGTACGTGACTGGGGGCTGCATGTGCCGGTAATTAGATCAGAACAAAACAAGATAGGGATTTTCACAGTGCATTTCTATACAGTGTCTGTAATCTATAGATAACAGAACCAATTAGGTCAGGGGTGGATCTTTAACTACCAGACCCAGGTTGCAGCACTGGGCTGTCTGCCTGTGGATTTCATTTCTGCCTTTTAGTTTTTACTTCTTCTTTCTTTGGAGGCAGAAATTGGGCATAAGATGATACGAGGGGTGATCTCCTCCCTTAACAGTATATTATTATTAACTATAGTTCTCATACTGTGCAATAGATTTCAAAGAAATATTCCTCCTAATTGAAATGTTATACCCATTGACCGACATTTCCCCATTTCCTCGCTCCCAGCCCCTGGTAACCACCATTTTATTCTCTACTTCTATGAGCTTGATTGTTTTAGATTCCACATACATGTGAGATCCTGCAGTATGTGTCTTTCCCTGCCTGGCTTTTTTCATTTAGCATAGTTCTCTAAGGTTCATTTATGTTGTCACAAATGGCAGAAATTTCTTTTTTTTGAAAGGCTAAATAAAATTCCATTGTGTATTTGCTAGTTGGCTTTCTCCAAAGGAATTATAGCCTCTGCTCTCCTCCATGGGAGATACCACCAGAAGTGGGCATCTGCCACTGGAAGAGGGTCCTCACCAGAACCTCACTGTGCTGGAACCCTGCTCTCAGACACGCAGCCTTCAGAACTGTGAGAAATAAATTCCAATTGTTCAAAAATCAACAAAAAGGGAAAATAAACATATCCTAGTTTTGTGACAAGAGTTAGTTTTGTAACTTAGAGCACAATATCTTGAAACTTGGAACAAGGCAATTTGGAGTCAGGCTCCTGCTGCCCTCCCACAGAAACAGAGATAAGGATGCTATGTCCTGCTGATTGCATTTCAAAGAAATAGTCCCCAGGTCTTGGAGAAAGACTTTCCTGGGTTGTAAAACTGACAAAGCTTTTTAAAAGATTATGCATCGACTAAAAGTAAAATGACAAAAAAAAAAAAAAAAAAAAAATGGACATCTTGAAGAATCAGAGAGAAAATTTACAAGTTTTCTAAAACAAGTGCTCTAAGAAGACAGATGTCAGGGGCCTCCCTCAGGAGGAAGCCCACCTAAAGGGAAACATGAGCTTGTCTTGTTCTTGAATCTTCTACTGCACAAAAGTCCCTATTTGTTATTGACCATATGAATGATTTGGTGATCAAGAAGCAATGTTTTAAACATTTCACAACTAACCAGATGTTTTGTTTTATAAAAATTATATTTAGGACCTTACCATGCTTTAGTTAACCTTTTAAGAAATTGATTGAGAGTTTGGGGTTGACATAGTATAATTTTTCTGTTTAAAATAAAATAAGAAATAGGATGAAGGTTAGCATTTTCATGCAGAACAACCAATTTTCAGTAATATATTATGATGTTAAGCAGGAGAGGACTACATTTCTAAATTATTTAATTTTTTTTAAATGATAGACCAAACTTCCTTTTAAAGAACAGCCTCTCTGACAGGTTGATTCAATGCAGACACACTGCATTCTGAATCCTAGGGGCAAGGCCATGTTTAATGAGCTTTCTCCCTGCATCCTCCACTTCTATTCCCACCCATTAAGACCCAGAGCTGACTGGCCATCAACTCAGAGACTAACAGCAGGACATCTCACTGGCGGATTGCCTAGGAGGCTTGGGAGTGAATAACAGGCATCTGGTTCTAAGATCCACAGCATAGATTTAAGAAAAAGACAGCTGTTAGCCATACTCCCTCTACCCCAAGACCGTTTTTAAAATTGCTGTTGGAAGCCAAGAATGATAAGCAAACAAAACAATAGAATAGCAAATAACAAGGCTGGGTGCAGTGGCTCATGCCTGAAACCCCAACAATTTGGGGGGCCAAGGTGGGAGGATTGCTTGAGCCCAGGGGTTTGAAACTGGCCTGGGCAACATACTGAGACCCAGTCTCTACAAAAATTTTTGAAAATAGCTGGGCATGGTAGTGTGCACCTGTGGTCCTAGCTTATTGGAAGGCTGAGGAGAGAGGGTTTATTGAGCTCAGGAGTTTGAGGTTGCAGTGAGCTATGATTTTACCACTACACTCCAGCCTGGGCGACAGAGTGAGACCCTATCTCTAAACAAAGAAAAGAAAACAGCCAGGCATGGTGGCTCACGCCTGTAATCCCAGCACTTTGGGGGTCTGAGGTGGGCGGATCACCTGAGGTCAGGAGTTTGAGACCAGCCTGACCAACATGGAGAAACCCTGTCTCTACTAAAAATACAAAATTAGTTGGGCATGGTGGCACATGCCTGTAATCCCAGCTACTCAGGAGGCTAAAGCAGGAAAATCACTTGAACCTGGGAGACGGAGGTTGCGGTGAGCCTGATGAAAGAAATCAGGCACATTCCTCAGTCCTGGGCCCAGTACAAACACCATATATCTCTCAATTTCCTGGGCCCAGTACAAACACCATATATCTCTCAATTTCCTGGGCCCAGTACAAACACCATATATCTCTCATATCTCTCAACTTCCTGAGCCCAGTACAAACACGTCCCACCATATATCTCAACTTTAGAAAAACACCACCTGGAAAAATCCCTGATAACGACACTGCCGTTTGTAGTTTTACTGAAAGCACGGGAACCAATAGATCACCGCTAAATGTATAACTTAATATGTCAACCAATTGTGATGCTGTAACCTAAAGAATTCCCTTGCTCCTCTGTAACCTTACAAGTCCTATTTACATCAGGCTATAAAAAGCGAGCGCACGCATTGTTCGGGGCCCTCTTGTATGTTGTGGAACAGAGGGACCAAGTTCGAACTTGCAGTAAAGATCCTCGCTGCTTGGCTTTGACTCTGGACTCTGGTGGTCTTCTTCGGGGAATAAACGGTCTGGGCATAACACCGAGATGATGCCATTGCACTCCAGCCTGGGCAACAAGAGCGGAACTCCATCTCAAAAAAAGAAAAGAAAACAGTGCGATGGTGTAAGGCTAAGTATTAATTCAGTCGTGTGTGTGTCTGTGTGTCTGTGTCCTGGGTCGTAATGTAAGGGGTGTTTCTTTGAGGACTGGCCTAGGAAATCCCTAATAGTCACCTGAAGGGAAGGAAGAAAGAAGTCAGTTGATAAATGTCTTAGATAGCTACAGGTCAGGCTTGGAGTTCTTAGTTCCATCCCTGCAATTTACCTACCGATCGGTATTATTGGTAGTCCATATCACCTGAGAAGTCTTCAGCTGTCCTAAGTTTGGCATTTGAAACCCAAAACTCGGCCAGGTGTAGTGGCTCACACCTGTAATCCCAGCACTCTGAGAAGCCGAGGCGAGTGGATCAGGAGTTCCAGACCAGCCTGGCCAATATGGTGAAACCCCGTCTCTACTAAAAACACAAAAATTAGCCAGGCGTGATGGTGCACGTCTGTAATCCCAGCTACTTGGGAGGCTGAGACAGGAGAATCACTTGAAACTGGGAGGCAGAAGTTGCAGTGAGCCAAGATTGCACCACAGCACTCCAGCCTGGGTGACAGATTGAGACTCCCTCTCGGCCGGGCGCGGTGGCTCAAGCCTGTAATCCCAGCACTTTGGGAGGCTGAGGCAGGTGGATCACGAGGTCAGGAGATCGAGACCATCCTGGCTACCACGGTGAAACCCCGTCTCTACTAAAAAAATACAAAAATCTAGCTGGGCGAGGTGGCGGGCGCCTGTAGTCCCAGCTACTCGGGAGGCTGAGGCAGGAGAATGGCGGGAACCCGGGAGGCGGAGCTTGCAGTGAGCTGAGATCCGGCCACTGCACTCCAGCCCCAGCGATAGAGCGAGACTCCGTCTCAAAAAAAAAAAAAAAAAAAAAGAAACCCAAAACTCATTGCATTACCACTCTCTCCCAGTTTCTCTCACCTCCTGGCAAACAGCCTTTTTACATATTTTAGGTAAGCCAGTAAGAAATAAAGAGGGTAAGTATGCATAAAGAAAATACATGGCCGGGTGCAGTGGCTCAGGCCTGTAATCAGCACTTTGGGAGGACAAGGCAAGCCAATCGCTTGAGCTCAGGGGTTTGAGACCAGCCTGGGCAACATGGTGAAATCCTATCTCTGCAAAAAAATACAAAAAATTAGGCCAGGTGCAGTGTGGCTCATGCCTGTAATCCCAGCACTTTGGGAGGCTGAGGTGGGTGGATCACCTGAGGTCAGGAGTTCAAGACCAGCCTGGCCAAAATTGGCAAAACCCCGTCTCTACTAAAAATACAAAATTAGCTGGGTGTGGTGGCAAGCACCTGTAATCCCTGCTACTTGAGAGGCTGAGGAAGGAGAACCACTTGAACCTGGGAGGTGGAGGTTCAATGACCTGAGATCATGCCATTGCACACCAGCCTGGGTGACAGAGTGAGACTCCGTCTCAAAAAAAAAAAAAAAAAAAAAAACCAACGAAAAATTAGCTGGGCATGATGGCATGCGCCTGTAGTCCCAGTGATTCAGGAAGCTGAGATGGGAGGATTGCCTGAGCCCAGGAATTCGAGGCTGTAGTGAGCTGAGATCTTGTCACTGCACTCCAGCCTGGGTGACAGAGCGAGACGTTGTCTTGAAAACAAAACAAAACAGAGCCAGGCGCGGTGGCTCACGCCTGTAATCCCAGCACTTTGGAAGTCCGAGGCGGGCAGATCACGAGGTCAGGAGATCAAAATCATCCTGGCTAACACGGTGAAACCCCATCTCTACTAAAAATACAAAAATTTCCTAGTTACTAGGGAGGCTGAGGCAGAATGGTGTGAACCCAGGAGGCGGAGCTTGCAGTGAGCTGAGATTGCGCCACTGCACTCTAGCCTGGGTGACAAAGCAAGACTCGGTCTCAAAAAAAAAAAAAAATTGAAGTAGACACTGAAACTTCTTCAGCAAATTTGGGTCTTCTATTTTTCATGTAGTCAATGATATTGCTACAGCCTTCACTGGGGATGGTAAATGTTGATAGATATTTTGTGCAATTTACACATGCATCATTAGCTTCCTTGAGAAACTCAAAGTTCAGACTTAATTTTTCCTTTCTGTTTTTTTTTTTTTTTTTTTTGAGACGGAGTCTCACTGTGTCGCCCAGGCTAGAGTGCAGTGGTGCGATCTTGGCTCCGGCAACCTCCGCCTCCCAGTTCAAGCAATTCTCTGCCTCAGCCACCCAAGTAGCTGGGACTACAGGCACAGGACACCACACCCAGCTAATTTATTTTTATTTTTATTTTATTTTTATTTTTTTCTGAGACAAAGTCTCACTCTGTTGCCCAGGCTGGAGTGTAGTCGTGTGATCTCGGATTACTGCAACCTCCACCTCCTGGGATCAAGCAATTCTCCTACCTCAGCCTCCCGAGTAGCTGGGATTACAGCATGCGCCACCATGCCCGACTAATTTTTTTTTTTTTTTTACTAGAGACGGGGTTTCATCATATTGGCCAGGGTGGTCTCCAACTCCTGACCTTGTGATCTGCCTGCCTCGGCCTCCCAAAATGCTGGGATTACAGGTGTGAGCCACCATGCCTGGTCTAATTTTTCATTCTTTAAGAATTTTTGGCCGGGCGCGGTGGCTCAAGCCTGTAATCCCAGCACTTTGGGAGGCCGAGACGGGCGGATCACGAGGTCAGGAGATAGAGACCATCCTGGCTAACACGGTGAAACCCCATCTCTACTAAAAATACAAAAACTAGCCGGGCGAGGTGGCGGCGCCTGTAGTCCCAGCTACTCAGGAGGCTGAGGCAGGAGAATGGCGTGAACCCGGGAGGCGGAGCTTGCAGTGAGCTGAGATCCGGCCACTGCACTCCAGTCCGGGCGACAGAGCGAGACTCCGCCTCAAAAAAAAAAAAAAAAAAAAAGAATTTTTGTGTCTGGGCACAGAACTTGTAATCCCAGCACTTTGGGAGGCTGAGGCTGGAGGATCACTTCAGCTCAGGAGTTTGAGACCAGCCTGGGCCACAAAGTAAGACCTCATCTCTACAAAAAATAAAAATTAGCTGGGCATGGTTGTGAGCACCTGGGGTCCCAGCTATGCAGGAAGCTGAAGTAGGAGGATCACTTGAGCCCAGGGGGTCGAGGCCATAGTGAGCTGTGATTGCACCACTGCACTCACACGATTGCACCACAGCCTGGGCAATGGAGCAAAACCCTGTCTCAGAGGAAAAAACAACAAACAGGAAAGAAAGAAGAAAAAAAGAAAAAAACATCAAAATAAATAAAAACCCTACCAAAAAAAAAAAAAACCTTAAAAAAAAACTTATTCTTGAGACCGGACGGGGTGGCTCACACCTGTAATTCCAGCATGTTGGGAGGCCAAGGCATGTGGATTACCTGAGGTCAGGAGTTCAAGACTAGCCTAGCCAACATGATGAAACCCTGTCTCTACTAAAAATACTGAAAATTATCCAGGCATGGTGGCGGGCGCCTGTAGTCCCAGCTACTTGGGAGGCTGAGGCAGGAGAGTAGCTTGAATCCGCTAGGCGGAGCTTGCAGTGAGCTGAGATCATGCCACATCACTGCAGCCTGGGTGACAGAGCAAAACTCCCTCTCAAAAAAAAAAAAAAAATTTTTACTGAAAGAGTCTATGGGAAAAAAAATTAATGTAAGTATAATAGATAAATGGTTATAGGTGTATACAATACATAAGCATTTATACAATATAAATAAAGCCACCAAAGTGAAAGTGTTGAAGGAGTAAGGATGGGCCGCCCCAAAATTGGCTGATGTGGTGCACTGATTATTTCAAGCTGAAAGTACTGGAGAGACTGTAATTGCAGAAAGGGTTCTCTGACCTGTCCTTTCCTACATGTAGCAAGCCATAAAAATTCCTTTGAGGAGGACACCTTTCCGGTACCAGGGCAAGAAAATAACCCTTATCTCCAGAGACTGGGAACTGCCGCTGAGATGGACCTGTACAGATAAACTTAATAAATCCTTATCTTCCACTAGGTTTACATCCCCACCATAAATCTCCTAGTGACTCCCCTAGAATTCACTGTCCCCAACCTGGACCCCTTTGTCCAGTCCTTTCTTCACTGATTTATCATTCTTTATCTAAAAAGTAGAAAAGCTTTCTGCTTTGGCCATTTCCTCAGGTGTTCACTCTCTTGTAAGGGTCCCTATGTATATGGGGAAAAGAGAGAGATCAGCCTGTTACTGTGTCTATACAGAAAGAAGTAGACATAAGAGACTCCATTTTGTTCTGTATTTGAGATGCTGTTAATCTGTGACCCTACCCCCAACCTTGTCCTTGCAAGAGACATGTGCTGTGGTGACTCAAGGCTTAATGGATTTTGGGCTGTGCAGGATATGCTTTGTTAAACAAGTGCCTAAAGGCTGCTTGTGGGTTAAAGGTCATCACCATTCTCTTAATCTCAAGTAAGAGAAAAGCATTTGTCTCCTGCCCGTCCCCGGGCAATGGAACATCTCGGTGTGAGATCCCGATTGTATGTTCTGTTTACTGAGATAGGAGAAAACTGCCTTACGGCATAAGGTGGGACTTGCTGGCGGGACTTGCTGGAGCAATGCTGCTAAGAGGTTTAAGGAGATGTTTGCATATGCATATCAAGGCACAGCATTTTCCTTTGAACTTATTCATGTCACAGAGATCTTTATCCATATGTCTTACTGCTAATTTTCTCCCCTCGATGATCCTATTGTCCTGCCACTCCCTTATCTTTAAGATGGTAAAGATAATTATCAATAAATACTAAGGGAACTCAGAGACCAGTGCCGGCGTGGGTGCTCTGTGTGCTGAGTGCCAGTCCCCTGGGCCCACTTTTTCTTTCTCTCTACTTTGTCTCTGTGTCTCATTTCTTTCCTCAAGTCTCTCGTTCCACCTAATGAAAAATGCCCACAGGTGTGGAGGGGCAGGCCACCCCTTCATATGTACAGGTAAAAATCAATAAAACTTGTGTGCTTTTCTTCTGTTAATCTGCCTTGTGTCAATTGAATTCCTAGGCCCAGCTAAAGATGCCACTGAAGAACTGAGATGGTTAGAGGTGATCTTTAAATTTCCCTGCTGTGTCGACCACTTTCTCTGTACAGCAGGCAGGACTGCCCGGCCTGTTGCCTTCTGTATTTCATATACAGATGTACCAACTGATCAAGAGCATCCAATACTTCTTCTACCATTGCCTGAGATCTGCATGAGTTCATTGTCCCAAGCCACCAGCATTGGAGCACACTTCACGAAACAGCAGGCACTCTGCCTCTGCCTGCAGTCCTTGAAAAGGAAGCTATTAGTTAAATGAGGTCTGGCAAGGATTGGGAAGAGGAAGAAAGATTGTCTTATCCATTTTAAATGAACCTGAACCTGGCACAGTGCCTCATGCCTGTAGTGCCAGGTACCTGAGAAGCTAAGGCAGGAAGATCACTTCAGCCCAGGAGTTCAAAACTAGCCTTGGCAATATAGCGAAACCCTATCTCTAAAAAATAGAGTGAGAGGGAGACAGAGAGCTCACAGCACAAGTGCCTCACACACCACCAAATGAGACCATGATAGAAGCTAGAAGTGCAAAGTGCAAGTCTACCAAACCCATCCCAGCTAATTTGGATAACACTATTAACAATCCCCTGTTTATGTTTTTTAAAAATGGGACAAGGGAAAGGTTTGCCAGTCCAAGGAAAACTTCCACCAATCTTCCCATTTGCCTTTGGTTGTATAGAATATAGCAAAAACGAGTTTTGAGAGTAAAGATTTTATTCAACTTCATTTCACAAACATTTACTGAGCATTTTGTAAGAGTCAAGAGCAAATATAAAGGCCCCCTACCCTAAAGGAGTTGACATTTCCTCAGGTGATGCAGACACTTCCTGAAAGCTATGACTGCAATATGGTCCTGTTACCAGCATGAGTAAAGTGTAATAGGATCTCAGAAGTAGGGCTCAATTAATTGTCCCTGGAAGAGTTAGGAAATGCTTCACAGATGAGGTGATACTTTGTTATGCCCAGACCGTTTATTCCCCGAAGAAGACCACCAGAGTCCAGAGTCAAAGCCAAGCGGCAAGGATCTTTACTGCAAGTTCGAACTTGGTCCCTCTGCTCCACAGCATACAAGAGGGCCTCGAATGATGCATGTGCTCGCTTTTTATAGCCCGATGTAAACAGGATATGTAAGGTTACAGAGAAATAAGGGAATTCTTTTGGTTACAGCATTACAATTGGTTAACATTTTAAGTTATACAGTTTAGCAGTTTTTTTATTGGTTCCCGTGCTTTCAGTAAAACCACTCCACAAACGGTTGTGACCTTATCGGGGACTCTCCAGGTGGTGTTTTTTCTAAAGTTGAGACAAATAGAGGAATGTTTGTACTGGGCCCAGGAAGTTGAGACAAATGGAGGAATGTTTGTACTGGGCCCAGGAAGTTGAGACAAATGGAGGAATGTTTGTCCTGGGCCCAGGACTGAGATATATGGAGGAATGTTTGTACTGGGCCCAGGACTGAGATATATGTTTGATTTCTTACAACTTGAGCCAGGCTTTGGAGTAAAGTGAGTAGGATTTTTTCCCTCAGCTGGAGAAGCAGTAAAAGGGTTTTCTAGATAGAGAATACATACAACATGAGCAACATGAGCAGCTCACATATTCTAGGGACTGGCAAGCTGATTTGAAGGAAAGTGAGAAGTTTCATATGGCTGGCACAAAGCAAGTATATGACAGGAGCAAGAGGATGCAAGTAAAAATGGTTTGATCTACGGACCAACCGAATGAGAACAAGCAAAGGCTATTTATCCAGAGCCTGCTACAGCAAGAGTGTCAGTCACAGCCACTGTGTTTTGGCAAAGACTCAAAGGCAGGCAGAGGAGTGGGAAATTTTTATCGTGGAAAAAGAGAAGGTTTCAAGTATGCCCTGATAGCTGCCAACTTTGCCTGTCACGGGGCTCATGACTATAATCCCAGCACTTTAGGAGGCTGAGGCAGGAGGATTTCTTGACCCCATGAGTTTGAGACCAGCCTGGGCAACACAGTGAGATCTCATTTTATGTGAAAATTTATTTCATATAAATAAATGTTATATTTAATTTTAAAAAATTAGAAATAAAATTAGCCAGGCTTGGTGGCACATACTTGTAGTCCCAGCAACTTGGGAGGTTGAGGTGGGAGGACTGCTTGAGCCCAGGAGGCTGAGGATGCAGTGAGCCATGATAGTGCCACTGCAACTCCAGCCAGGGTAACAGAGTGAGACCCTGTCTCAAATAACTGCCAGCTTCTCTCATTTCTGTCCCACCTTCCAATTTAAGACCAACAGGAGAAAGCCAAATATGTACCCCTAACCAATCCCATAGGATGTGTCACTTCTAGTTAGCTGCCTACAACTTCCCCAGGTCAACAGCCTCCAATCAGGGTGGACCTGAAACTTTTTGCTTTTTCCACTATCAAGTTTTCGAAGTCCTCTGCTTGACTTTGAGTTTTTACCAAATGGCACATGATGGTGGCTCTCTCTCTTGCTATAGCAAGCTCTGAATAGACAGCCTTTATTTGTTCTTCTGTAGGTGGTCTTTATTTCCATACATCAAGTCTAAGCTGCCACCTGGACTATCTCAAGCCTCCTAAATGATCTCACTCTTCAACTCTTCTCTAATAAATAAGTTGATGCCAGTTATCTAAATTTTTCAAAGCATATAAAACATAGAGTTGATGATGAAAATATTGCATTGTGTTTGTGGCTGCCATCGTCAGTGCCTCCATCCACACTCCTGACTCTGTAGTGTATGCCTGGCTGATTTCCATGACAAGGTTTGCGCTGGCAGCCTGAACTGTAACACTCCCACAGCAGTTCATAAGCAGCTCCCGCACTCATCCTGTGGGTAACTCCGGGGCATGCTCTCTACACTGATTCCCAGGGTTCTGCAGCAAGATGCAGCGACAGCTGCTCACAGTAGCAGCTGGATTGACGTCTCACCCTTTTCTTAACTGCCTTTCCCTTCCATCCTTATCTCGCTTTGCCATTCCTCCACCAGTGTTTCCTGAGATCACCTCCCAATGAATTATTAATACTTGCTTTCAAACCCTTTCTCAGGGTGTGTGTCTGTGGGAACCCAAGAGAATACAGCCAGAATTAGAAATAACTCAAATCATCTTATTCAAATAACTAACAACTACAGGAGGAAGAGGAGACCAAATTGCCACTCCCTGCATAGGTTTTCACTAATATATATGCTTAGCAAGAATAAGGAAAAGAGAGTATCCAAGTTATTTTAAAAAGAAGTAAAAAAAAGAAAAGAAGAAAAATTGTTAATGCCATTTACAATTTTAAAAATGACTGCATGTTGTTCATTAACAAGCATTTTCTAATAACAAATAAGTTCTTTTTTTTTTTTTTTTTTTTTTTTTTTTTTTTTTTTTTTTTTTTTTTTTGAGACGGAGTCTCGCTCTGTCGCCCAGGCTGGAGTGCAGTGGCCGGATCTCAGCTCACTGCAAGCTCCGCCTCCCGGGTTCCCGCCATTCTCCTGCCTCAGCCTCCCGAGTAGCTGGGACTACAGGCGCCCGCCATCTCGCCCGGCTAATTTTTTGTATTTTTTAAGTGGAGACGGGGTTTCACTGTGTTAGCCAGGATGGTCTCGACCTCCTGACCTTGTGATCCGCCCGCCTCGGCCTCCCAAAGTGCTGGGATTACAGGCTTGAGCCACCGCGCCCGGCCAACAAATAAGTTCTATCACTCCGTGCAATTATTTAAGGCTTTTGAATTCATACAAAACTAGGCACAAGATTACAAGGGGAATGATTAAAGGCAGAATTAGCAGTAAAGTAATTTAATGGAGGAGACAAATGGCTTTACATGGAATGGAAGAAAATGTGACAGAAAATCTATCATTTGTGGTAGATGGGAGAGTATTGTGCCATTAGTAAAATAGTAATATTAAAAATAAAAAAGCAAATGTTTGTTTGTTTTTGAGACAGAGCTTTGCTCTTGTTGCCCAGGCTGGAGTGCAATGGTGAAATCTCGGCTTACTGCAACCTCTGCCTCCCAGGTTCAAGCAATTCTCCTGCCTCAACCTCCCAAGTAGCTGGGATTACAGACGTGTGCCACCACACCCATCCAATTTTTGTATATATTTTTTAATAGAGACAGGATTTCAGCATGCTGCCCAGGCCGGTCTCGAACTCCTGACGTCAGTTGATCCACCTGCCTTGGCCTCCTAAAGTGCTGGGATTACAGGCGTGAGCCACCCTGCTCGGCCTATTTATTTCTTTTGAGACAGAGTCTGGCTCTGTCGCCCAGGCTGGAGTGCAGTGGTGAGATAACGACTCACTGCAGCTTCCACCACCTGGGCACAAGGGATCCTCCCACCTCAGCCTCCTGAGCAGTTAGGACTACAAGTTCACGACACCACACACAGCTAATTATTTTATCTTTAATAGAGATGAGGGCTCATGATATTGCCCAGGCTGGTCTTGAACTCCTGGCCTCAAGAAATCTACCCACCTTTGCCTCCCAAAGTTCTGGGATTACAGGTGTGAACCACCACACCCAGCTTAAAATACCTTTAATTAACTTCAAAAATATTATTTATTTATTTATTTATTTTTATTTTTGAGACAGAGTTTCACTCTGTAGCCCAGGCTGCAGTGCGGTGGCGTTATCTTGGCTCACAGCAACCTCGCCCTCCTGGGTTCAAGTGAATCTCCTGCCTCAGCCTCCCGAGTTAGCTGGAATTACAGGCATCTATCACCATGCCCAGCTAACATTCTTTTTTTTTTTTTTTGTATTTTTAGTAGAGATGGGATTTCACCATGTTGGCCAGGTTGGTCTCAAATTCCTGACCTCAAGTGATCCACCCACCTCGACCTCCCAAAGCGCTGGGATTACAGGTGTGAGGCAGTGTGCCAGGCCTCTTTCTTTCCTTTCTTTACTTCCTTTCTTCCCTTTCTTTTCTTTCCTTCTTTCTTTCTCTTTCTTCCTTTCTTTCCTTTCCTTCCTTCCTCCCTCCCTCTTTCCTTCCTTCCTTTCTTTTTTTTTTTTTTTTTGAGACGGAGTCTTGCTCTGCCGCCCAGGCTGGAGTGCAGTGGCCGGCTCTCAGCTCACTGCAAGCTCCGCCTCCCGGGTTCACGCCATTCTCCTGTCTCAGCCTCCCGAGTAGCTGGGACTACAGGCGCCCGCCTCGTCGCCCGGCTAGTTTTTTGTATTTTTTAGTAGAGACGGGGTTTCACCGTATTAGCCAGGATGGTCTCGATCTCCTGACCTCGTGATCCGCCCGTCTCGGCCTCCCAAAGTGCTGGGATTACAGGCTTGAGCCACCGCGCCCGGCCCTTCCTTCCTTTCTTCTTCCTTCCTTTCTCTTTCTTTCTCCTTCCTTCTTTCCTCCCTCCCTCCCTCCCTCCCTTCCTTCCTTCCTTCCCTCCCTTTCTTTCCTTTCCCTTCCCTTCCTCCTGTCCTGCCTCACGCTCTCTCTTTCTTTCTTTTCTTCTTTCCCTCCCTCCCTCCTTCCTTCCTTCCCTCCTTCCCACCTTCCTTTCTTTCCTACAGGGTCTCTCACTCTCTGGCCCAGACTGGAGTGCAGTGGCGCTATCTCGGCTCACCACAACCTCTGCCTCTCAGGCTCTAGCAATTCTCCTGCCTAAGCCTCCCAAGTAGCTAGGATTACAGGTGCTCACCACCATACCCAGCTAATTTTTGTATTTTCTTTTTAGTAGAGACAAGGTTTCACCATGTTGTGCAGGCTGGTCTCAAACTCCTGACCTCAAATGATCCACCCACCTCGGCCTCCCAAAGTGCTGGGATTACAGGCATGAGCCACCCAGCCAGGCCTACTTATTTTTTATTTATTTATTTTTGAGATGGGGTCTTGCTCTGTCGCTCAGGCTGGAGTGCAGTGGCACGATCTCGGCTCACTGCAAGCTCCCTCTCCCCGGTTCACGTCATTCTCCTGCCTCAGCCTCCTTTGTAGCTGGGACTACAGGCGCCCACCACCATGCCCAGCTAACTTTTTGTATTTTTAGTAGAGATGGGGTTTCACCATGTTAGCCAGGATGGTCTCGATCTCCTGACCTCGTGATCCGCCTGCTTCGGCCTCCCAAAGTGCTGCGATTACAGGCGTGAGCCACCGCGCCCAGCCACCTATTTATTTTTAAGACCCAGTTTTATTCCCATCACCCAGATTGGAGTGCAGTGGCCTGATGTGGGCTCACTGCAACATCTGCCTCCTTGGCTCAAGAGATTCTCCCACCTCAGCCCCATGAGTAGCTGCACCCAGCTAATTTACAAATACTGCCACTGCACCCAGTTAATTTACAAATAACACATTTTTATCTTTTTTTTTTTTTTTTAGACGAAGTCTCACTCTGTCACCCACGCTGGAGTGCAGTGGCACAATCTTGGCTTACTGCAACCTCCGGCCTCCTGGGTTCAAATGATTCTCCTGCCTCAGCCTCCTCAGTGGCTGGGATTATAGGTGTGCACCACCACGTCCTGTTAATTTTTTTGTATGTTTAGTAGAGACAGGTTTTTTCTTGTTTGTTTGTTTTTTTTTATATGTAAAAAATATTTATTTAGAAATAGAATGTTTGTTCCTTGGTGCTACAAAGAAGTAGTACTCTAACATAAATTGAATTCTCTTAGCAAGGCAGTCTTTGCTTTCTGCAGAAAGTGAAGTATTCATTACAGATGGAATAATGGCGAGAGAACAGCTGAACAATGGAGGGAAGTAATTTTTATCCTGTACACAGTTTGTCCCTGCTATTGTGTCCTGTCACCATTGGCTGGAGCCAGACCTCACAATCTAAACTAAAACCCGATTGGCTAACAGTTTAAAACTTTTCTAAATAGGCAAAGGCAATAGAAAGACAAAGGAAAAGAGGAAGTTGCTTACGAAAGGACTTAGAAAAGTAATAACAGTCTTAAATAAGGAAGGGGCATAGGCTGCGAGCCGGGACTGTCCTGTGAGCATGTCTAGCACAGACACCTTGGTTAAAGTATAAGGACATAGAATGTACTACATGTCTGTGAGAATGTCTAGCATACAGTTAGTCTTTAAAAGAAACTATTATTTCTAACACTTAAGATTTATTCTTTAACAAGAAGGGAAACTTTGAAGAGGAACTTTTTACTTTCTACAATTTTCTTGTTTTTATAGCTTACGTCTTCAAACTTTTTTTTTTTAATATGTCTTGGCTTAGTTGTTTTGATTAGTTTTTAGATGTATGGTATAACATAACATAACATCTAATAAGGAGAAGTATACTTATTACAGTTGCTAGAGAAGTAAGGACTGAGGCTATAGTCTCTTTCTATTGGCTGAACTATTTCTCAAGCTAATTTGAAATAGGGTTGTTAATGCTGGAATTTTTTACTAACTTATTTAATAAGGCAGTAAGTCCTGGGAGGGTTCTTGTTATGCCCCCATTGGGAGCAGTGTTGTTTGGGATAAAGGTGCAACACTGAGTTTTGATTATAATATAAACACTACCTTTCCTTGTTAATATTATATTTAAAGTTATCTTATTTTCTGAGGCTATTTGACTAGTGGATTTTAATTGTTCAGCTATTTCTTTAACAGCATGTTTAGTATAGTTAATAAATTGCTGCTGGTTGTAATAAATGTAGTTTATTTAATCAGCATTTTTATTAATTGTTACTCACTAAAACAACATTGACTTAAACCTAGCAGCTATTTGATCTCTGGTTTTAAATTTATTTGGTACTCTGCGAGGAACTCTAATTGCATCTGAATAGACAATGGGAATCGAAATATCTATGAGGGGCTGCTTCTTTTGAGGCTTCTCTTATTTGCTTATGTCATAATTTCTCTTTTTCTGATTGATGAAATGCCAGGGTAAAAGGGATAGCTAATTGAACTAGAGCATGAGTACTGCTCTAGTTATTTGGCAGAGTGTCTAGTAAAGGTTTTTTACAATATTACTATGCATCTGCTTGGGGATGAATAAGGGTGGACTGGTGGGTTAGCTTTTGGAAGGGCCTGACCTCGCTGCATCTTGTTAAGTTTTCAAGGTAGGCTAAATTTTCCTTTTATTGTTGGAGACACGAGGTAAAATTGGTCTTGGAAGATGGAGGCTGAATGGTCCTCAGGGGGCTGACCCACAGGGTACTGCACTTTAGGAAATAGTAGAGAGAGTTTGGCACAGTTTACTCTCTTAGGCTGTAGGATTTTGAAAAGGAGCTACCATGCAGTCCGTGTCTTGTCGATTAGAGGACTATCTGAGTGGAAAGGGGATAACTTGCACTTCTAGCCTACTGTGCGCACAAGCGTAACAATTGCTTTCATTTAGAGTGCAGACAGAATAGTTAATCTATTTTAGGTAGTCATTTACATCTTGATACTTCGTTTTAATTGCTGTGGTTTGCTTTAGATTTTTTTTACTTTTACTACAAAGACTTTGGTTTTGTCATTTGGTATGAGAGGAGTAATAACTAAACAGGTATTAAAAGTAATTATTTGAGGTGAGTTAGATTTAGTTACATTAATAAGATGTGAAGGAAAGGAAAGAAAAAGAAAAGATAGATGAAGTTTTCTTAGCTTTAACTTGGTATGACTTGACCCTGGAGCAATGGCCTATGACTGATGGTGATGGCCTCCCAAAGTGCTGGGATTACAGGCATGAGCCACCGCACCTGGCCCCAGATGTATACAAATCTTTCTAAAAGCCTCTTGTAAACTTGTAAAACCTAGGAATGGCTTTCTCAAGAACTTGAGATCTCTTTGAAATATAAGCATCAAAAATGATAGTGCCCCTATCTACCAGTGATACAGCTCGGATGAGTGGAGGAACACCAGGGTTCTTGGTCCTCATGCCGGTTTAGATAAAACGACAGGGACATGGCCGGGCGCGGTGGCTCAAGCCTGTAATCCCAGCACTTTGGGAGGCCGAGACGGGCGGATCACAAGGTCAGGAGATAGAGACCATCCTGGCTAACACGGTGAAACCCTATCTCTACTAAAAATACAAAAACTAGCCGGGCGAGGTGGCGGGCGCCTGTAGTTCCAGCTACTCAGGAGGCTGAGGCAGGAGAATGGCATAAACCCGGGAGGCGGAGCTTGCAGTGAGCTGAGATCTGGCCAGCGCACTCCAGTCCGGGCGACAGAGCGAGACTCTGCCTCAAAAAAAAAAAAAAAAAAAAAAAAAAAAAAAAAAAAAAAAACGACACGGACACATGTGGAGTGGTTTTAAGGAGTGGAGAGCTTGAGCGCTTAATAGGCAAGAAGAGGCGAAGAAGGAAGGGAGAAGAAAGAAGCTCCCCTGTAAGAGACAGAGGGAGGGAGGTTCCAAAGCTGAGAGAGGGGAACCCCACCTGCCACAGATACCAGCTAGGTATATATACACAGAGCCTGGAGGAGGCGGTGTCTGATTTGCATAGGGCTCAGGGGATTGGTTTGACTAGGCATGTCATTCACCTATCCTGCCAAAAAGCTGGCCCTCCTACCCTAGTCTTTTAATATGCAAATACAGGGCACCTTGATGTTCTAACACACGTGGGGATACGCGGGGGCAGCCATGTTTCCAGGAACATGTGGGGAAAGGGCAGGAAGGTAGGGGAATCACCATGTTTGGGTGGACCTAGTTTCTAATAGTTTCTAATGGCTTGTATTTGCATATCAAAGGTTGCCGGGCTGTTTCTAAGAGATGGGGCTATACAAGAAACTTTTCCCAAGATGCTTTAAAAAACAAAACTTTCCGACCGGGTGCGGTGGCTCAGGCCTGTAATCCCAGCACTTTGGGAGGTCCAGGTGGGCGGATCACGAGGTCAGGAGATGGAGACCATCCTCTAACACGCTGAAACCCCGTCTCTACGAAAAAATACACAATCTCAGCTCACTGCAACCTCCGCCTCCCAGGTTCAAGCGATCCTCCTGCCTCCTGCCTCAGCCTCCCCAGGATCTGGGACTACAGATGCCCACCACCACGCCGGCTAAGTTTTTGTATTTTTAGTGCAGACGGGGTTTCACCGCGCCCTGCTTAGTCACAGTTTTTTAGCCTGTGTGTGTGTGTGTGCAGACACAGTTCCCTCTTCTGAGACACAAATAAGATTCTGTTAAGGTGGTATTCTCCGTTGCTGCAGTGAATCTAAGTAAACACAGCTTTACTTGATCAACAGTTTAATTTTCTGATCTTCTTTCGGATTTGACAGTTAACACCAACAAGTGTCATTTCACTCGTACTAACAATTACCTAAATTATAAGAAACTTTTTTTCTTGGAGACAGGATCTCGCTGTCTCATCCAGGCTGGAGTGCAGTGGTGCCCTCACAGCTCACTGTAGCTTCCATCTCCTGAGCTCAAGTGATCCTCCCACCTCAGCCTCCGGAGTCACTGAGACTACAGGCACTTGGGCACCACTGGGTCTGGCTTTGGTTTTGGTTTTGTTGTTGTTGTTTTGTTTGGTCTTAAACTTCTGGGCTCAAGCAATCGTCCCACCTCAGCCTCCAAAAGTGCTAGGATTACAGGTGTGAGCCATCAAGCCCAGCCATAAAACCTTTTCTTAACAGCTTTATTGAGATAGGATTCACAGTCATTCAATTCGTCCATTTAAAGCATACAGCTCAATGGTTTTTAGTGTATTCATAGAATTGTGCATCCATCATCACAGTCAATTTTAGAATATTTTTATCATCTCCAAAAGAAACCACGTACTCTTTGGCTGTCACCCCCAATCCTTCCACCAACTCTCCCTGCCCTAAGCGCTAGGAAACCACAAATCTACTTTCTGGGTCTATAGATTTGCCTATTCTGGGCATTTCATATAAATGGAATCAGACGATATGTAACACTTTGTGACTGCTTTTTTCATTTACCATAATTAATGTTTTCAAGGTTCGCCCAGGTTATACAAGTACTTCATTTCTTCTCATTGTTGAATAATATTCTAATGCATACATTTTCCACCTTTTGTTTATTTGCTCACCAGCTGATGGACATGTGCATTGTTCCTTATGTTCTTTATACATCAAGGCCCAGTCCTCTATGTGAGATGGAGACTGCCTTTCAATTCTTTTTTTTTTTTTTAATTTATTTAGTATATATGTGTGTGTGTGTGTGTGTGTGTGTATCTGTTTTGTTTTTGTTTTTGTTTTTGAGATACAGTCTCACTCTGTTGCCCAGTTTGGAGTGCAATGCCACTATCTTGGCTCACTGCAACTTCTGCCTCCTAGGTTCAAGCAATTCTCCCACCTCAGTCTTCCAAGTAGCTGAGATTAAAGGCGCGAGCCACCACGCCCAGCTAATTTTTGTATTTTTAGTAGAGATGGGGTTTCACCATATCGGTCAGGCTGGTCTTGAACTCCTTACCTCAGGTGATCCACACGCCTCGGCCTCCCAAAGTGCTGTGATTACAGGCATGAGCCACTGTGCCCTGCCTATAATATATATTTTTAGAACAGACAGGGTCTCACTATTTTGCCCAGGCTGGTCCCGAACTCCTGGGTTCAAGTGATCCTCTCACCTTGGCCTTCCAAAGTGCTGAGATTACAGGCATGAGCTGCGGCCCACCCCCTGGCATGCCTTTTAATTCTTAACCTTTTTTTTTTTTTTTGAGGAAGAGAGATATTTTTATCACAGCTCCAAATTATTTATTGATTTGCTCATGGAGGTAATCCCTGCCAGAACACTATATTCTGAATGTTCATAACAAAATGAAATAATTTTTTGTTTTTATTTTTTTGCAGTTAGTTTATAATACTGTCCAGAAGAAATGGTTCTGATTATACAGTTTTTCTGATTATACAGTTTCTGTTAAATTATATTGTAGGGGATCAGAATACGCCACCCCCAAAGAAGGACTGTTTTGAGCTGAAGATGATTCAGGAAGAGCAGATGCAAAAAAAGAGAAAAAGAGAGAAGGAAGGGAGGGAGGGAGGGAGGGAAGGAAGAAGGGAGGAAGGGAGGGAAGAAAAAGAAGGAAAGAAAGAAGGAAAGAAAGAGAACGAAAAGAAGAAGGCCTGTACAAGAACATAAAGAAAGGAAAAGAAAGAAAGAACGAAATAAAGAAGACAAAATAAACGAATCAAACCTCAAAAACTCAATCCCGAACTACAGATAAGAACATAAAGAATCAATAATAAAGACACACGACCAATCGACAAGAGACTGGGAAGCAGCCGGACGGCATTACGCATCCGCGATGGTGCCGAAACGCAGGCAGGGCCCTACTCTTTCCTTCATTTGCTTAAAAAGACTAGTGAAAACTCTAGACTCCGTCCAGGAAGACTGAGAAGAATCTGCATAAGAAACCTTACTGAAACAACCCTGATCTTCCATTTGTTTCTTCCCAGTTTGCTACCCCTGGAAATCTTCACCTTCACCTTTGTCTCCTCACTTCTTTACAAATTTCTTGTTCTTTTGTTAAACACAAATTCTAACCGCTTCTTTGATGGTATTATTTATCACTGAGTTTCCACATGTTTACTTGTCAATCTGGTTTTTGTCAGTTTAATTTGTAGCTCCCACCCCTAGGAGGGCAGAGGAAAAAGGGTTCTTTCTCTCCCCTACAAGATGAGTATAAGTTTTTTTTTTGAGTCTTGCTCTTGTTGCCCAGGCTGGTGTGAAATGGTGCAATCTCGGCTCACTGCAACCTCTGCCTCCTTGGTTCAAGCAATTCTCCTGCCTCAGCCTGCCGAGTAGCTGGGTCTACAGGTGCGTGCCACCATACCCAGCTAATTGTTGTATTTTTAGTAGAGATGAGGTTTCACTGTGTTGGCCAGGCTGGTCTCGAACTCCTGACCTCAGGTGATCCACCCACCTCGGCCTCCCAAAGCTCTGGGATTACAGGCGTGAGCCACCGTGCCTGGCCGAGTAAGATGTTTTTAACATCAAGAGTAAGTTGTCTTATGAGTGAGAAAAATAAAATAATCAAAAACCGTCTTCAAACGAGAAGAAACATTTTTTAAGGAGACTTCAGGATGGGAGCATATGGAATTAGAACTGGGAACTCCCAAATCTGAGACAGGTCTCAGTCAGTTTAGGAAGTTAAGGTCTTGTGTCCATGACACAGCCTCAGAAGGTTTGCTTTGTTTTGTTTTGTTTTGGGAAGGAGTCTCACTCTGTCACCCAGGCTGGAGTGCAGTGGCGTGATCTCAGCTCACTGCAACCTCCACTTGAAGTCCTTCTGAGTTCAAGCGATTCTCCTGCTTCAACCTCCTGAGTAGCTGATATTACAGAAGTGAGCCACCATGCCGGCTAATTTTCGTATTTTTAGTAGAGACAGGGTTTCATCATGTTGGCCAGGCTGTTCTGGAACTCCTGGCCTCAAGCGATCTGCCCACCTGGGCCTCCCAAAGTGCTGGGATTACAGGTGCACAGCCAGGAGGTCTGGATGACATATGCCCAAGGTGGTCAGAGCACAACTTGGTTTTATACATTTTAGGGAGACAGGCGACATCAATCAACATATGTAAGATGAACATTGGTTCCATCTGGAAAGGTGGGACAACTCGAAGGAAAACTGGGACAACAGGAAGAGGGAAGGGGGCTTCCAGGTCATAGGTAGATAAGAGACAGATGTTCCCATTCTTTTGAGTTTCTGACTAGCCTCTCCAAAGGAGGCAATCAGATACACATTTATGTCAGTGAACAGAGGGACGACTTTGAATAGAATGGGAGGCAGGTTTGCCCTAAGCAGTTCCCAGCTTTACTGTTTTTTTTTTTCCTTTTAGCTTAGTGATTTTGGGACACCAAGAATTATTTTCCTTTCACACAACTTTCTTACCCCCTTGTCAGTTCCTTCATCAATGTATGATTGCTGAAGAGTGAGTAAAAAGTTAATGAAGGCCGGGCACGGTGGCTCACACCTGTAATCCCAGCACTTTGGGAGGCTGAGGTGGGCAGATCACAAGGTCAGGAGATCAAGACCATCCTGGCTAATAGGGTGAAACCCTGTCTCTACTAAAAATACAAAAAATTAGCCAGCCGTGGTGGCAGGCGCCTGTAGTCCCAGCTACTCAGGAAGCTGAGGCAGGGGAATCGCTTGAACCCAGGAGGTGGAGGTTGCAGTAAGCCGAGACCACACCATTGTACTCCAGCCCTCCAGCCTGGGTGACAGAGCGAAACTCCGTCTCAAAAAAAAAAAAAAAAAGAAAGAAAAAGAAACCCTAATGAAATTTAGGAGACACCCTTTCTTACTCTTAACTTCAAAATACACAAAATAGCAGTGTGAGGCAGTGTTATCTTCTTGCCTGTGTTTGTAATCTGACTCTGGCACTTGTCATCCATGTGTCTTTGGGCAAATTATTTTATGTATTTTTGTTTGTTTGTTTTTTGATTTTTGATTTTTTTGGTTGCAGGGTGGGGAGGGGAGTGGCCAGAGTCTTGCTCTTTTGCCTAGGCTGGAGTGCGGTGATGTGATTTCTGCTCACTGCAACCTCCACCTCCCAGGTTCAAGCGATTCTCCTGCCTCAGCCTCCCGAGTAACTGGGATTACAGGTGCGGGCCACCACGCCCAGCTAATTTGTTTATTTTGTATTTTTAGTAGAGACAGAGTTTCACCACGTTGCCCAGGATAGTCAGTCTCGAACCCCTGGCCTCAAGTGATCCACCCTTTTCAGCCTCCCAAAGTGCTAGGATTACAGGCATGAGCCACCGCGCCTGGCCTGGGCAAATTATATAACCTTTCTTGGTCTCAGAGTCTTCATCAAAAATAGGATTATAATGCAGGCTTGTTGCGATAATTGTATTATGCAATGCACAACATGTGGGCATCAGTATAAGGAAAAGGCATGAAATCAAATGAGAAAGTATCTTTAAATTATTTTCAATTTCATGCAATTAAATCAAGAAGAGTCCTGATCTGTGCTGATAAGATTGTTCATTAATACCTCTCTAAAACATTCCAAAGACAGGGAGAGTGGGTAATCATCTGCCTAAATTTTAAAAATAATTCTGATTTAGCATTTATTAATTTGAATAAACTTACTCCACCCTCTCCAACCTCCTTACCCTTGAATTCTGTTCCACTGCCTAGGCTTTAGGTCAGGCTCAAGGACAAGTTACTTAGATTTTATTTCTATCTTCTGCCTTAAAAAAATAGATAAAATTGTCCTTGGCCTGAGGGGTAAACAAAATCAAGCTATAAAGTGAATATTGCTCTCCAGCCAGGGTGTCCCACTGTCTTAGCAAAAAATTGGAAGGAAGGGAACAGATAAATGAATGGGAACTGTAAACAACCAAATATTTTTCATTTTCTAAAAGTGGGAAATCATCCAAAAGGTGCAAATATTTGTTTGGGTGTTTACATTTTCATCTCCATTGTTGACGTTGTGGAACTAGGAGCAAGCTAACACTAGGAACAAGTTTTGGACACTAGGAAGAGTTTTGGACTGCAACAGCCAAAACTCTTGGCTTTCTGTGGCCGGGGTTATTTGCTCTTTCTTCCTTCCTCCTGCTCCTCCCCTGTAAGCCCCCATCTTCCAGCTTTCCCAGTTGTAAAGGTAAACTGAGGCTGGAGCCAAACCGGGAACGAAGACACAAGGCAAATGGCAGTGAGAATAGCCTTTATTAGGACTGGCAGGCGAGGTTCCTCGGTCCAAAGGTGCGGGCGGAGGAAGTTGCCCTGAGGGAGGAGGGTAGTGGCTTTTTTATAGTTGGAGAGGTAGGGAAGCTGGTTGTAGAAACAGGGCCTGGGGGGTCTTGAAACTACTAGGGCAGGAGTCGAGTAAGGGTCATGAAAAAGGGGTCTTTGGAAACTGTTAACCAAAACTGCTGTTTACCAACTTGTGGAATGCAGGTGAGCTGCAGGTCATGGGGGAGTGTGGTTGCCCAGCCGGAACCTCTGAGGTATGCAAGTCTGCGGGTGTGTTCAAACAGGAAGGGACGTCTGGAACAAAGGGCCTGCTAGGCTGGGTGGCGCCGCCATGTCGGGTCTAGATCCCTGCCTAACACCAGTGAAGTGCTTTCTCCTTAGGGCCTAGCTTCTTAGAGAGTGAATGTGCTTCCCTCTTGACCATTATAGGGTGCACTCCAGGCAAAATTTGTCTTTTGTTTTGTTTTGTTTTTGAGACTTTGTCTCGCTCTGTTGCCCAGGCTGGAGTGCAGCAGCGCGATCTCAACTCAGTCTCCGCCTCCTGGGTTCCAGCGATTCTCCTGCTTCAGCCTCCGGAGTGGCTGGGACTACAGGCGCGCACCACTAGGCCTGGCAAATTTTTTGTATTTTAGTAGAGACGGGGTTTCACCATGTTGGCCAGGGTGGTCTGGAGCTCCTGACCTCATAATCAGCCTGTGTCGGCCTCCCAAAGTGCTGAGATTACAGGTGTGAGCCACCGCGCCCAGCCTTAAAATTATTTTTAAAAAATAGAGATGGGGTGGGGGGCCGTCTCACCATGTTGCCCAGGCTAGTCTCGAACTCCTTGGTTCAAGCAATCCTCCCACCTCAGCCTCCCAAAGTGCTGGGATTATAGGTATGAGCCACCATGCTTGGCTGAAACATGTTTTAAACATGTTTTAAAAGTTTATCTTAAACTTTTGTGCAGATTTGCATTCTGTTCTAACATACACTCCTGTTTGTTTCATTTTATTTTATTAATTATAAAAAATAGAGGGCCGGGGATGGTGGCTTATGCCTGTAATCCCAACACTTTGGGAGGCCGAGATGGGCGGATCACCTGAGGTCAGGAGTTTGAGACCATCCTGACCAACATTGTGAAACCCCGTCTCTACTAAAAATACAAAATTAGCCAGGTGTGGTGGCACTTGCCTGTAGTCCCAGCTACTTGGGAGGCTGAGGCAGGAGAATCGCTTGAACCGGGGAGGCAGGGATTGCAGTGAGCTGAGATCGCGCCATTACACTCCATTCTGGGCAACAAGTGTGAAACTCCATCTCAAAAAAATAAATAGGCCCGGAGCGATGGCTCACACCTGTAATCCCAGCACTTTGGGACGCCAAGGTGGGCGGATCACGAGGTCAGGAGATTGAGACCATCCTGGCTAAACGGTGAAACCCCGTCTCTACTAAATAAACAAAAAATTAGTCAGGCTTGGAGGTGGGCGCCTGTAGTGTCAGCTACTCAAGAGGCTGAGGCAGGAGAATCGCTTGAACCTGGGAGGCAGAGGTTGCATTGAGCCAAGATCACACCACTGCACTGCATCCTGGGCGACAGAGCGAGACTCTGTCTCATAAAAAATAAAAAATAAAAATAATAGAGATGGGGTCTCCCTATATTGGACAAGTTGGTTGAACTCTAGACTTCAAATGATCCTCCCACCTTGACTTCCCAAAGTGCTAGGATTACAGGTGTAAGCCACCACACCTGGCCTCCTGTTTGTTTTCATTTTAAATTCACAAACTTTCAGGAAAATTTTTTCCCAGGTTTATTAAGGTGTAATTGACAAAAATTATATATATTTAAGCTGTACAACATCATAATTTGGTACACGTTGTGAAATGATTACCACAACCAAACTAATTGATACGTTCTTTACATCACAGTTACCTTTTTTTTTTTTAATGGTCTGTGTCTGGCTTGTTTTTTATTTTGTTTTGTTTTGTTTTGTTTTAGACAGAGTCTCAGAGTGCAGTGGCTCAATCTCA
Organism: Rhinopithecus roxellana; assembly: GCF_007565055.1. NCBI lineage: Eukaryota > Metazoa > Chordata > Mammalia > Primates > Cercopithecidae > Rhinopithecus > Rhinopithecus roxellana. The sequence continues at coordinate 139,087,540 of NC_044558.1, read as the reverse complement.
GCTCACTGTAATCTCTGCCTCCCAGGTTCAAACGATTCTCATGCCTCAGCCTGCCAAGCAGCTGGGGTCACAGGCATGTGCCACCACACCCAGCTCATTTTTTGTATTTTTAGAAGAGATGGGTTTTTGCCATGTTGCCCAGGCTGGTCTCGAACTCCTGAGCTCAGGCAACCTTCCCACCTCAGCCTCCCAAAGTGCTAAGACTGCAGGCTTGAGCCACTGTACCTGGCTGCTTACCTTTTTTATAATAGCCATCCTAACAGGTGTAAGGTGATACCTCATTGTAGTTTTGATTTGCACTTCCCTGATAATTAGTAATGTTGAGCACCTTTTCATACACCCGTTGGCCATTTGTGTATCTTCTATGGAAAAAGGTCTATGCAGGTCTATGCCCATTTTTCAGTTGGGTTATTTGGTTTTTTGCTATTGAGTTATATCAGTTTCTTACATAATATTTGAGATATTTGAGCTTGGAAGTGGACATAAAATAAAAATAAAGAAAAAAAGGAGAAAAAAAGAAAGAAAATAGTTGCAATATTAACCCCTTATCAGATATAGAGATTGTAAATATTTCTCCTATTCCATAGGTTGTCTTTTCATTTTGTTGATTGTTTCCTTTGCTGTGCAGAGGCTATTTACTTTGATGTAATCTCAGGAAAAAAAAATGTAAACTTTTTTGTCAAATCTCTCAATCTAACAATTAATGCATTAGAAAGTTGCCACCTCCCACAATGGTCTGTGATCCAGACTTCAACAGAACTCAAGGAATACACTAGGATTTAAAGTTACAGAGCAGGCCAGGCACGGTGGCTCATGCCTGTAATCCCAGCACTTTGGGAGGCCGAGGCAGGCGGATCACTTGAGGCCAGGAGTTCAAGACCAGCCTGGACAACATGGCGAAACCTCATCTCTACTGAAAACACAAAAATTAGTTGGGCGTGGTGATGCATGTCTGTGATCCCAGCTACTCGGGAGGCTGAGGTATAAGAATTGCTTAAACCTGGGATGTGAAGGTTGCAGTGAACTGAGATGGCACCACTGCACTTCAGCCTGGGTGACAGAGCAAGACTCCTTCTCAAAAAAAAAAAAAAAAAAAAAAAGTCAAGTCAACTCAGAGAGCAGTGATTACATCCTGACCTTCCTACTAGCTAATAGTCAAACCTTGTGTTAGTCATTGATATCTATAATTCAAAGATGCAATGTCTGCCTTGAAATCAAACACTAGTTAGAACTTGGTCAAAGGAAGATCACACAAAACACTTCTTTATCCAACTATGTGCCAGGCACTATTCTGTATAGTGTAGAATATGGTCAAAAGTATAAGCACTGGGCCAGGCACAGTGGTTCACGCCTGTAATCCCAGCACTTTGGGAGGCCAAGGCAGGGGATCACCTGAGGTCAGGAGTTCGAGACCAACCTAGCTAAGATGGTGAAACCATGTCTCTACTAAAAAAAATACAAAAATTAGCCAGGTGTGGTGGTGCGTGCCTGTAATCCCAGCTACTCAGGGGGCTGAGGTCAGAGAATCACTTGAACCGGGGAGGCAGAGGTTGCAGGGAGCCAAGATCGCGCCATTGCACTCCAGCCTGGCAACAGAGTGAGACTCCATCTCAAAAAAGAAAAAAAAAAAAAAAGAAGAAGAAGAGCACTTGAGGGCTGCAAAAAAGGCCAGTGTAACTGAAGTGAAGTAAACTTACACAAATGTCCACTGCATCCAAAAGAAGACACTTAGAGCTCTGGAAGGGGCCCTGGACACAAGCTATTTGAAATATAGGCAGATATTAATCATTGCTACTGCTACTGGATGGGATTTTCGATGATTTTTAATTTCTTTTGAACTTTCTACATCATCTTCTGAAGGCCTAATCCCTTTGGAATTAGGTGATACAACAAACTTTTTTTTTTTTTTTTTTTTTTTTTTGAGACGGAGTCTAGCTCTGTCGCCCAGGCTGGAGTGCAGTGGCGCGATCTCGGCTTACTGCAAGCTCCGCCTCCCGGGTTCAAGCCATTCTCCTGCCTCAGCCTCCTGAGTAGCTGGGACTACAGGCGCCCGCCACCGCGCCCGGCTAATCTTTTGTATTTTTAGTAGAGACGGGGTTTCACCGTGGTCTCGATCTCCGGACCTTGTGATTCGCCCGCCTCGGCCTCCCAAAGTGCTGGGATTATAGGCGTGAGCCACCGGGCCTGGCAACAAACTTTAAAAATTGTAGAGTGAAACTCTTCTTGTTTATTTTATAGGTGAAGAAACTGAAGGAAGAGAACTTACACTTCTAGATGTTGCAGAAGCTTAAATTCTGGTTGCCTGAGGCCTAGTCCAGGGGGTCATGGCAGCAGCAGGCTGAGACCGATAACCTCACCAGCCTCCTGAAGGTGCTCACTGATCATGTGCCAGGACACTCCTATCACCAACAGGCATGCGGCAACTGGAGGGCAGTGGTTAAGACAGCAGTTCGGCAACAGAGATAAGCCAAGACAGCAAAAAGCTGGGGAAGAATCCTTCAGCCCATAGGAACTTTCGGAATTTTTTTTTTTTTTAGATGGAGTCTTGCTTTGTTGCCCAGGCTGGAGTGCAGTGGTGCAATCTCGGCTCACTGTAACCTCTGCCTCCTGGGTTCAAGCAATTCTCCTGCCTTAGCCTCCCGAGTAGCTGGGATTACAGGTGCCTGCCACCATGCCCGGCTAATATATATATGTATTTTTTTGAGACAGAGTTTTGCTCTTGTTGCCCATGCTGGAACGCAATGGCGTGATCTTGGTTCACTGCAACCTCCGCCTCCCAGGTTCAAGCGATTCTCCTGCCTCAGCCTCCTGAGTAGCTGGGATTACAGGCATGCGCCACCACACCTGGCTAATTTTGTATTTTTAGTAGAGATAGGGTTTTACCCTGTTGGCCAGGCTGGTCTCGAACTCCTGATCTTAGGTGATCCACCGACCTCGGCCTCCTAAAGTGCTGGGATTACAGGTGTGAGCCATTGCGCCCAGCCCAGCTTTTGGAATTTCATCCGGTATGAGAGGGTCAGAAAAGTGGGACTCCTCCAAGTCATTCTAATTAAAAGTAGTTGTAGCTAAGCCTCCTAAAAATGTATGTTAACACTTGCCCATCAGGAGGACCTCCGGATAGCAAAGGGAGAAGTTTTTTTTTTTTTTTTTTTTTTTTTTTTTTTTTTGAGAGGGAGTCTCGCTCTGTTGCCAGGCTGGAGTGCAATGGCGCTATCTCGGCTTACTGCAACCTCTACCTCCTGAGTTCAAGTGATTCTCCTGCCTCAGCCTCCTGAGTAGCTGGGATTACAGGCATGTGCCACCATGCCCGGCTAATTTTGCATTTTTAGTAGAGACGGGGTTTCACCATGCTGGCCAGGCTGGTCTTCAACTCCTGACCTCAGGTGATCCACCCACCTTGGCCTCCCAAAGTGCTGAGATTACAGGCATTAGCCACCATGCCCAGCCAAAAGGAACGAAATATTAATACATGTTACAACACAGATAAGCCTTGAAAACATTATGCTAAATGAAAAGAGCCAGATGCAAAAGGTCACATATTATATGATTTTATTAATATAAAATGTCCAGAATACGTAAATCGATAGAGACAGAAAGTAACTTAGTGGTTGTCAGTTGCTAAGGGTTGGGTGGTGTGAATGGAGAGCAAACTGCTAATGGATATGAAGTTTCTTTTGGCAATGATGGAAATCTGCTGAAATTAAATAGTGTTGATGGTTGTACAACTTTATAAATATACTAAAAAAAAATCACTGAATTGTATGCTTTATATATATGTTTGAATTATATTTCAATTCATTTCTTTAAAAAGGGAAAATGTTGGCTGGGTGCAGTGGCACACACCTGTAATCCCAGCACTTTGGGAGGGCAAGGTGGGTGGATTGCTTGAACCTAGGGGTAGGAGACCAGTGGGGCAACATAGTGAGACCCGTTCTCTACTAAAACCACAAAAAAATCAGCTGGGGGTGGTGGCGCACGTTTGTAGTCCCAGCTACCCGGGAGGCTGAGGTGGGAGGATCACTTGAGCCTGGGAGGTGGAGTTTGCAGTAAGCTGTGCTCACACCACTGCACTCCAGCCTGGGCGACACAGCAACTCCTTCTCAAATAAATAAATTAAAATAAAAAGGGAAAAAGTGAAAGGGGCCATTCCAAACCTCCACCCCTTGGTTCTCTGGTTCATGTGGTATTTGGCTATGTGGAGACATCACCAAATATTGGCTACTGGCTCAAATCATATATTCATTCTGTAAGGCAGCCTTCTAATCCTGTAGGGTAATTTTCTCCAGCTAATGTAGTAACTAAGCTGTTAGCAGGCATTCTGCCATTTTGTCAAGTCAGACGCTTCTGGGTCCTTGGGGCTTGTGGTAGTGCTAGTAGATTGTATCAGTGTAATTCTCTGTCACTGTGTCCTTCACTGTAGACAGGTTGCTTAGTGATTTGTATGGAATATCATAGCAATGAATAGTCCTTCTGCTTAGTGCCGGCAGGACCATTTCTGGCAGGCAAATTCATATTTGCAATATGTTTCTATTCCCAAAGGGACAAATTGCTTCTCCTTCCGTATAGAAAGGGTCCAATGTATCAGTCTACCACCAAGTGGCTCATTGGTTCCCTGGAGAATGGTGTGATCAGTCAGGGGCCTGGCACAGCCTTGACTCTTGGTGCGTGGGCAGAGAAGCCTCAGTGAGAAGTCCATGCAGACCTCCTTTCCTGTTGCCATGGCACTTTATAAGTGGGCCTATTAAGCACCAGGGTGGCTGGGGAAAAAGGCTGACATCCATAGGACTAGCTATCTTACCCATCTGATTGAAAGCCTACTCTGCAGTAGATGCCAAACAGGGCATTTTCTACATATGTTCCAGTAGTTATTTACTGTTGCTTTTTGCCTGTCTGCACTATGCCAGTTTGCAGATGCTATGAAGTACTATTTTTGCTTTTCATTTAATCATGCCCCAGAATTTGCTCTTGTAAAGGCTGTGGTGTATTATATCACAGTATAGATAACTCAAAAGCTATTTATTTATTTACTTAATTTATTGAGGCAGTGTCCTACTATGTTGTCCAGGCTGGTCTCAAGCTCCTGTGCTCAAGGGATCCTCCCACTTTACCCTCCTGAGTAGCTGAGATTTTAAAGCCTCTTAAAAGAATTACTCTCATCTGCTTCTGGTAGCAAGATGTGAGGTTGGCTTTATCACTGGCTTTTAGGGTCATCTCTAAGTGAGGCTATGTAATACTTCCAGCTGGACTCAGCAGACTGTGCAGACCAATTCATAAACCAGGACCCTCCATTCTTGTTTTCAGTCAACTCTCATGAAGCCTTATGTATGGACTGAGGGAAAGCCAGAGAAGCAGAAGGAAGAGGTATTATGGAACCCTGAGCAACCTACTTGCTTGTATGTTTTAGTTGTGTCCTCAGGAACTGCTTGGGCTAGTCTTATATATACTATTTTCATTTAACAATGAAATGCTGCTGCACGAGTCAAATTTTATGGTTTTTGGAATCAGATAACATCAAATTCATGAACCGTTCAGGTTTTACAATTTGTGTTCAAACGGAATGTACTTGTCAGAAAACAGGACATGGTCATAGGGGGGTTTACTAAGATTCTCCTAAAAGCAAGAGGTTTCATACAGAGTAGAAACTCCCTGTACCATTGGGCCTGCTGGGCCACTAGGCCTGAGGGGCAGGGCAGCTTGCATCACAGCCTGGTCCTGCCGTGGAGCCTTTGCTTGCTTGAGGCCTCACATAAAATTAGAGCTGTGTGGGCTGGGCGTGGTGGCTCACGCCTGTAATCCCAACACTTTGGGAGGCCGAGGCAGGCGGATCACGAGGTCAGGAGATCGAGACCATCCTGGCTAACACGACGAAGCCCTGTCTCTACTAAAAAATACAAAAAATTAGCCGGGCACAGTGGCGGGCGCCTGTAGTCCCAGCTACTCAGGAGGCTGAGGCAGGAGAATGGCGTGAACCCGGGAGGTGGAGCTTGCAGTGAGCCGAGATCGCGCCACTACACTCCAGCCTGGGCGACACAATGAGACAGAAAAGAGAAGAAGAGAAGAGAAGAGAAGAGGAGGGGAGGGGAGGGGAGGGGAGGGGAGGGGAGGGGAGGGGAGAG